>NC_092720.1:132283037-132620793 GCF_047496885.1 Scyliorhinus torazame | reverse complement strand
GGATTGTTAATGAGTAAAGGAATCCAGGGTTATGGGGATAAAGGGGGAAAGTGGAGTTGAGGATTATATCACATCAGCCATGATTTCATTGAATGGTGGTGCGGACCACCACCATAGGCTGGATGGCCTGCTTCAGCTCCTATGTCTAATGGATTTATGCTGGTTCATAGTGGCAAATGATAATCTCCCATCCTCAGCACTTACTATGGTAAAGGTGCTATATAAATGGAAGTTGTATCTGCAGAAATCACTTTGGTGAAACCTGGGGGGAGTGGCGTTCGTGATTGGTTCTGCGTTCTCATTGCCACCAGTTAGAATTCCTGTGCTTCATTATCTAGGTGTGAAAGCCCCCACCCTAAGTGTCCACCCACCTGACTGCCCGATCTGCCTCCATTCACCTGTCCTGTTTTTTCCCCCTCTGTTGGGTCTCTTTCCCCCCCCCCCCCTCCCACACACACACACACACACACACACCACTCTACCCTGTCTCAACCCATTGCTCCTAGCTTCACCTCTCCTGTTACATGCTGTTTCATGTGAGTGTGGCGTGGCACTGCGTGAGTAGGGAGAGGGATTGTGCTGGTGGGCATGTGTGCGCAGGGATGGGGGAGGGGGGGGAGGCGAGTTTATGGAGAGGGGGACGAGAAAGGAATTGTGTGGCCGGGAGGTTGGGGTCTGCAAGTTTGTGTTGACTGTATTGGCTGAAATGGAAGTGAGATGTGGAGATCTTGTTCTGAATGGCCATGGCGATTGCTGTGTGAAATGTTCACGGTTTGTTTTCCTGAACTGTGGGATCGAGATTCTGGATAGTGCCCTGCCTCTCGCGGGTTGTATCTAGCGAGAGAAGGTAGTCCGTTTTCAGATATGTTAATCGTCGTTTTAAGGTTGTCGTCAAATTAGGCGAGGGAGGCATATTACATGCCCCACCTGATTGGTGGCAGGTGATCGGTATCTTCAAGGGCACGGTTTGACTCTAACATTGATCCAGTTATAAACCTATGACCTTGAGAATCTTCAATCTGTCAGAAGTGTTGCCAATAGGACTATTAATGGCTTCTGAGCGGTGGCGCAGTGGTTAGCACTGCTGCATCACCGCACCGAGGAGCCGAGTTCGATCGCGGCCCTGGGTCACTGTCCGTGTGGAGTTTGCACATTCTCCCCGTGTCTGCATGGGTCTCGCCCCCACAACCCAAAAAGATGTGCCAGGTAGGTGGATTGGCCACGCTGAATTGCCCCTTAATTGGGGAAAAAATAATTGGGTACTCTTAAATTTATTAAGAAAAAATTAATGGCTCCTGGGTGACCAACCACCATTCTGGGCCATATAGGCTGAAAGGTCTCAGCTGGGGCTACAGTGATCTGACTGGGTTAATGATTGGGGAGTCCAAATGTCCACACCGCTCCTGGGCTACAAGATTTCCTGCTCCTGATCGGTCCCCCTGGATCAGGGTGGAGGCCACTCCGCCTCCACCCCGTGCATGGCATAGCCTTCTCGTCAGTGGTACATGGAGAGGTGCTGGTGTCCAGAACCTCTGAATACATTAACATCTTCAGAAGGGGGAAACATTTAAAACAAGGAACAGTGACATGGGGACTTCTAGACAAAGAAAGATTAAGATCCGTCTGGTTTGCCCTCTGGTAGTTGTGTGATACAATGCAAATGGAGCTGTTGATTAATCACAGTGATCAATCTTTAACATTTAGCCTACAACAGACCCAGACAATAGACGAGGAAACCGCAGCGAAGGAGACGTTTGAAACCATAGGTCCTATGTTCGCCGTTCCTCCCAGTTCCTTCCCACCAGCCCACACAACACATGCCATTTCTGAAATTATTCATACATTGTATCGCAAAATGCTATTTTTTTGTTTGACTTACATTTGTAACAATTGCAGCTTGTGTTTATATAAAAAAAATGTTTATACTCTGGTGACAGTACTGGGAATATTAAGCGTGTTGTTAGCAATAAACTATAGGAAAAGTCTCACATCCGTTAATTTATTTCACTGCTGTGGAGTACACTTCTGTTGTGATGCTCTTAATTCAACACCTCAAATTGCTCCCATCACTCGTGAGAAAACTGCCTTGCTCAAATCCTGGAGATAAGACTATGATGATTGATTCCTATTCTGGCACTCAGACACAGAACAGAGGGGAGTTTTCAAAGCCCCCGGTTCCTACCTTCCACAGACATGGAGGTGGGGAGTGGAGAAGATGGTTGTTGGCAGAGGGGTGGATTTTCATCTTCATTTCCAGGGCGGTGGTGTGGTGGAGTGGGTTGCACATCATTTAAAGAATGTTGGATTTTTGAGTTCATGATATGAATTGAGCTGCTTTCCTTTGCCTCACCATTGGCGTCTGTGCCTCCAGCTACCTGTGTGCTCCATGCTGAAATTCCCTCCCTAAACCTTGCCATCTCGCTCTTCTCTTTTCAGACCCATCTCTTTCACCAAGCGTCAGTTCACTCCTCTCTACCATGATTCTTTTGACTTGACGTCCCCTTTTCCTTCCTTGTGGGGCAAAGGTCGGGTGGCGTTTTTCAAAGCAAAAGGCATTATAGGCACGATCTAATGGCTGCGAGCCACTCGGGACGCACCCCAGTTGGTAAATCTGGCTAGAGGCCTCTCGCGAGATTTACCCGGCTCACGAGATCTCACCATCAGGATCCCACCCACAATGGGCAAGACTACATATGCATACTTAAGTGTGCATTTAGGCACCATTAAATATGCCTCCGCCAGAGCTAACCAGCAACCGGGACCTAACGGATTTGCTGAAGGGACCCCAGCCAGGCGCTGTTTACACTGGTCCCCACAAATGGAGACCAGCTGAAAGGGCACTTGGCGGGTGAGGGCCCCTGGATGGACAGCCTCTGGGCAAGGTGGCACCCTGACACTGCCACCTGGGCACCCTGGCATTGCCAGCCCGGTGGCACTGCCCCATGCCCAGATGGCAATGCCAGGGGTGGTGGTGCCAAGCTGGCATTTTGCTTGGGCCTCGGGGGGGGGGGGGGTGCCCTAATGATGTGCTCGAGGACCCCCCCAACAGGTAGGTTGGGGCATTGGGGGGGGGGGGGGCGGTTTGGGGGTCTGGGGATTGCATTGGGTGGGGGATCAAGAGATCAGGGCACCATTTTAAAAAGCAGCGCAGGAAATGTGACCTGAGTGCCGCCTTCCCCGCCGAAAAAAATAACAGAGTCCCATTCGATAGCGGGCTCGTTCTTTGCGCTACAAGCCCGATATAAATGCAAATTCTTCCTGCCCACCTCAAGTTTGCATTATCCCTTCAACCAATTTGGACCACGGCTTTTGTGGCTTCCCCGCAACCACTTGCATAATTTAAGCAAAGAATTACCCGAGAGATTCAGTCAACCAACCGGGAGGGGGGTGGTGGGTGGAGAAAGGAAAAGAACAGTCTTTAGTTTTAGTTCAGCAAAGACTACGCTGCTTGCCTCTGCCCACTTCTTGTTTACCTTTTCAAAGCCAAAAGAACTTGCAATTATATAGCGCGATTTCTGACCTCAGGACTTTGGGAAGTGCTTTACCGCTAATGAATCATGTTGGCAATCGTTGCTGCACTGTTGATGAAACACATTAACCAGTTTGCACGGCCAGTTCCGACAAACAGATAAATGACCAGATAATCTGTTCTGGGAGATGTTGCGCGAGAGATAAACATTGGCCTGGACACCAGCGAATTGTCCAGCCTGCACAATGAGGATCTTTGAATTTGTCATTAAACAGACCCTTTTCAGTTTTATGTTTGTTAATTCGATGATTCTATATGGTGAATGATAAATGGCATTGCACAGGAAGCACTCTGCCTGTGGTTGGGAGCCAGGCAGTTAATGCAACCCTACCTCGGGTCTCCCGGCGGCCATGCTGATAGTTCAGTTGGCTAAAGCAGTGTGGACGACTTGAGGCCGGAGCTGCCTGGAGGTTGCAGGCTTGATTACTGGCCTGTGCTGGCTTACTCATAAGAGTACAGAAGAGGCCCTTCGGCCCATCGAGTCTGCAATGACAAAACTGTACCAAACCTACACTAATCCCACTTTCCAGCACTTGCTCAGAGCCTTGAATGTTATGATGTTTCAAGTGCTCATCCACGTACTTTCTTTCAAGTTGTGAGGTTTCTCGACTCTAGTACCCTCCCAGGCAGTGTGTTCCAGGTTCTTAGCACCCCTCTGGGTGAAAAATCTTTTTCTCAAATCCGCTCTAAATCTCTTGCCTCTCCAGAATCTCTTCATAGCTGAAATGCTCCTTCCTAGGGAACATCCTGGTGAACCTCCTTTGCACCCTCCCCGGTGCAATCACATTCTTCCTATAGTGCGGTGACCAGAACTGCGCACACACTACTCCAGCTGTGGCCTAACCAAAGTCCTGTACAGCTCCAGCATAACCTTCCTGCTCTTAGAACCTATGCCACCACTGATTTAAAAACAAGTGTCATATATGCCTTCTCAACTCCTATTCACCTGTCCTGCCGCCTTCCGGGATCTGTCGACATGCACCCCGAGATTCCTCTATTCCTCGGAGCTTCCTCGTGTCCAGCCATTCATAAGGTACTCATTTGTTGTGAGTTATAACCCCCATGAGGAACCACAGGGAAACCATCATTGATCTACACGTGAAATACGAGTTTCGCTGGTAGGGGGTGGAGGCTAACCACCCGGGGCTCGTTATGAGCTAACATAAAAACAGGCCCCAAAACAGGGCCTGGTGTGGTTAGCCCTCCCAGCTAGGATTGTACTGGGAGCGATACACTGTGATATGCAGACCTTTGTAAATAGTGTAAATAAATCTATCCGCCAGCCTTCTCTGAGTCATTCATTAAATTGTGTTCCTCCTTCCAAAGAGCATCATCTCACACTTTCCAGGGTTCAATTCCATCTGCCACTGATCTGCTCATCTGGCCAACCCTCGCAGATCTCGTATGCAGGAACAGAAGAGGTTCATAAGATATAGGAGCAGAATTCGGCCCATCGAGTCTGCTCTGCCATTCTATCATGGCTGATATGTTCTTCATCTGCTACATGCAATGTTAAAGAAGGTGTTTTCCTCATGCATGCTTTTCATTCTGCATTGTAGATTCTATGATTATCTCCAATCTGGACGATTCTAATGCCCTGGCTAGCTTTCCATTTTTCATCCTCCATACCTTAAAGTGCATAAAATCTGGTGGAATTTAAACTCCATAAATCTGGAATTCTAAATCTAGTCTCAGTAATGGTGTCCTTGACAACTATCATCGAATGTTGTAAAAACCACCTGATTCACCATTGTCCTATACCTGGTCTGGCCTATGTGTGACTCCTGACCCACAGCAATGTGGTTGACTCTTAGTTGCCCTCTGAAATGGTCTAGCAAGCCACTCAGTTCAAGGGCAATTAGGGATGGGCTACAAATGCCGGCCCAACCAGCGACACCCACGAAAGAATTGAAAAAAACATCCCCAAGCTTGCTGACCTGCATAGGCTCCCCGTATGGCAATACCTGAATTAAAAAATCTCATCCTTGTTCTCCGATCCATCCATGGCCTCGCTGTTTGTGTCTCTGAAGCCTCCTCTTGCTGTACCAGCAGCCCCCCCCCACCCCAACGGGAACTCTACATTCCTCCAACTCTGGCCTATTGAACTTTCTGTTCCCTGCCAATGGAGGTTCTGCATCAACTGTCTACACCCTAAAGTTCTAGAATTCGCTCCCCCAAATCTCCCCTCTTTAAAGATGCTCCTAAAATCCAGCCTCTTTGACGAATATTTTTGTCTCTTGTTCTAGTGTCATCTCCTTTGGTTCAACGTTAGCTTGTGTCTGATTGCCTTTCAGAGAAGCCCCATCTACCTGACTCGCAATGCCTTGGCGAGATCTAATGTGATCTCTTGAGACGTTGCGATGTAATGTAAATCCTGCCCATTCTGGGTGGGATCACATTTTGGCAAATCTGCACAGCTAGTCTCACTGTAATATGCAGTTTTCTGTGGCTCCTGTGGAGTTGGGATCTATTCCCTTTGCGTTGGAGACCTCGGGTGGGCGCCACCCAGTACTGGTCTCCACAAAAGGGCACCAAATGGAATGACACTTTGGGAAGGGGGGGGGGTCTCGGGGTGGGGGGGCCTCTCAGGGGATCAGAGACCCCCAGGTACATGTCCTTTGTGGTTATGTGTGACCTCGGCTGCACGTTTCCCACTGTGCCCACTATCTAACCTGAGTGACGTTTGTGTTTCTTGGCGTTACGAGCTCCGGGAATTACACCGCTAAATTAGCTCGCCATGGGACTTCGTTCCCGTTTAGTAAAATCGTGCTCATAGCTTCTGGCCTTAAACACCTGATACTTAGTCTCTTGATTGGTGGGGTTTACAACAAGTGAGGGGAAAGCCCCAATGCGATGTCCTCACAGCAAGGTCCCACAATCAGCAATGTGATGAACAGCTGGGTAGTATGTTTTTGTGATGCCAATTGAGAGAATTGGGCAGGAGCACTGTAGATAAACATTGGGCGGGAGCAGACTGATTTAGCAACTCATCCAAAAGGCGGCATCTCCGGCAGTGGAGCACTCCCTCGGTACTGCATTGGGATTCCAGCTGAGGTTATGTGCTCAAATCTTCCACGACCTGACTGAGAGGGTTGGTTATAAGAGGCGAGGGAAACCCTGACGCAATTGCCAGCCGTGCAATTGCTTGTAGGCAAACCATTTGTGTGGAGGTATTTTCCTTTATCTACAGTGGAGCTATCAAAGGTCCCCCCCCCCCCCCCCGCATTGCCAAAGAAAATGTTTTTTTTAATTGAACTCCTCAAATGTTTGGCTCGCACATTAAAGGTTCCTCATCACAAAGGCTGGCAGGCTTGGGCTCTGTTCAACCTGGCGGTCGGTGCCGAGGCTGCCGCACGTTTCATATTAAAGTTATGCTTTGACTTCAAACAATAAATATATTCAGCAATTTTCTTTATTGCTAAACTTCAATGGCTCTTTGCTTGTGTGATGCACTGTTTGCTGTCAGCAGTAAATGATTGGGCATATATTGACGGGTCCCCTGTAAGGCAGGCAGGGGGGTTGTGTATTAATCATTCCTCCATGACTACCCCTCCCAGGGTGGCTTTTGATGATATTGGTTCCAATCTTCTTTGGCCGCCTCTCCTTGTTGTTTGTGGTTGCTGGGTCAAAAAATCCAGAACCCTGCCACTTCAGAGCACCTTAACTACACGGGCTGCAGAGCCTCGGAAAGAAGGCCCGCCTCTACCCCCAACACATTCTACATTCCGCATAGGCACTACCCTCAGAATGGATATAAACCCCCCCCCCAAAAAAAGAAAGGCAGCTGGTAGCGTGCCCATGGTTCCTGCATGTGTCAAGCATGTTCAGCAATACTAGGACTGCCCAAAATGGGGACTTTCTCATTTCCGCTTGTCAGTTGGATAGTGTAGATCTTGGTCTCCACCCAGCGTCCTCCTCCCCATCGCAGTACAAAAGAGCTTTGGAATTTGCTCGAAAGGTCATGGGGATAGTGTTCGAGGTCAACTGTGGTTTTCAGTCCAACACTCGCTAATTTGCTCTTGCAATTGGAAAGGTTAGTTAATACCACACCGCCATGTTACTTTTCACTTCATTGTGTCTAGATTTTGTGTTTAAAATTAGGATTTTGTTTTTTAACCCACTGTCCCACCCCTTGCCCTCTATTGACATTTTCATTGGCTTCACCCAGGAGAGAACATGGCTGCTGGGATGAGGTTAAGAGGTGTTTAATCCAGTCATCTCCTCGCTGGAGGTCCATGGGTCAAGTGGAATCCGTGAAACATAGGAACAGGGGTCTGCATTCAACCGGTCAAGCCTGTCCTGCCATACAATTAAATCATTGCTGATTGGTGCATTTTCTCCAGCTCCCTGAAATAGTTTTGTATCCAATAATACCCTTTCCTTTGAGGTAGTGCATTCTAGATCCTTATCGCTGGTTACTGACCTCCCTGTCCAAGGAAAAGGTTTTCCCTGTCTATTCTATCAAAACCCCGAATGATTTTCAATATCTCTTAAATCACCCTGTAACCTTCTCTTCTTTAAGCGGAACAATCTCTGCTTCTTCAGTCTCTCCAATAACTGAAGTCTCTCATTCCTGCTACCACTCTGTTAAAGCACCTCTGCAGTCGCTCCAAGACCTCAACATCCATAGAACCATTGAATCCCTACAGTGCAGAAGGAGGCCATTCAGCCCATTGAGTCTGCATCGACCCTCTGAAAGAGCACCCTACCTAGGCCCACTCCCCTGTCTGTACCCGCAACCCCACCTAACCCGTACATACCTGGACACTGTGGAGATATTTGTCATGGCCAGTCCACCTAACCTGCACATCCTTGGACTGTGGGAGGAAACCGGAGCACGCAGAGGAAACCCACGCACACACGGGGAGGACGTGCAACCTCCACACAGACAGTCACCCAAGCCAGGAATTAAACCTGGTCCCTGTCGTTGGGAGGCAGCAGTGTGAACCACTGTGCCACCATACATCTTCCTGAAAGAGTGGTGTCCAGAATTGAAAGCAATCCTCCAGTCTATTTCAGTGGGATTTCTTTTCCAGCAGTTGCCTGCCAGCTTTTTTGGGGTGGGCTGACTTTACCTCCGAACATACTGTGTGTACGGGCGTGCAGAAAATTGCCAGCAGGAAATGATCAACTGGCTCATCGAGCGCAGCCCACATAATGATAGCTGGAGAATTCTGACATTGTGACACTTTTTAGTGAGTGATTGAAACCGTATAATCATGAGAAAGAGCTAAAAAGGTGGGGGATTGGGGGGGTGCGGGGGGCGGTTACAGTGACATGTTCAGATATCCAACCCTTTTCATATCGGGACAAGGCAGGGAGATATAAACCCTGGGGACTGTGCAGTGCTTCATTGGCCATGAAGTGGGGCTGTTGGAGCTGGGAGATGGTCAACTCGCCCAGCAAGGGGAAAAGAGGTTAATAGCATTGCCCTAACGACAGAAAAACGGCAGCACTAAAATTACTTAGCAGGACAGCATGATATGAAAGCTTGACATGTTCATTGTGAGATTCACATCTTTTCTATTTTAGTGGAAATGTTAACACATTTATTTTAATTGGCCTTTGAGGGTCGGGATGGAATAGTTTCACGTGAATGTATGTTCCGAAGCCAGGTTTGGAACATTGGAACAAGAGTCAGCCATTCAGCCCCTTGATCCTGTCCCATTACTGTGTCGAGTCGTGGCTGATCTGTACCTCGGTTCCATTTGCCGCCTTATCACTGAATATCTAACAACAATCAAGTCTCAATCTTCAGTTAACCCAGCAACGACAGCCTTTGGATGGGTGCCAGATTTCCATGATGCTCAGTGAAAACCTGCTTCCTGAATTCGCTCTTAGCTGTGGTATTGAGATTCTACCCGATTGCCCTTGATTCACCCACCAAGGAAATAGTTTCTCTGTATCTCCTCCTTCAGGTAACAGGCCCTAAGAGGGCATTGGTGACGATAGGCTTCCATTGAATTGGTCTAAGATTGTGCTTTCTGCAGTCTGGCTGACCAGGAAACAGTCCCATTTTTGCTCTGGTGTATTGGAAGGACTTCCAGGCTGATAACCAAGCTGTTTGGCCACATTATGAACACACTTTCTGTGGCCATTTAGTTCTGGTGGAACTCTAACCTAGAGCTCCTGGCCCAGAGCTAGGGATGATACCCGCTGTGCCAGAAGACTTCTCCTCTCTCTATCTGCCCCTTTGGATTATTTTCTCTCCTTTTTCCCATTAATTTAGAGTACCCAATTCTTTTTTTCCAATTAAGGAGCAATTTAGCGTGGTCAATCCACCTAACCTGCACATCTTTGGGTTGTGGGAGCAAAACCCACGCAAACACGGGGAGAATGTGCAAACTCCACACAGACAGTGACCCAGAGCTGGGATCGAACAAATGATTTTCTCTTCTTAAATATAGTTTTTATTAGGTGTTTCTCCCATTTTTCATAGAATTTACAGTGCAGAAGGAGGCCATTCGGCACATCGAGTCTGCACCGGCTCTTGGAAAGAGCACCCTACCCAAGGTCAACACCTCCACCCTATCCCCATAACCCAGTAACCCCACCCAACACTAAGGGCAATTTTGGACACTAAGGGCAATTTATCATGGCCAATCCACCTAACCTGCACATCTTTGGGCGGTGGGAGGAAACCGGAGCACCCGGAGGAAACCCCCGCACACACGGGGAGGTTGTGCAGACTCCGCACAGACAATGACCCAAGCCGGAATCGAACCTGGGACCCTGGAGCTGTGAAGCAATTGTGCTATCCACAATGCTACCGTGCTGCCCCATTTTTCTAATGATAAGCGCACAAATAACAGCAGAATTGGTGCAAAACGGGCGCAGACAGAATAAGAGTTGTTGCCGGCTTATACACAAGCAAATCAGAATAGATTCGGAACAGGTCAGTTGAGCAACCAGAGCCCTTGGCTTAAATGCCGGATCAATCCAATAACGAGATACCACAGCCAGTGGGGGAACAGAGGACAAAACATATTAATACAGAAGGATAACAATACAGTTCGCACAGCCCAAAGTATTGCGATTCAGACTCAGCCAAAGTGGAGCTGATGAATTTAAGATGGGGGTTCCACACTTTGTGAAATGCATCAGATTTAGAGAGGAGAGCAGATGTCAAAGATACCACAATCAGCCCATGCCAGTTTTGGATAGCGGGATACTTGTCACTAATCCAGGAGCAGAGGATATTCTTACGACCAGCAACGGTCAGAATGTTATGTCGGTTTTTTTCATTGGAGTCTGTGATTCTCCCGTCCGGGAGACCCAGAATCAGAAATACAGGGTTAGACTCTTAAGGCTCTCTCCTCTCCCTGACCACACTTGACCAGTAGGATTGACTCTTGACACAGGCCCATAAACAGTGAAGAGAATCACCCTCGACTACCTGGCACTTGAGGCACATTGAGGATAAGGCAGGACCAACCCTGTTTCTAAGATTAGGCGTTATATGAGCATGTTGTAGTATATTGAACTGGGCCTCCTTTGTCTTATTGCAAACTGAAATTTCACTGGCATAGTCCCATATATTACCCCATCAGTTTTGATAGCCAAGTCCCTTTCTCATGCCTGCAGGGCACCCCGCATGGTGATTCAGGCCCTGGGGTTGAAAACATCATAGAACCTACTGGGCAATTGTTTAGGCTCCACAGAATCCAGGATTCTTTCCACCGGGGAAACTGAGGAATCACAATGCAGGGAAGTCTTATTCAGGATAAGGTCTCTGAGCTGTAAATACTGAATAAAGGATCCTATTGGGATGCCAAGTTGCTGACATATCTGCTCAATGGATGACAAGGAGGTAGCTCTGAACATCCCAGTCGACAAATGCCTCGATGTCTCCAGGTATCGATTGAATCCATGGTCGATTGGACTGGGTGGGAAGTCTGGGCTGCCCTGGATGGGAGAGAGAGCGGAATCCGGTTTAGATTTCCCTTTAAGATGACAAACCAACCTCCATGATCACACTTGGCAGAGCTCGCCTTAATGTCACCGTAAAGTATCGGACCAGTAGAGGAGAAATTGACTGTTTTTCTCATTCTGCTGAGTTAATAAGGAGCCCAGAGCCACACTTGATGCACCAAGCTCCTTCAATAACTGACTTTTGGGAGCCTTCTTTTAACTCTCTTCCGCCTTCGCCAAACAACCCTCCAGCCGCAGCTGGTTCTCCAGCATCTTGCTCCATTTATTGGCTCCATAAGAAATAACCAGCCCCCGAGCGTAAGCCTTGCACGTCTCCGACTAAATGGAAGGGGGAATACCTGGGAGCAAGTTAACAGACGCAAAACTCAAACGCCTTTCGAAAGTGTGTAGTAAATGATGTGTCTCTAATCAGGGAGGCATCAAACCTTCACGTTCTTGATTGGGGAGACAGCCATCAAGCATAAATTCCAAGAAAATGGGGGGGGTGGGGGGCATGGTCTGAGATTAAAATACTGTTTATGGATCATGAGGATACCAGGTACAAGATGGTCTTTGGCACAAAAGCAGTCAATTCTATTATGACTTTAATGCGGTGCTTAAAAAAAAGTCTGTACCCCTAAGGTGTAAAGTCCTCCAAACATCCACATAACCCACGTCCTCACAGGCCGAGGCCAAAGCCCTCGCCTGCAGCAGCGTGGGAGGGTGGTGGTTCTTGGTAATTGGGAGCTTATCTACCAGGGAGTTGAGTTGACAATTAAAATCACCAGCCACAATTGAGTTAACCGAGGTCAACTCGGCAAAATCTAAAAAAGCCTTAGTAATGAATCTGGGGAATAATTCGGGGGGGTGTAAACATTCAACAGCGAAACAACGTCTCCATGCACCGTACTTCTAAATATTACATATCTACTGCCCTTGTCTTTAATGAAAATTTCAGCTCTAAACCGAACATTCTTATTAATAAGTATTGTCACTCCCCTGCGGGTTAACGAAAAGCATGTGAAGCAAGCCTGCCCCGCCCACACTCACTTCAATTTTAACTGCTCCTTATCATCCCAATGAGCTCCTTATAATACGGCTCTGTTGACCCTCTGCTTCTTAAGAAAGGAGAGAATCCTTTTTCCTTTGATAGGGTGATGGGTGCCCTGTACATTCCATGAGCAAGTTTTTACCTGCCGCCATTAATTAGACCACAGAGAAGAGTAAGACCGGATTTTCACTCCACAGTCGGGCGTTCGCCTCCAACTCACTTTACACCAGAGTATCCTCAAACTGCTCCTTTCATTGATAGACCTGTCTGTATCAAAGTAGGATAAAGTCCGCAATAATAATCATTACTGTCACAAGTAGGCTTACATTAACACTGCAATGAAGTTACTGTGAAAATCCTCTAGTTGCCACATTCCGGCGCCTGTTCGGGTATGCGGAGAGAGAATTCAGAATGTCCAATTCACCTAACAGCACATCTTTCGGGACTTGTGGGAGGAAACCGGAGCACCTGGAGGAAACCCACACAGACATTGGGAGAACGTGCAGACTCCGCACAGACAGTGACCCAAGCGGGAATCGAACCCGGGTCCCTGGCGGTGTGCAGCAACAGTGCTAAACACTGCTACCATAGGAACCATCCCATAATAATCAAAGAGAAACAAAAAAAAAATCGCGATCACAAGAGGACATTTCTCATTAAGACTGAGAGCCCGTAGGATTAACTCCACGGCCATGCTGTCACTCCCATTGGGGTATCTTCTCTAGAACGAGGAGAAGCAAAGAAAGGACAACGAAGGAATGAGAATCGAATGCCCCTCCTGCATTTTAGACCCACCCATAGAGACCTGTATCCACCACTACCCACCATTCAGCAATGGCGCCACTCGGTTCTGCTGATAAACCATCGAGTAATAGATTACAAATAACGCATAATGAGCACACGGCAGGGCATATCTATCATGATTGAGGTGAGATAATACGATAATACAATCGTGATAATACTGACAAAATTATCTCCTGAAACATTCCAGCAGAAGTCATCAATCAGTGCCCATATCACAGCAACTCCCTTTAACAGGATTCAAGATAATAAAATCAGACAAAAAACCATGATAGGCAAAGAGTCCAGATTATGGCTCGAGTTAGTCTGAGCCGCAAACCACCAACCCATTTCCTTTGCTCCTCAAGGATTGAATGAAGGCCAAAGCAATAGTTGGATTATCGAATGACTTGACGGAATTGTCAGATACAATTTTCAGGGTCGCAGGATAAAACATAGCATAATTCAGTCCAACCGCCTCGACTTGCCTTCTAACTTCCATCGAAGCCCCGACGTGCGGCCTGTATCGCCGCCGAGATGACCTGGAAGAAAGAAATCCTCATTCCCTCATGGAGGCAGGTCCCAGCTCGCCATGCTGTACCCAGAACCTTCTGGTCTTTACGGTTGTGTAAGTGAATGATTGGGGGCCTGGGATGAAAACCATCCCTTGCCCTCAAAGATAGAATACGGTGCGCCCTTTCTAATTTGAAACACCCAGCCTTCAAATCCAGCTTGTGAAAGCGTGGCAGACAATCCGTTAAGAACTTAACGATGTTCTTGTCCTCCACACCTTCCTGCAGACTGATGTTTCGGCAATTATTTCCAAATCCTCCGCCGTGCCACTCAACTGGTTTTCCATGGATTGAATGCTTGTCTCTGCAGAGGAAGCATCATGTTCCACACGCAGGATTCTCTCCTCCGAATCATCAAACCTCTTAATGGTGCTTTGCAACTCGGCCTCATGCCACAATCACTCAGATAATGCCGGCAGTCATAATTTTCACCACTTCCTAGAGAGCCCTGGAGAGAGAGACGTCGCAATGATCAGGCCGCCATATTGAAAGGGTGGCTCCACCCCTGCTGAATCTGGCTGCCCCTTTTATCGCCAGATTTCTTGACGGTTTATGGCATATCCTCATCAATACTAATCCCAAACTTTTCCAGGGACTTAACAGAAAATATTAACTTTAGGATTAGGTCGCCTTCAAGCAATCAGGATTAATGATGGATTATAAGCGAGTGGCACCAGAGCCCACAGAAAAGCAGCTACTCCCACGCTCTGATTATGTTAGTCCCCCTCCCCATGTTCACATTTTAAACACTGCGTTTAGATGACTCCCCGCCTCAATCTTCTAAGCCCATGACAGTGCAAGCCAAGTCTATGCAACCTAACCGCCTGTAATTTAACCCTGAAAGCTCTGTTATCTCTGGTGAAACACTGGATTTCCCTGCAATGCAACCATGCACCACAAGGAATATTGACCATAGAATGATAAAATTTACAGTGCCGAAGGAGTCTGCATCCGCCCTTGGAAAGAGCACCCTTCTCAAGCCCATGCCTCCACCCTGTCATAATATGCAAACGTGCAACCAATGAACACTCAGAATAGGACACAACCAATGGGCAGTCAGGACACTCGAAGGTGGCATCTCCACAAGGGGCCATGACATAAACACTGTGGGGCGGGATTCTCCAGTACCCGTCGGGGCGGGGGGCCGGCGGGATGGAGTGGCGTGAACCACTCCGGCGTCGGGCCGCCCCAAAGGTGCGGAATCCTCCGCACCTTCAGGGGCTAGGCCCGCCCCGGACTGGTTGGCGCCCCGCCGGCAGGTGGGATAGGGGCCTGGCGCCACGCCAACCAACGCTGAAGGGCCTCCGCCGGCCGGCGCGAGTCGATGCATGCGTGGGAGCGCCAGCACGTGCTGGTGTCATCCCCGCGCATGCGCACATGGAGTCACTTCCGCACCGGGAATGGCGGATGACCACGGCCTCCGGTGCGGAAGGAATAGAGTGCCCCCACGGCACAGGCCCGCCCGCAGTTGGTGGGCCCCGACCGCAGGCCAGGCCACTGTGGGGGCACCTCCCGGGGCCAGATTCCCCCCCCCCCCCCCGGCGACACCCCCATGAACCCCGGAGCCCGCCCACACTGCCAGGTCACTCTGGTAGGGGACCAACTCCAATTTACGCCAGCGGGACCGGCATAGAACGGGCGGGACTTTGGCCCATCGCGGGCCGGAGAATCCGGACAGTCTCGGGGCCCATTGAGTCACGCTGGACCCCGGCATTCTTCGAGGTGGGCGGTGCGACTCACGCCACATCGGTTTTTGGGGGGCAGGAGAATTGGGAGGATGGCGGGGGCGGGATTCACGCCGACCCCCGGCGATTCTCCCACCAGGCGGGGGGGGTCGGAGAATCCTGCCCTATAAAAGGGATGAGGCACTCACTCCCTGCCTCTTTCCACAGACCGATATCTAGAGAGCTAGACAGGGTTGATCAGCAGCATCACCCCCAGCACGTGGCTTAGAGCAAGCTGATACTGTTAGACTGAGTTATTACAGTTAGATTAGCAGAGAGTCGAACTCATTTGAGAACTGTGTTAATAGTTCAATAAACATGTTGAACTCATTTCAGAGTCTGGAGCATCCTTTAGTTAAGACTGCATCAAGTAGCAGCCTGTGTTATCCGAAGCAGCATAACATAACATGATACAAGGAGTGACTGTTCAATCTATTTAGTTCAACTCCGCAAGAGCCGTGACAACCAGCTACTGAATACAGGCACAATGGACAATATTCAGGCTCCTCATGAGCTCAGGACCACCGGCAATCTTCGTGCCAACTGGCGATCATTCAAGCAGAAATTTCAACTATACGTGGAAGCATCCGACCTCAATGCCGCGACTGATGCGAGGAAGATCGCTCTTCTACTCACCACTGCGGGTGACCATGCGATAGAGATCTTCAACTCCTTTCACTTTCCCGAAGGGCAGGACAAAAGAAAGTACCAAACCATCCTGGACAAATTCGACAGCCACTGCGAGGTGGACAGCAACGAGCGCTACATCTTCAAGCAGAGGATGCAAGGTAAAGACGAATCCTTCACCTCCTGTCTAACTAATCTTAGACTGCCAGCGCGATCCTGCAACTTCGGTGATATCACTGACTCCATGATCAGAAACCAAATCGTTTTTGGTGTCCACTCTGATCCTCTGCGAGAGCAATTGTGAAAATCGCCGTCGCGATTGAAACGTGTACTGTGCATGAGCTATCTAAAAATCGCTATTCACAGTACAAAACGGCAGAAAATGAAAAACAAGCCTCCCACGAGATGGAGAGTGTTCAGGCCATCTCCCGAATGCAGCGCCTCCACATTGACGAAAGCGGCCATTTCGCGCGCTCTTCCCGGGGCCCGTCGCATGTGCAATGCGATCGGGAACACGAAGCGGCCAAAATCCGTACTGCGCAGGTGCAGACGTACGAGAACCGCGAATGCGCAACGATGCACTGAGCGTCATGACGCCGACGACATGACGTGCGCACTGCGGCACCGCCCATTTTTTAAAAAACTGCCCTGCAAGAGGCAAACACTGTTTAAACTGTGGGAAACCAAACCACTATGCAGCCCTGTGCAGATCTGCACCACCAGTCAGGAACCAGTGCTCCCAATTCCGACAGCGGCACATCAGAAGTGTGCAACACCGAATGCATAACTCTGATCCAGGCAGTACGACGGATCCAGATGATGAATACCTGGACAATACTTATCGAGTGGGCATTATTACGAAGTGCGAACACGCCACACCGGACACATAGAGTCCAATCAATCCTGGCAGTGGATTACGAGAACGAATGGCGAGCAGTGATGAAGGTCAACCACTGCCCCATCTAGTTCAAACTGGACACGGTCCACACAGGTCCACACAGGTGGACTTGAAGAGAATCAAGAAGCCTCCCACAATCCTTCTAGCTGCCTGCAAACCCCTGGACTACAATGGAAACGCAATCAAGGCACTGGGGTCCTGCCATCTGCAGGTGTCCAGCCGACCCACACAAGCAAGTTTACGCTTTGAGATTGTTAAACCAGACAGGGTGTCCCTGCTAGGTGCGCACGCCTGCAAGCAACTGAGTCTCATTCAAAGGGTCTACGCCACGACTCCATCCCAGTCGGATCTTCAGGCTAGCATCTACGACATCCTAACCCAGTACCCAGATGTATTTAGTGGGATGGGCACGCTGCTGTACGAGTACAAGATTCTACTGTGGCCTGATGCCAAGCCAGTGGTCCTTGAACCACAACGTGTCCCTGCTCTACTGAGAGAGCGCCTGAAGGCAGGGCTCACCTGTCTGCAACAAAAAGGCATCATCTCCAAGGTCACTGAACCAACCTACTGGGTCAGCTCGATGGTGTGCGTAAAGAAGCCTTCGGGGGACCTACGCATCTGCATTGACCCCAAGGATCTAAACAAAAACATTATGCGGGAACATTACCCTATCCCGAAGAGGGAAGAAATCACGAGTGAGATGGCACATGCGCGCTTCTTCACAAAATTGGACGCACCCCAAGGATTTTGGTAAATCCAACTTGAAGAATCCAGCAGAAGGCTCTGCACCTTCAACATGTCTTTTGGCAGATTCTGCTACAACTGAATGCATCAAAGATTTTTCATCGCATCATGAACAGATGATGGAGGGAATAGAAAGTGTTCGTGTCTACGTTGACGATACTATAATCTGATCCACAACCCCAGAGGAACATGTGTCGTGACTCAAGAAAGTATTCCGACGCATACATGAACATGGCCTCAAGCTAAACAGGTTCAAGTGGAAGTTCATCCACGCTGAATTTCCTGGGCGATCAGATTTCGCAACACGGTGTGCGCCCGGACACAGACAAAATTAAAGCCATCGAGGTAATGAAAGTACTCGAGGACAAGGAGGCAGTACTGCCCTTCCTGGGAATGGTCAATTTCCTAGGCAAGTTCATCCCGAATTTGGCCACACCTACCACGGCCCGACGCAACCTGGTTAAAAAAAATCAACCGCCTTTGAGTGGAAGGCGGAGCACCGAACAGAGTGGCTGGAGCTGAAAGCCAAGCTCACCACTGCACCCGTCCTTGCATTCTTTGACCCAGACCGAGAGACCAAGATATCCAAGAATTGGGGCGGTGTTGCTTCAAAGAGACGACACGTCATCCTGGGTACCAGTAGCATACACGGCACGGGCAATGACACCCACTGAGACCAGATATGCGCAGATTGAGAAGGAGTGTTTAGGTCTTCTCACCGACATCCTCAAATTTCATGATTATGTCTATGGCTTGCCAACATTTACTGTTGAGACGGATCATAGGCCTCTGGTCCATATCATCCAAAAGGACCTGAACGACATGATGCCTCGTTTGCAGAGAATTCTTCTCAAACTCCGGAGGTATGATTTCAATTTGGTGTACACACCGGGCGAGGAGCTCATCATCGCCGATGCACTGTCCCGCTCCGTCAACTCACCCAGTGAACCACTGGAGATCATCCAGCACATTGAATTGCAGGTACAACTGTGTGCAAGCACTCTCCCGGCAACAGATGAGAAGATCGTTCTCATCTGAGAAGAGATGGCCGAAGACCCCCTGTTGCAGCGAGTCATCCACAACCTCAGCAATGGCTGGCAGAAAGGGCAATGCCCTCAATTCGGCAACGTCAAGGACGGCCTGATGCTGATCGACGGCATCCTGCTCGAGCTGGACAGGATAGTCATCCCGCTACGTCTCCAGAGCATGGTGCTGCGGCAGGTTCATGAGGGACACCTGGGCGCAGAAAAGTGCAGACGCAGGGCCCAGCAAGCTGTCTACTGGCCCGGCATCAACCAGGACATCGCGGACATGGTCCCGAACTGCAAAACCTGTCAGAGGTTCCAACCAGCGCAGAGCAAGGAGACGCTCCAACCACATGACCTAAAGACCTCTCCGTGGTCCAAGGTTGGCATTGACCTATTCCACGCGAATGGTCGCGACTATATCTTAATCATCGATTACTTTTCGAACTATCCTGAGGTACTGAAGCTGCCAGACCTCACCTCACGGACCGTCATCAAAGCGAGTAAAGAGACATTCTCACGGCATGGCATCCCGAGCACCGTCATGACGACAATGTCCCGTGCTTCCACAGTCAAGAATGGTCCACTTGTGTCAAGAGCTACAATTTCAGGCATGTCACCTCCAGTCCGCAGTATCCGCAGTCCAATGGCAAAGTCGAGAAAGGGGTGCACATTGTTAAGCGGCTCATCCGCAAGGCCTCGGACTCCGCTTCCGACATACGCCTTGCCCTACTTGCGTACCGGGCGTCTCCCTTGTTCACTGGCATGTCGCCAGCTCAACTCCCGTTGAACAGGGACCTGCGGACGATGCTTCCAGCCATACACGTGTCCAACCTTGATCACCTCCCGGTGCTGCAGAAGGTGCAGCAGCTTCGCGACAGCCAGAAGCAGGGCTATGATGCACATGCCACCGATCTGGACGTGCTATCCTCGGCAGACACCGTCAGGATCAAGATACCGGATGGTGGGTGGTCTGCTCCGGCTGTCATTGTTTGACAGGCCGCGCCCAGATCCTATGTCATACATTTGGCTGATGGCTCCATTGTGCAAAGGAATCGTAGGGCACTGCAAAAAGTTGCTTGCCCACAACCACTTTCCCCTCCATTTCCACATGTCGAATTGCCACCTCCAGACACCTCCAACCACGAGGCCACCAGTCGTGCCTCTCTCTCGCCTGTCCTGTCATCTCCTCCACCACCTCTTCGAAGAGGATCAGACGCAAGCCTCAGAGATTGGACTTATGAGCATTTGTTTTGTTTGTTCTGTTCTGTATTCCTCAGTCAGTCACATTAGACAGACACATATACATACAAAAAAAAAGGGGAGATGTCATGATATGCAAACATGCAACCAATGAACACTCAGAATAGGACACAGCCAATGGGCAGTCAGGGCGCTCAGAGGTGGCATCACCACAAGGGGGCATGACATAAAGACTGTAAAAGGGTTGAGGCACTCACACCCTGTCTCTTTCCGCAGACAGACATCTAGAGAGTTAGACAGGGTTGATCAGCAGCATCACATCCCAGCACGTGGCTTAGAGCAAGCTGTTACAGTTAGACTGAGTTACTACAGTTAGATTAGCAGAGAGTCGAACTCATTTGAGAACGGTGTTAATAGTTCAATGAACACGTTGAACTCATTTCAGAGTCTGGAGCATCCTTTAGTTAAGACTGCATCAAGTAGCAGCCTGTGTTATCCGAAGCAGCATAACACAACACACCCTATACCCGTAACCCAATAACCCCACCTAATCTTTTGGACCCTAAGGGACAATTCAGCATGGCCAATCCACCTAACCTGCACATCTTTGGATTGTGGGAGAAACCCAAGCAGACACTGGGAGAAAGTACAAACTTCACACACACAGTCACCCGCGGCTGGAATCGAACCTGGAACCCTGGAGCTGTGAGGCAGCAGTGGAACCACTGTGCCAAAAGCCGCCCCAGAGGATGGGAAACATCTGGTGGATTTGTGTAGTCTCCTGAAAGGAAGCATTAAAAACTTTTTCTTTTTAAAAATACATTTAGAGTACCCAATTCATTGTTCCAATTAAGAGGCAATTTAGTGTGTCCAATTCACCTACCCTGCACATCTTTGGGTTGTGGGGGCGAAACCCACACAAACACGGGGAGAATGTGCAAACTTCACACAGACAGTGACCCAGAGCCGGGATCGAACCTGGGACCTCAGCACCGTGAGGCTACAGTGCTACCGACTGCGCCACCGTGCTGCCCAGGAAGCATTAAAACAAACTAATTTCTCCTTCATCAACTTTCTAATTGTTAAAACGCTGGACATGCTCAAAAGGTCAGTAAGCAGCGATGGAGAGAACAGACACGTTAATGTTTCCTGTGCGGAGCATTTGTTTAAATTAGGGGGGAAAGATTAATTGTAAAGCACGTTGAGATGTCCAGCGGTTCTGAACCGTGTTCTGTAAATGCAAGCCTTCATCTCTTCTCAGCCTTTTGTCTAAGATGAGTGTGAGATCAGGTGGAATGCCTGGATCTGGTATGTCACTCTTGTGGGGAACCATGAATTGAATTCAATTTGAATTGGTTTTTGGGGAAGGTAAGGAGCTGGATTAGGGGGTTTGGCCCTGTTCACACTCTGGCTTTGTAACTCTGATAAAGTAATAAAAAATAAATAAATGCAAGTCTTCTCTTTGAAAGCAGTTCTTGTTCTGAGCAGTGCAGAATGAACAGCACAGTAGCACAGTGGTCAGCACAATTGCTTCACAGCTCCAGGGTCTCAGGTTCGATTCCGGCTTGGGTCACTGTCTGTGCAGAGTCTGCACATCCTCCCCGTGTGTGCGTGGGTTTCCTCCGGGTGCTCCGATTTCCTCCCACAGTCCAAAGATGTGCAGGTTAGGTGGATTGGCCATGCTAAATTGCTCTTAGTGTCCAAAATTGCCCTTAGTGTTGGGTGGGGTTACTGGGTTATGGGGATAGGGTAGAGGTGTTGACCTTGGGTAGGGTGCTCTTTCCAAGAGCCGGTGCAGACACGATGGGCCGAATGGCCTCCTTCTGCACTGTAAATTCTATGATTTAAAAAAAACAGCAGTCCAAACTGCACAGAACGATGGGTGCGTGCCTGTGTGTACACAATACACACTTACAATGCCCTGCAAAATGCTTTGTTCGGAAACAGGAGATGGTTAAATTGTTGAAGTAGCATTTGTACGAGATAAATAGAAGGCAAAATGAGGGGAATCAAAGAAAGACATTTGCAAGTCACAGAGAATGTATGAAATCCTGGAGTCTATAGGGAGGGTGGGACAGGTAGATATGGAAGAATGAATAAGAAGCAAAGCAGGCTGTAGCAACCCAAAGTGTCTGGGAGAAGATAAACACAGGCCAACATCGAAACAGCAGGTCCCCCCGCCCCTCACTGCAAACAAGCCGATCTCAACATAAACACTTATTCCCACCAGCTCCACCTGTGTGGCAACGGGTATGCTGATGCTTGCTGGGTGGGAGAGGGAAGTTGAGGGTGGGTTGATGCTATTCATCTTCTATTTCAGCCAGTTCTGACAAATGAGGGGCACCCTACTTCCATCATCTTTTCCCTCAGTTTTAACTCGTGCCATTGGTCACCATGGTTTTAAAAAAAAAATTTCAAGTCAATCCTTCATGGTCTTGGGTCAGGTGGCCTCAAAGGATTAAAAAAAAAACAGAGCTAAACTTGTTTTTCTCAGACTTTGCTCTCAGTCGCTCCTCTTGCTTGCTACTCTGCTTCTCCACAAGGCAATGCTACCTGTGGTCTTTGCTGCCAGCTCATTGTACTGGATTCTCAAGGTTTCTGTGATTAAAAGTGCTACTTGAGTAATCCCCTTGAAGTGTTTATTATTCAGCGCTCCTATTATTCTGAAAATGTCGATGCTTTTGTTTAATGAGCTCTTGAATTTCAATCTCACTTTGTAATCTTGTGATACCGGTTTTGCTCTCTTGTTTATGCTGGTAGCTGTCGTGACTCCCGTGCAGTTAAAGTCTATCACCTCAATCTACCCACACTATCTACTGCAAAAGATGTGCGTGCGTTACTGAAATGAAGACAAGTACAAATGCTCTCCTTTAGAAAGTGGAAAGCTGAATGTTCTTTACCAGATGTTTTTTGGTTGGTTGGTATGATAGTAAACCAGGACACACCCACTTTTAACCCCCAGACTGTACTGATTTAGCAGCAGTTGATGAGCTACAGTTAATTGGTCTGTCTGGGTCAGAAAGTGGGGAAAGGCCATGAGGTTTCTGACTCCTGATTCAAGATCCCCATTGCCATTTTCAAATCCATTATCTGCCTCACCCCGTTGTAAATGAAGATAGATAGTTTTTTGAAGAATAAAGGGTTATGGTGTTCGGGCGGGAAAGTGGAGCTGAGTCCACAAAAGATCAGCCATGATCTCATTGAATGGCGGAGTAGGCTCGAAGGGCCAGATGGCCTACTCCTGCTCCTAGTTCTTATGTTATGTTCTTAAATCAACAATGTCCTCTAATAATGTGTCTCTTCAGCCCCAGAGCGCTCCTCCAATACCAATTTTTCCTGCACCTCTGCTTCATCAATGGTGGCCATTAATGCAGCCACTATATCCCTTTGTCTCCACACCCACCATCTCCCGACCTCCCATCAATCCACCTCACTAGTTCAACCCTGCTTTCTGAAGGCAGCCTTCTCATCGACGGTGACTTACTGGCTATTTCATTAGCCCACTCAGCTCCCACAAACTTTCTTTCTCTGTTGTGTAACGCTATGTCGGAACATGTACACACCTGGACCTTCGGTGAAGAAGATCTGGGTGCAACACATGACTGGCACAGTCCGTTTTATTTCCTCTACCTGGTCACCTCCGTGCAAGTTCCTTCATTCGAACTATACCTGGGTATCCTTCATGTAATTCTTCTAATACTCTTTGTTGCAAATTTGGAAGAATTCTTACTCTCCTCCCCCAACAAACCCTGTACTGTCAACTTGAGTTTCCTGGAAATATATGGCTTTAATTCCAGACGCTATCCTTCCCTTTAACATCATTTCCACTAGCTGCCCCATCACGGGATCATTTCTGGTATGTCGTTGGACTTGAGCTGCAGTCAATGGAATGTGTTCTATCTGTGCACAATAGAAGATACTTTCATTACTGGATGTTATCTGACCAGCAGGAAAAGGCAAACCTATTAATGCAGCAGCATTGCCTTGGCTCCCTGACTGACAGTATTTGATCTCATCGGAACTTGTAGATAGAATAAAAAGACCATCATTGGAGTAGCCTGCTACCAATGACGGAATACCTTTATGTGGCCAAATAATAGGGGTTAAGGGCCTGTGATCTGTCAACAACATCAAGTGACGACCATAGACGTATTGGTGAAATTTTCTCACACCAAATATAATACTCTGCGCCTCCTTCTCCAACTGAGCGTAGGTTGACTCAGCACTTGTTCATGTACAAGTTCAATAGCAGAAGCTATTGGCCTTTCATCCCCTGAAGATAGTATGTGTGACACCATTGTTTCAACTCTGTATGGCAAAGCATCACAAGCAAGTTGTAATGGTAACTTTGGGTTGACCAACAACTCTGACTTCTTCCGTGCTTGTTTAGCTGGCTGGTATACTTCACATTCTGGTGTCCATTGCCATGCATGTTTCACGCACAATAAGATATGTAACGGTTTTATTATGGTTGCTTGATTGGGACTGAATTTCCCATAGTAGTTAATTAACCCTAGGAATGATCTTAACTATGTTACACTCTTTGGTCATGGGGCCTCCATTATAGCCTCCATCTTCTTGGGTGTCTTGTGTAAACTCTTGCTATCAATCACATGGCCGAAATATTGGATTGATATTTGAAAGAAGCCACACTTAACTTTCCTCACACAAAGATCAGGCATCTGAAGGCATTTCCATGTGGCTTCAAAGTGTTCTTGTACATTGGTATTAGTAATTAGTATATCGTCACGGTAACACTGTATCCACTAAGGATCTGGTTCACGGACCATTGAAATAAAGCAGGTGTTGATGTTATTCCAAAAGGTAACCTTTTATAACGGACAAGGCCTTGACGTGACAATGGCGATCAGATGTTGAAATTCAGCTACAACGTTCATTTGTAGGTAAGCCTGTGATAGGTCGATCTTGCTGATCTTCTGTACTCCTGCTAGGCCAGCAAACAAATCCTCAATAAGTGGTACTGGGTCTGGATCCATGCATAGAACGGGATTGATGGTTGTTTTAAAATCTGCCCAGGTGCAAATTATTCCGTCTTACTTCATTACCGGTATAATAATAATCTTTATTGTCACAAGTAGGCTTACATTGCAATGAAGTTACTGTGAAAATCTCCTAGTCGCCACATTCCGGTGCCTGTTCGGGTACACAG
Source organism: Scyliorhinus torazame (assembly GCF_047496885.1). Classification (NCBI taxonomy): domain Eukaryota; kingdom Metazoa; phylum Chordata; class Chondrichthyes; order Carcharhiniformes; family Scyliorhinidae; genus Scyliorhinus; species Scyliorhinus torazame. The sequence continues at coordinate 132,595,559 of NC_092720.1, read as the reverse complement.
AGGGAGAATTCAGAATGTCCAAATTATCTAACAGCACGTCTTTTGGGACTTGTGGGAAGAAACCGGAGCACCCAGAGCAAACCCACGCAGACACGGGGAGAACGTGCAGACTCCGCACAGACCGGGACCCAGCCGGGAATCGAACCTGGGACCTTGGCGCTGTGAAGTCACAGTGCTAACCGCTGTGCTACTGTGCTGCCCATCATAGAATCGTGGTTACCCAGTCATGGGTAGTGATGGGTTCTCATACCCCTGTATCTGCAAGTCTCAATAGTTCAGATTCTACCTTTGGATGTAGAGCGCAGGGTACTTCTCTAGCCTTGAGAAACTTCATTGGCAATTTTGCTTGATCTTAAACTTAAAAAAGGAAATGATCTTAACTGTGTTACACTCTTGTCATGGGACCTCCATTATAGCCTTTGTGCTTTTAGACACCCCCCCCCCCCCCCCCCCCCCCCCCCACCCAGCATGTCCTCGAATACACTGCTGTATCTTTCTAGGATGGTTGTAAATCCGTTTTTGAATCAACCAAGCTACTTCCTACACTCCAGTTTAATTCGATCTTTTCCAGCCAAGAGTGGTCAAAGAGAGCGGAAAAACGTCCTTGGACCACATGACGTGACAGCTCCGCATTTTGCCCACTTTACTTTGACCATGATGTCTCGTAGTGGCGGTATTTTCTCAGTGTAGGTCCTCCGGATGACATCTGGATTCAGTGGTCGGTGATTCCATCTCTGTTCATAGATTGTCTCAGGATTTAAGAAGACAGCAGCCTCCATATCAACCTCCATTTTTACATGTTGTCCATTCAGTTTTGGAATTATCCAGAGCCAATGTAATTCACTTTGTCCAGAGAATTTATTCAACTTCAGTTCCTCATTAGAACCATGTGGTGTATTTTCAAGGTTGTGATTCTTATTTTCTTCCATATTGTGAATTTGCTTATTTGAATTTGTTTTATTTCTTCTTTTAGAAGTATGCTGTGCTTTTCCTTGAATGCTCTTCTCTGGAGATTCTATTATTCCAGCAAACTCTTGCTGTGAGCCCAGTTCAGCCACAATTTTAGCAATGTCTATCCCAAATTCAGCAATCCGCCTATGAATGACCCAATCTTACACAACAATCATATACCTGTTGCTGGGTAGACTTTTGTTGGGCGGCAGCCAGTTTTTAGATCCTTGTGCCTGCTCCAAGTGGAGAAGCCTCTTTAGCAGCAAGCTTTTGCAATGGCAATATCCGTTGCTGTTTTCAAACTTTGATTTCATTCCGTTAATATTCTTCTGTGGCCATCTTTCTCAACCCACAAACCAAGCGATCTCTAATGGTATCATCAAGCGAGTCACCAAATTTGCAACGCTCGCGAGGTGTTTGAGGGGCACATTGAACTGTGCAATCCTTTCCCTATCTAACTGGTCCTCTCAGTGAAATCAACACCTCTCTGTGATAATTAATGACTTTGGTCCATAATGATCTTCTAATATTTTAACCAATTCTTGATAAGTTTTGTCACCGGGTTTCTCAGGTTGGACCACACTTCTGAACAAATTGAAAGTTTTACTTCCAATTGTACTGAGAAAAACAGGGACCTGAATATGTTCTGAAATTTTATTGGCCAAGATATAATGGTAGAATTTCTCTCATGGTTTTCAGTTTTCTGAGTCTTACTCAAATAGTCCCAAGGTTCCAGATTTTCCCGCCATTTTTCAGCGATGTCTAAATGCTCTTGCAACTTCCCTTATATCAATGGTCTATTTGAAATTTGGTGAATAAGCCAATTGTTGAAGCTTGTGATGCCCAAATCATTTTCTCTTTGCCCCCTATACGGCATATAGCGAGCTATAATACCTGAACTCCGTGGGTTGCTGGATTACCGTTTAAGGTGTGGATCCTTTTCTTGTTTCTATTTGCCCAACAACCTTATCGGTCCGATGCCGGGTGCAATGTGTGAGGTGCGATCCATGACCCACTGTTGATTTTCCTTAATGTCGACCGTCCGCAGCTTTGATTTTCTTTTCACATGGAAAAATAATTTTTTGTTTTCTGGTCCATTTCTCATCGCCAGTGTGGGCCCTCCCTCCTATTTTGCAGGCATGGGTTCAGGGTTTCCACGTATGCCAGGAGGATCTGCTGTCGCTCCCACTATTGGTTACCTGGTATACCTATTGTCATCGGCACTGCCTTCCCCAGCCAGTTGGAGAACTGCAGTGTACTGGGAGATTAATCTTTTAATTCCTGGTCAATCCTGGAAGATTGAGGGTGGCGCAGTGGTTAGCACTGCTGCCTTATGGCGCTAAGGACCCGGGTTCAATCCCGGCCCTGGGTCACTGTCTGTGTGGAGTTTGCACATTCTCCCCGTGTCTGCGTGGGTCTCACCCCCCCCATAACCCAAAGATGTGCAGGTTAGGCGGATTGCCCACACTAAATTGCCCCTTAATTGGAAAAAAAAAAAATGGATACTCTAAATTTATTTTTTTTAAACTCTGGAAGATTGGCAATCGTAAAGCATTCTATCCCCTTCCCACCTCTTTCCCCACCTCTATCCCGGCACATTCTATCCCCCTCTCAGTTCTCCTTCTACACCACCTAACCTGTATTCCTAATCCTGCCACTGCCCCTGATATTCCCCTCTACGTAGGGTTGGACCTTAGCCGATTGTGCATGCGCCCCTGACACACTTGACAGTATAAATCGGGAATGTTCCACATGCCCGCCGCCTGGTTTAGAGGGAGTTGTGTAATGTAACTGAGCTATCGACCTTGAATAATGAGGAGAAACCCAACACAGCTGGCCCAAGCAGCAGGGGTGGGTGGGGGAAGGGGAGTAATTAATGACTGCTGGGCTAAAATGTTGCTCTTCCACTACAATACTCCCCTCCCACATATTTAAGTTGTGTGGATATAAAAATTAATTTGCTATAAGAATTCATCACTGTGTGAGCTTAATTACAACCCCCACCCACCCCCAAAACCTGGCCCACATAAAATCCCTTATGTGACAGATATAGGCCTTTTAATTAGCATGTGAGGAAGAGAAGCAGAAGAAAGACAATCTGGGGCTATTAACTTGTCTGGCCTTGTCTGGACTGCTGGCCAAGCCGTCTGGACATGTTCAGACCTGTTGTCATCAATCATCCCCACCCGCTCTGCCTGGTCCCTACAATCTCCACCTACCTACGGAGGGGGAAAGAAAATCTCATTCAGCCCTTTGTTGTGCTGTGGCTGAAGAATGTGCCTTGAACAATGCCCGTTGCAGTGCTGTTAACCTTCGTAAAGACAATGTGTGAATGACCCTTTACCTACTTTTCTCCCTGGCAGAAAATAGACTTGCTTAAATGTGCCTTTGTTTCAAATGCTGTTTAAAATACCAGCTTTCTGACCAGTGACCAGTGCACAATACAATATGGGAGCAGTACGAAGAACCCAGTGTGGATTATTGCAAAGTTAAGAGCTGGTAAACTCTGCAATTGTCGGAAGCCTCCTTTGTGAACTTGTGTTCCACAGGAGTGGACCTTTTGGACCCACTGCTAGGGTTTCCATAGAAACCATACAGGCCCCTGACCAAAATACATTTTAAATTCAAATGGATTCTACGGAGTCTTTGCAGCCTTTGTAATTTTTTTTTTTAAACAAAGACAATTGTAGACCAGGATCCTGCAACAGAGTTTTGACTCCATTTCGGAAATGGTTATGAAGAGAAGTATTTGCGTTTTTAAGTGCCACTTGTTGGATGGCATGGCTGGACACTCTGTTATTTGCAATGTTATTCTTCTATTAACAGTTTGTCAAAGGCTGCAATCCTAACCCATCTTGCCTGAGGGTCATTCTCAGGAATTGTGTGCCCATGGAAGGGCAAGGCACTTCCTCACTCTGACGTGACGTTGTGGCCAGGGCTCGAAGTTTGACTGTGACTCCCTTTAGCAGAAGCTGGGATAACCTTGCTTCCCAGTCTCATTGCGATGCTGTATTTGACTGGAAATTTTAGAGTGTTATTATTATGCATCTTTGTATTTATATCCATTGCTGATGACATCAGTAAGTGCTGTGATGTAATTAGTTGTTCTCGTTACCTGTGTATATTCGTATTTCACTGCCGTTAGTTCTGATTCTTTTCCATTACTTATTTTTCGATGTTTATTTAGCTATTCGCATTTTTGAGTCCATACTGTATTTTAAACTTCATTATTTTGATATATTAAAGACTATTAACTTTCATAACGCATTTTGACCACCTTTTTGTGGTAAAGTTACCACAAAAAATTAAATGTTTAACATTACGAAAGGATGGGAACAAAACTGATAGCCGCATGCTGTGTCTAGTTGTTGAAGGGCCAAAAATGTGAGGCTAGATATACAAGATTGCGTTTTGTAGATCAATAGCAAAAGGCAGGCGACACCTCTAATCACTTCCATGGCTGGTGATTGAGAAAGAAATGATGGGTGCAATTTAAAGGAAAAGAAACCCATTGCCGGTCTTTCCCGCCATCACGCGGGTATCCGGTTAACCCGGCTATTAATCGGGATTCTGCTTCTTTTCCAGGCTTCAGCAAGAAACGCCCTGCCGAGACTGCACTTAGGCTCAATTCCTGCACTAGCGAGCTCAGCTCGCCGGGGCAGGAAGAGATCGAAGTGCTGTTGAGGGCGAGATCCAGATCGTGATGCCTCACGAGATCTCATTCGATCTCACGAGGTGGACCGTGATGTGTTCAGTAAATTGGTTCAACGTTGACTGCAATTGGATGCTGTGAAACTAGAAACAGGCTTCTGACACAGGAGATGGTCCAACACTGTTTTATTGAACTTCTTGATTGCTGTACATAGTCTGCTGTGAGTTGACACTCGATCAATCTAACTGATAACCTCCTACTGGCTTGACCAGACTAACTCTCTACCTCATGGTGATAGTGCTCACTGGCTTGTGCACTCTTACTATCCCAGTAGCTGTGTCCTGTAGAGAGAGGGAGAGTCTTAATGCCCTGTGTGCTTTATAGTGGTGGTGTCCTGTCTGGTGATTGGTTGTTATGTGTCGTGTGTGTTCATTGGTTATCCTGTGTGTCAATCACTGCCTGTTTGCATCTCATTATATACGAGTGAATATTATGACAGACCGAGCATCGCAAATCTCGCGAGAGGACTCTCGCAAGATTTACCGGCCTTGTCGCGCGCCCAACTCGGGATGCGACGAGTCTGATAGATCGCGCTCGTAATCATTCAAGCATAGATTGGATGAGGAGGGAACGATGAGGAGTTGAGGGATATAGCAGGATAGGTAAATGTAGATAGGACTAAGATACTTTGGTTGAGCCATTAGCCTGTTTTCCGTGTTAAAACAGCGATGGCGTTATGACAGTGGGACAACCTGTAATAGAGAAGGAAATGAACTGGGCCTGTCGTTACTCAATTCATTTGTTAAGCTCTCACCTCTCAATATGAAGGATGCTTGTTCGGGGCAGCACGGTGGCACAGTGGTTAGCACTGCTGTCTCTCAGCGCCGAGGTCCCGGGTTCGATCGCGGATCTGGGTCACTGTCCGGGTGGATTTTGCACATTTTCCCCATGTTTGGATGGGTTTCGCCCCCACAACCCAAAGATGTTAGGTGGATTGGCCACACTAAATTGCCCCTTAATTGGCAAACATGAATTGGGTACTCTAAATTTTTTTTTAAAAAAAAGAATGCTTGTTCAAGTCCCGTTCCAGAGTCTGGAGCATATAATCCAGGCTGACACTTCAATGCTGCACTGTGGGGAACTTGGTGCTATCGATCTTTTGGATGAAACATTAAACCGAGGTCCCATCTGCCCTATCTCGGGACAAGAAAGATCTCATGGCGCTTTTCAGAGAACAGCAGGCCGGTTTATCCCTGGTGAACTGACAAGCATTCTTTTTATTTAACCAGCATCATTAAAATAGATTATCTGGCTATTATCACATTGCTGTTTGTGGGAGCTTGCTGTGCACAAGTTGGGGGCCATGTTTCATACATTACAACAGTGGCTACACTTCAAAAGTGGTCATTGGCTGTAAAGTACTTTGGGATGTTCTGAGGTTGTGAAAGGTGCCATATAAATGCAAATCTTTCTTCCATTATTTATGTGTATTTCAATATATAGAAAGCCCAGAGGGCTAGCACTGAATCGGTACTCGAGCTGTACCTCACAGCTAAGATTACAGGACATCAGGCATTTTGGAGGCTGTTGAGTTGCAAGGTTGTGGGTTAAAGAAGATGGGGTGGCACAGTGGTTAGCATTTTATGTTTGTCGGTGCGAGCAGCTTTTATGTATCATTTTCTGTGTGTTTAAATGTGTAGCTGGCCGAGCTGAATTCGAAGTTTGCAGCTGGATTGATTTCACTGGGCACTTTGCCTTAATAGATCTGTTTTAGCCAAAGATTCTTAAGTTTGCAATCAGTGCTCGTTAACTTTGATGGTTTACAGTATTCTGATATGTGTTTAACACGTCTTTGTCGAGTCAAGCTGACACTGTCTCTCCCTTCTATCTAGAACCCCATGTTACACTGCATATCATTTGCGCATCCTCCTCCTTTCTGGCCAACACCAGTTCACGATGCCACTCTGCACACTCTCATCCCGAAGTCCTCCACTAAAGCTGGCACAGGGCATGCTGCTGCCCTCCCCCCCCCCCCCCCCCCCCCCCCTTCAACCACCATTTCACACTGGCACCTCTGAATGCAATCCCCTTATTGCCCCTGGTTAATGTTTATGTATGTGGAGTTGGAGTGAGGGTCCTGTTATGATGTCCCAGTGCTCATTACCCGCATTTGCACATGAAGAAAGATCATTGTTAAACTAGTGTAAATAATATTACAGTGTAAGTAATATTATAGGAAATGATGGGCAGGTTGTTTTCAAACATTTGTGCGTGAAGTTATATTTCGTAGGTGTATCATGACTTGCAGTGCTAAATTATACTGGAGAAAACCCACACAGGCCATTACCCAAAGTCGGAATCGGAACTGGATCCTTGGTTCTGTGAGGCAGCAGAGCTAACCACTGTGTCACTGTGCCTCCCACATGTAGCACATTGTAAAGTGCATCTTTGGCTGATGTTAGATCACAGCCTCCACCAGACATTACAGGCTGACTATTAGTCCAAGGAATGCTGTTTGTGTGGAGTTTGCACATTCTCCCTGTGTCTGCGTGGGTTTCCTCCGGGTGCTCCGGTTTCCTCCCACAGTCCAAAGATGTGCAGGTTAGGTGGGTCGGCCATGCTAAAATTGCCCCTTAGTGTGTCTCAAGATGCGGAGGTTAGGTGGGGTTACGAGTATAGGGCAGGGCATTGGGCTTGGATAGAGTGCTCTTCCAGAGGGCAGGTGCAGACTGTGTGGGCTGAATGGCCTCCTGCACTGTGTGGACACTATGATTGAAGCAAACTTCTCAAGCAACCCCTAGTTAGGCAACCAATCGCTGTTGGTGAAACTGAATGGAGTGTATAGTCGAGGGGGGTTCACCAATCAGGAAGTGATGGCTTTCATCTGGAAAGCATGGCTAGTCTTTGGGAGGTTACCCAAAGCGCGGTGGAGACAGTATATCAGGGTACCCATGAAACTGACAGCGGTTGCCCATACCGAGTTCCAGAATGGATGTGAATTATCCCCACAAGCCTATTCGACTACTCATTGAGATTGTGGCTGATCTGAAACCTAATTCCATGTACCCATCTTTGCCCCTGTTAGGAATGGATTAAGAGACATTCCAATTACATGTCAATTTGATGTTAAGTATCCGATAATTGACACTGATATGTAAAGGGGATGCAGGTGGTGATGAGTTTGGTATAGAGTGTGTTCAAGGAAAATAAAGGTGTTTGGGAAAGGAGTGAAAACAGGAGACACTTCTGCACTCAAAATCTGGTAGAAATTCAGAACCCTCTGTAAACAGCAACTGATATTAGCACAGTTAATGTTACTCCTGACTCTTTACTCAACAGCAGCCAGAAGCTAACAGTCCCGATCCCTTAATACCTTCGGTGAACAAAAATCTATCCATATCAGTTTTAACATTAATTGTGGACCCCGGCTCTGGGTCACTGTCCGTGTGGAGTTTGCACATTTTCCCCGTGTTTGCGTGGGTTTCACCCCCACAACCTAAAGATGTGTAGGGTAGGTGGATTGGCCACGCTAAAATTGCTCCTTAATTGGAAAAAATGAGTTGGGTACTCTAAAATTTAAAAAAGAATAACATTAACTGTGCTAACATCAGTTGCTGTTTACAGAGGGTTCTGAATTTCTCCTAGATTTTGAGTGCAGAAGGATTTCACTCCTGAAAGGTCTGCCTGTAATTTTTCTACTATTTTCCCCTGGTCCTAGATTCGCCATTCAGTAGAGATGGGGTGGATGGAGAGAAACTACCATGTTCACCTTGAAAATTTGGATCAAATTGCCCCTCAATCTTCCAAATTCCAGGGAATACTCCACTAGTTTGTGTTCTCTTTCCTTATAACTTAACCGTTGGAGTCTGGGTATCATTTTGGTTAATCCTAGGTTGCACTGTCTCCAAGGCTCATGTATCCTTCTGGTGCTTAGAACTGCTGCCAGTTAGTCCAGGTGTAGTCTAACCAGGGTTTTGTATATCTGAAGTATGGCTTCTACTCTTGCAATCTGGTGATCCAGATCTGAAAACCCGCACCCCGTTTTGATATTTTCTGTACACATCTGTGACATTTTAATCACTTGGGTGTCTCGAACCTCGAGTACCTTGGGCCCTTCACGGTTTCTATCTTTTCACGATTCAGAAAGTACCTTGCTGTATCCTTGTTGGGCCCAAATTGGACGACTGCACAATTGCCTGTATCTGCATCCATTTGCCACAGTTTTACCCATACGCTTATTTTGTTAAAATTTCATTGTAATGTTATGCTTCCTTCCTCACTGCTTACAATGCTGCCAATCTTTGTGTCAGCAGCAAATTTGTACTCGTGGCTTTCTATTCCATCATCTAAGTCGTTAATGAATATGATGGATAGTTGAGGCCACAACACCGATCCTGGCAGGACACCACCAGTCACATCCTGCCAATTAGAGTACCTGCCCATTATCTCTCTCGCTCTCTCTCTCTCCTGCTGCTCAGCACTTTCCTCAGCAGGTCAATAAATTGCCCTCCATTCAATGAACTTTAGCTAGCCATCTCTTACGAGAGGCTTTATCAAATGCCTTTTGGAAATCCATATAAATAACATCCATCACTGCTTTAGTCGCATCTTCAAAAAATTCAGTCAGATTCATTCAGCATGATCTACCCAAAATCAATGTTGCCGTTGCCTGATCTGATGATACATTTTCAACGTTTTCAGTTGCTTTACCCTTAAGTATGACCCCTAAGGCCTGGTGAGGTTTGGATTAATAAAAATTCTGGATGGTAAAAGGCAGAAGGCTCTGCTGAATGGCTCTGACTCGTACTGCAGTTCAGCTACCCTGAGCCAGAGAGATTGTGTTCGGTGAGGACAGCCTAACTGGGGCGGCACGGTGGCGCAGTGGTTAGCACTGCTGCCTGATGGCACCGAGGACCCGGGTTCGGTCACGACCCCGGGTCACTGTCCGTGTGGAGTTTGCACATTCTCCCTGTGTGTTTCACCCCCACAACCTAAAGATGTGCATGCAGGTAGGTGAATTGGCCACGCTGAATTGCCCCTCAGTTGGGAAAAAAAATGTATTCTAAATTTATTTTAAAAAAGGGGGGGAGAAAAAGGACAGCCACACGATCCCGCAGTCCAGGGAAACTACCTGCTCCGTCAGATCTTAGTCTGGTTTATTCATATCATTTTAATCTACTTTTTGGTCTCGGGTAAGAATTTTTCTACATCACAATTTATTAAGCTTTAAATATGGACAAAAATGCATCAACCTATTTCTTCAAATATTGGAGATTTTTCTTTTTAAAAACCCCCCTCACCCCCTCTGTGCCGAATTCTCTCACTCGCCGAATTCCTGATGTTTGTTCTTATTTACGTTGTACTCTTCATGACCACTTTGTACAATAACAGGTACTACTTAATGCCTTTTTAAGCCACACCCAGTTATAAGTGCTGATTCAGATTGCTGCACTCAGTAATTAGCACCTAGTTTCACAATCATTTCCAACTGATTGACAGTTAACTATCCCTGAAGGGAGTTCCAGTTTGCAGTTTTTAATGTTCTAAGCTAAATTGAAGATGATTCAGTTTGAGAAATACTCACCTGTACTTCCCAGAGAAATGCTGCCCTCAGTAAATTCATGACTTTAACACTCTTATCTATGCTGCCCTCTTTAGTAATGACAATAATAATAACCTTTTATTGTCACAAGTATGACGTTATTGTGAAAAGCCTCTTGGAGAACCTCAGTCACTTAAGGTGTGAAGTGAGAGGAGGAGGGAGGGGCTCTGCGCTACAATACTATGCCATTGTGAGGACAAGCTGTGAGACGTCGGGATCGACAGCCTATGAGAGGTCAGCAAGAGAAACCTGAGGAACATTGTTTTGTGAGGCTTGGGGTAGATGATGGCTATCATTTGTTACCCTGCATAAACATCAATGCACCAATCAACCAGGAACTTGTGCTCACTTCATTAATGGAACTATCCTCATAGAAAACTGCAGCATAGAAGGAGGCCATTCAGCCCACTATGCTCTCCGAGCAGGCATGGAGCTATCCAACTGGATCCCACTTTCCAGCTTTTGGTCCATCGGCCTGGAGGTTACAATGCTTCCAAGTGCATGTCCAAGCACTTCTTTAAATCTGATTAGGGTTTCTGCCTCAACTGCCCTTTCATAAAATCACGACGGTACAGAAGAAGGCCATTTAGCTCATCGAGTCTGCACCGACCCTCCGATAGAGCATTCTACCTGGGCCCATGCCCCCAGCCTATTCCTGTAACCGTATCTAACCTTTTGGACACTAAGGGGCAATTCAGCACTTCCAATCCACCTAACCGTTGGACTGTGGGAGAGCACCCGAAGGAAACCCATGCAGACATGGGGAGAACGTGCAAGCTCCACGCAGACAGCCTCCCAAGGCCGGAATTGAACCCTGGTCCCTGACGCTGTAAGGCAGCAGTGCCAACGTGCCGCCCTTTCTGACACACTTTGAAACATCCTCTTGATTAAATAACTTGACTACAACTCCATACCCACCTCCCTAGCTCGGTTGGCAGCATTCTTAACGAGGCTCAGGATCAAGTTCCATTCCAGGCCTTGAGCAGTGAAAATCCAGACTGAAACTCCAGTGCAGTATGGAGTGCTGCACTGTCAAAGCTGACAACTTTTGGATGGGGTTTGACTGAAGCTCTCCGGTAACATCCCATGGCATTATTTTGAAGAACAGGGGCGAGATCACCGGTGTCCTGGTCGATATTTATGCCTCGATGAACAATATTGGTTCTCGCATTGTTGTTTTTGGGAGCTTGCTGTGCGCAAATTGACGATAACATTCCCGACAATATAATAGTGACACCAGTATATCTTTGGCTGTAAAGTGCTTTGAGATGGCCGATGATTGTGAGAGATGCTATGTAAATACAAGTCTTGATTTTAACCCTTCTACCAATTGTTCTTGAGGATTTAGAATCATCGTAGAATCCTTGCGGTGCTGATACAGGCCATTTGGCCCCTCAAGTCTGCACCAACCGTCCGAAAGAGCACCCGACCTAGGCCCACTCCTTTGCCCTATCCCCGTAACCCCACCTAACCTGCACGTCTTTGAACTGTGGGAGGAAACCGGAGCAGCCAGAGGGAAGCACTGGGAGCACTTGCAACTCTACACAGTCATCCAAAACAGGAATCAAACCTGGGTCCCTGGCGCTGTGAGGCAGCGGTGCCACCATGCCATACATGGACCACTCTACGATTAATTATCATATCTGGGGCATGGAGCGCTCGTTTGTTGTGCCACAGTTCCGCACCTTAACCCCTTTGTTAGTTGAGTGGGTGCAGAAATGAATTTGTGATTGCACTCTGTGATTCATTAAGTCTCGAGCCAGAATGCACGGAGGGGAGAATTTGCAGTGATAGACTTACCACATATTGGGACTCCGTGCCCTCTGGATTAGAGAGGGAAAAGTCAACCCGGAGCCTCAGCAGCCAGTGGAACGGCAGAGCTGTAGACGACTGCCAGCGAATAGGATCAGCCTTGAACAAGACGCGTGTGGAACAGCAGCCACTCCAGCATTACACAACAACAGGATTAACAAGGGGCTAGGGTCACTGGCAGTGCCCGAGTTCCTCAGCTGCTGAGATCTCGGCTCCTATACACACTTACCATTCAACTAAAGAAAGTGTGGGGGGGAGCAGGGAAGAATTGAAATGCACGTGGCTATCAAAATAATAAAAACTGAGCATTTTAAATGGTGGTTATTGGGAAATATTTTCTTTTGTCATGTTCAGACCACTGGCTAGTCGTGCATCTCAATCCATTTAAATACATCCAAGGAACTATTACCCACATGGGATTGAGAAATGTTCCAGTGCGTTTTGTGCAATTATGATGTCTGGAATGGATGTTGTATTTGGGTAGAAAGGCAAGAGTTATTTCATAGAATTTACAGTGCAGCAGGAGGCCATTCGGCCCATCGAGTCTGTACCGGCTCTTGGAAAGAGCACCCTACCCAAGCCCACACCTCCACCCTATCCCCATAACCCAGTAACCCCACCCAACACTAAGGGCAATTTTGGACACTAAGAGCAATTTAGCATGGCCAATCCACCTAACCTGCACATCTTTGGACTGGGAGGAAACCGGAGCACCCAGAGGAAACCCACGCAAACACTGGGAGAACGTGCAGACTCCGCACAGGCAGTGACCCAAGCCGGGAATCGAACCTGGGACCCTGGAGCTGTGAAACAATTGTGCTAACCACCGTGCTCCCGTGCTGCATGTAAGTTGCACCCTTCACAACCTCGGTAAACCCCAAAGCACGTTATAGGCATTTAAACACCTTTGAAGTATTGTCATTGTTTTAATGTAGTGAAGGCAGTAACTGATCTGTACACCGTAAGATCCCGCTGTGTGAAAATGCTTTGAAAATCTGTCTTAATGATGTTAGCTGAGGAGTAGGTTGACGAGCGATAGGTCAAACTCTTCTGCTTCTCTTCAAAATGATACCATGGGGTTTTCAGTATCCACCCAGGAGGGCAGGCCAAGCATCACCTTAATCTTTCATCCAAAAGACAATACAGTATTCCCACCACCTTTTCTGGAGTTCTCATTTTTTTACTGCACTTTCAATTTCTGGTCTCACGCCGTGTGGAGCCAGGTTTAATTTCCTGCTGTGGGATTCTCCGACGCTGTTGGGTAGCCGTAATGGGAAACCCCATTGGCCGGCTGCGGGAACGGAGAATCCCTGCCAGCGCACTTAGCCCGCTTTAAGGAAGGGAAACATTGGCCATGGTCACTGCTCCGCTCTTCACTGCTTTCCACTGATGCCTCCTGAAAAGGACCAATCTGTGGTTGTCTGGTAGGCAAGGTCAAGTCCAGTAATAGTGCTGTGGCGGCATAACCTTCCAGCCCTCACCACCCAGGCGCACACAGAATGGCCATTTTGCTGAGGAACTAGGTAGAGTTTGGGACATCTTGTTACCTCTTCAACAGCATCTCCCAGACTTCCGACCTCTACCACCCAGAAATTTAAGGGCAGCAGGCAGATGGGAACATCACCCCACCCAAGTCATATACACCACCCGGATATCACCTTTCCTTCATCATCGCTACGTCGCAATTCTGGAACTCCTTTTCTGACAGCATCATGGGAGCACCTTCGTCACCAGTACTGCAGCTCACCACCACCTTCTTGAGGGCAACTCAGGGTGGGCAACGAATACTAGACATGACCGCAACGCTCATAACCGAAGGACAAGTAACAACATTTTAAATATCCTTGCACGAATACACCTCTGTGAACGGAGCTAGGTTTAGAAAATAATTCACTGTTTTCAGGCCTCGACCGATTAACCAGGCCACTTTCTTATTTTTGTAAAAACTGCAAGGCAGTGATGCCTGTTTCAAAAGGCCTCTGGATACTGGCAACGCTCTTTACAAGCGAAGCTGTGAGGGGATTCAGAGCAAGCCGTTAACTCACTGCCAAGCGGAGGCTTGTTTTCATTTTATATTCAGTCCTGGTGATAGTCATCCCTTTGAAGCAGCCAATATAATCCAGTCCCCAAGAGTCAACATCTCTGCGGTGCAGGTCATGATTGTATAAGGAGATTTGCAGTCAATGTTGATGTACTAATGAGATCAGTGTGTTCAAAGATAACCCGTGGAGACTGAAGCAGCTCACCTGCAATGTTTCTTTGTACGATCCTTGCCCTTTTATAGGCAGGTTGTTTCGCTGGTGGTATCCCCCGAGTCTGATGGAGTTTGGATGCAGCCCCTGGAATTTTTGGAAAAAGGAAAGGGTTATCTGTGTTGGAGCAACTTTCCCTGGTTACCCTGATACCTCTGCTGAATTTTAAGCACCTTGGAACTTCTGGCTCTGTGGGACCTGAGTCTCATCCAATGATAGCAGAAGATCCCATGGCTACTAATGATAAAACGGGCTGACTTAATATGCTACGTCTCAAACATCTTTATTCTTAAGGAGTCTGCAGCTGGCAGCAGGGGAATATATAGGTTTACAAGTGTAAGGGATGTTGTTGGCGTCTCTCATTTCTTATCTTTGTTCTTTATTTGAACATTGTGTCCTTGAGGGAGACGTCCAGAGGCAAGCAATGGGAGATATTTTACTGTATGGAGAATCTGATTACTCTTGGGCTACAAGAAAAGGTTGAGTAAGTTGGATCTGCTTCTTCTGGGAAGGGGAAGGTGACCCGACTGAAGAATTCAGGATCGGAGACGAGATTGACCAAACTGGTCCAGGTGGTTTGGTCATGTTAATGGAGGGATCAATTCCCAAGGGTTCTCTGGGTTGGAAAGCAGGAAGCTAAGGTGAAGGGAAGTCATGGAACAGAATAAGGTTGTGAATAAATGAACTCGGGAAGGTTGTTGAACCAGCTAGAAATAAGAGGTTTACAAGGACAATTTGCTATGTTTTGCAGGGTCAGAGAAGGAATATGAAATGAAAAAATGAAATGAAAATCACTTATTGTCACAAATAGGCTTCAAATGAAGTTACTGTGAAAAGCCCCTAGTCGCCACATTCCGGCGCCTGTTTGGGGAGGCTGGTACAGGAATTGAACCGTGCAGCTGGCCTGCCTTGGTCTGCTTTCAAAGCCAGCGATTTAGCCCTGTGCTAAACCAGAATATGATGACAAGGTGAGTGGGGTTGATGGGTCAAATAGAACAGGATCCTTGGGGTACATTAGCCAGCTTTTTATCCCTCAAAGTATCTTCCAGCTTGTAGGAATGTGGCTTCAGCCGAGGGAATGATGCGAGAGAAGCCCAGGATCGCTGAGCATCGAAAGGAACTCATGTTACCAATAACCTCTCTAATCTGTAGAGATTTACTTCTTAAACTTCAACAGTAGACTCTATCCCGGTGACATTGACTGGGGACGAGAGCCAGGAGTTGGAATCGCCAACATTCATTTGGTTCTGATTCTTGCTTGACATGCGATGTTATCGGTTCCTTCCAAAATAATTTAATCCAGAGTGGATGAGCTGGGCTGCACTGTGCGACAGATCTGCGTTATGTATTACCAACATTTTCCTTGTGTTTCAGCTATCCTGCCTTTTTGGTTTATTTTTGCAAGTCTTGGACTTTTGCAACTTGGAGTAGCATCTTGGAATGGTACAGTGTGAGGTTTCCTTGTTCGTGGCGTCTGGTTCCACTGGCTTTGTCAATTTGAAATAGTGGAATTTGTTGCAAATGGATGAACTCTACTTTTCCAAGGCTGTAATGTATTTAATTTGAAAAAATCTGTCCACTTGTATGATCGCGGGGGAGCCCGAAGTGCTTTACAGTCATTTGAAGTATGATCACTGTTGTAATTTGGAGAAATGCGTCAATCAATTTGCACACAGCAAGATCTCGCAAGCAATGAGATACCAACCAGAAAATCAGTTTTAGTGACGTTGATTGAGAATAAATATTTTCTAGGAAATCAGAGAGAGGTCCCCATCTCCTTCAAATAGTCCACTTTTTCTGTTCACCTTCGATATCAACCGGGGCATCAATTTAACGTCTCATCCTTTTCTGCACCGTTCCCTCATTACTGCATAGAAAAGTCAACCAAGGTTTTGTGCTCAAGTCAGTGGGTGAGGCTTGAGGTCACAACAATTGGGCTCAAAGTGCTATGCAGTGAACCATCTCATGTCAACTGTGCCATGTGAACTGACTTGAGTACACAGCTCTGTTGCAACTTCATTACTCCCGTATCGGCCCAGCTGAAACACACAATTGACTAATCAATTGATGAACTCAAATTTGAATATTATAATTCAGCCCTTCGGCTGTATCCCGCAACGCCGGCCCGCCAATTCTCCGGTCGCCGGAGAATCGGCGCTGGCACAGTTACCGTGCCGCCGGTCGGGGGCCGCTCAACGCCCCCCGCCCCCCCGGCGATTCTCCCCGTGTGATGGGCCGAGTGCCCACCGAATTCCGGGCTATTCCAATGGGGGCCTATGTTCCTCCGCGCCGGGCCCCTGTAGGACCTCCGCCATGTTGTGTCAGGGCCGGCGCGGAGACGGCAACCCACGTGCATGCGTGAACTCGCACCAGCCATGCTCGCGCCTGTATCTGCAGCTGGCGCTGCGTGAGGCGCACCAGTGCTGTGCTGGCCCCCTGTGCGGCGCAGGATCGCTGATCCTAGGGGCCAGATGACGCCGTCGTAAAACGCTCCGGCATTTACACGGCGTCAACACTTAGCCCCAGGATCGGAGAATCCCGCCCCATGTTCCTGACCTGCACAGTTTAGTGGAGCCTGTGACCTAAACGTTCAAATGGTGGATTAGATTTGAATGTTAGGAATTTGTGCATAAGAAAATAAATGGAAGATAAGGAGTTAATCAAGTTAAACTCGGGGCCAGGGCACAGAAACTGGTTAAAGTCGAATTCAGGATTGATGTCCAGAAACTCTCTTTCAAATAAACACTGAACAGAAACGTGAATGGATTTCTGGGTAGAATGGATTTCTGGGTAGGAGAGTGGAATTTTCCAAGAGACCGTTGGGATGTGGTGATAGTGGAAGGAAGGACAGAGGAGATCAAAGGGAGGTCCGTGTTCCTCTGGTACGGCCACATCCTTGCTGCATCCAAGAATGCACACTTGAACGCATCTGGTACGTGATTCTGGCACTCATTATCAGATAGCGCTGATGAACTATTGAGTCCTAGTCTCATCTGACCAACCCACTCATTATTCAAAGATCACCCTGGAAAGGGAAGGTGACTCCCCAGCTCCCCTTCTCCTTTACAAACCATCTTCCTGAAGCTGTCTCTCCCTTCCTCCTTCACCCTCTCTTCCAACCAGAAGTCATGGACTTCTTTGTCACTAAGATTGAGACAAGCTGTTAAGCTGCCCTTACAGTTTCCTTCCCTTCCCCGAGCCCAATTGCCAACCTTCTACAAAGACTCCCCATGTCCGAGCCCTGAATTGGCATCTTTATTTCTCTAGTTTCTCCCCTATCAACGCTCATGGCATCACGGTGGCACAGTGGTTAGCAGTGATGCTTCACAGCGCCAGGGTCCCAGGTTCGAATCCATACTTTGGTCACTGTCTGTGCAGAGTCTGCACGTTTTCCCTGTGTCTGCGTGGTTTCCTCCGGGTACTCCGGTTTCCTCCCACAAGCCCCAAAAGATACACTTATTAGGTGATTGGACATTCTGAATTCTCCCTCTGTGTACCCGAACAGGCGCCGGAGTATGGTGGCTAGGGGCTTTTCACAGTAACTTCATTGCAGTGTTAATGTAAGCCCACTTGTGACACTAATATTAATAATTATTATTATTATGTTCTCACCGAGTTCAACTTGTCCATGGGATCTACTTCCTGCTCCCTCAGCTCTGTTCTCACTCAACGTCTCTTCCCAGCTTTAACCAAATTATCCTCCTCCATTGTCTGTCAGGGTGCGACTGCCCTCGTCAAATTCCACTCTGACCTATCCTGTGATTGCCTCAGATCCTGTTCCATTGGCTTAGCTTTCTGCTCTCACAGTCTCTGGAGATCCCAAAGGACGTAGTCTTGACAGCTGCTTAAGATGCTTTCCCATGGTAACGGCACTATATAAACGCAAGCTGTGGTTGATTTGATAGAGGTTATTAAAATTACGAAAGGTTGGAAACAGAAACAGACTGTTTTCATTATGAGTGATCTACAGTGTGGCTTCGTAGATGGAAGATTAAATGCCAGAGATTTAGGGCAGCTCTTTTCAATGCAGAAGATTGTGCAGCTCTAGGATGAACTCCCAGAGTTAGTAATTGAAGCAGCAGCCATGTTGACATTTAAGAATAGTCACATAGGTGGCTGAACAAAAGGAGGAGAAAGGGATACGGGAACGGGGGTGGGGCAGGCCTAAAACACAAGACTTGTTGAGCCTACTTCCATAGCAGGATGAGCTAGATGGACCAAATGACCATCTCCCCATCTGTACATACCCAGGTGATCTTTGCTATGTCTAGCAATGAGCCTCCTGTTGTTGGGGGCGGCATGGTGGCACACTGGTTAGCACTGCTGCCTCACAGTGCCAGGGACATCTGGTTCAATGCTGGCCTTGGATGACTATGTGAACTTTGCATTTCCTCCCCGTGTCTGCGTGGGATTCCTCTGGGTGCTCCGGTTTCCTCCCCCAGTCCAAAAATGTGCAGGTTAGATGGATTGGCCATGCTAAAACTGCCCTGTAGCGTCCCAAGATGCGCAGGTGCGGTGGGGTTATGCCGTTACAGAAATCGGGCAGGGGAGTGGGCTGGGATGGGGTGGCCTTTCGGAGGGCCAGAGTGAACTCGAGGGGCTGAATGGCCTCCTCTTGCACTGTAGGGATCCTATGGGATAGCATGATTGTGTGGGCAGCAGCATTGTGCTTCTACACACAGGTAGCGGAAGTAGCTCCTCAGATGGGTGCTGCCGCCAACATCACTCGTCCCCAGAGTGGCTGCTGTCACAGGGAATCCAGGGCAACAGCCTGACTTCATGGAACCAGTGATTACCAGTGACTCGTATTGTGGCCACTGGGCCCAGCGCGCCAACCATGGGACTGCTTGCAGACAGGCTGCTGCGGGTAGAAGCTTGTGTAACAGAAACCTATGCAACAGTCTGCAACTGTGCAGCCTGACTGACTGCAGCATGAAATACTTTGCAGGTTTCCCAAACCTAGGACAGCGGACAGTTCAGCCATCACGTCCCATCAATCATCACTTTGACTATCCGCTTCGGGGAATGCTGAGCTTCGAGCCCAGAAACATTAATATATTCAACCCAGGACAAGGCTTTTTGGGCCTTTTCGCCTGCGCTAAATTTAGGCTCTTCTCAGGCACAGATTTTAAAGAGGCCGACATTCTGACCACCTCCCCAAGCCATCCTGGAATGATCCCTCCAGCTTCTCGGATGTTCCCGAGTCCTGGTAACAGTGCCCTTGTGGCGCTGTCAAGGACATACAGCATGCGTTTTGATTGAATTATGCAACTTTAATGAGCACAGTGTAAAATGGTACTGCTTCATGTCGAGGTACAAAAGCGTGTCTCTTCCTCTGTTGTCAACCAGATGTCACCTCTCATTTGGTTCAAAGGGCGATAGATAAATGGCAGCTCCCACTTCTCCCTCGCACTTCAGGAGCTTATTTGCAGAGTGGCTGCCTCACATGTTGCTCATTAACGGGTGACTGAGAGAGCTGACATTTGAATCCAGCCTAATGCTCTCAATTGTAAATCCACATTCACTGGCAAGGGACTCTGTCTGAATCACTGTTTCTGATGCACAGTGCCGTCTGCTGAACCAATAACTGCCTGAGACATATATGGCTTTGTCCAGTGGAAATGAGGGAGGACGAGCAAGCAGTAATGACGAGGCTTCAATTGCTTTCTCCCTCCCCATCCCTATTTTGCGAGGCCCTGCTCACTTCCACTAGCAGTGCGGCCTTTGATCATGTCTGCAGGCGATTTCACTATGGAAGACATCACACGGTGAGCCTGGCCTGGCATACCTCCCTGCCCACATGGACATGTATTCTAGCATCAACCACAGGATGAAGAAGAGACCTCCCTGCTGAATTTCCCTCCTGTTTGAGATTAATGATCCTTCACTTATATACAGTACCTCTCAGAGTAGTCCGACAAAATCACTTTACAGCCAATTAATTGTGCTTTGAAGTGCAGTTGCTGTTGTAATGTAGGAAATGCAGCAGCTAATTTGTGCACAGCAAGTTCCCACAAACAGCAATGAGATAGATTAGCAAACAATCTGCCTTCAGAGGAGAGATTAAACTGTTTGGGTTCATATTTGCCTGAGTTTGGAAGGGTGAGAGGGGATCTGATTGGGATGTATAAAATGCTAAAAGGGATTGATAAAATACACGTAGACCAAATGTTCCCCCTTGTGGGGCAATGTAGAACGAGAGGTCACAGATATAGGTTGAGAGGCGGTAGATTTAAAACTGAGATGAGGAAGAGCTGCTTCTCGCAGAGGGTGGTGAATTTGTGGAACTCGCTGCCCCAAAGTACGGCGGAGTCGGAGTCATTAAGTGGTTGCAAGAAGGAGATAGATATATTTTTGATTTTAAAAAATGGGTTAACAGGATATGGGGAACAGGTGGGGAGCTGGTTTTGAGACTAGTAAGAGATCAGCCAGGATCTGATTGAATGGTGGAGCAAGCTCAAAGGGCTGAATTGGCTTCTAATTCCTGTGTCCCCATGTAGTTGTCCACTAAGGGTTAAATATTGGCCAGAACACTGAATAGTGCGGATGTTCTATAACAGTGGGATCTTCTACGCCAACATGAGAGGGTTATGTTTAACATATTTTCCAAAGGATCCGCATCTGACATTGCAGCTCTCCTTCAATGTAGCACTGGAGTGTGTTAACTAGGATTATATATTCATATGTTGCTGGTGTGGGTCTGGACACACCACCTTCTGACCCAGAGGTGAGAGTGGCACACTGGCATGATTCTGTAAACCTACAGCTGCCAAAACGAGAAGCAGCTCATTTAACCATTGAGCCACTGGGAGGACCGAGACTGTGTTCCGACACTTCCCTGCTAAGTCCTGGCTGTGGTGTTCACCCCTGGGTTTGTGTGTCTGGGTCAAGGCTGTAGGTGGTTCATGGCTTGTGTTCAGCGCAGTAATACAGTACAGGCTCCCTCTGATCGGATGATGCTCTGTCTCTTATTCCATTTTTCTCATTCTTGCTCTCATTGTTTCTCATCTTCCAGCACTCTCATGCTGCTTCTCGTGCACACTGTCTTTTAATCACATCTTTCTTTCTGTTTCTTCGCTCACTTTCATTCCGTCTTTCTCCTTTAAATCTTCTCCGGGTGAGATTTTACAGCCCCTCCACGGCGTGTTTGCCAGCGGCGGAGGTGGCTCACCATTGGCCGACGGTGGATCTTCCGGTCCCGCCTGTTGTGTTCTGCTGCTTCGGATAACACAGGCTGCTACTTGATGCAGTCTTAACTAAAGGATGCTCCAGACTGAAATGAGTTCAACGTGTTTATTGAACTATTAACACAATTCTCAAATGAGTGTGACTCCCTGCTAATCTAACTGTAGTAACTCAGTCTAACTGTACCAGCTTGCTCTAAGCTATGTGCTGGGGTGTGATGCTGTTGATCAACCCTGTCTAACTCTCTAGATGTCTGTCTGTGGAAAGAGGCAGGGTGTGAGTGCCTCAACCCTTTTACAGTCTTTATGTCATGCCCCCTTGTGGTGATGCCACCTCTGAGCGCCCTGACTGCCCATTGGTTGTGTCCTATTCTGAGCGTTCATTGGTTGCATGTTTGCATATCATGACATCTCCCCCTTTTGTTTTTTTAGATGTATGTACATGTGAATGTATCTGCCTAATGTGACTGACTGAGGAATACAGAACAAACAAAACAAATGCTCACAAGTCCAGTCTCTGAGGCTTGCGTCTGATTCTCGTCAACCCCAGGAGAGATGGTGGAGGGGATGACGGTGTCTTGACAGGCCAGTGGGAGGCACGACTGGTGGCCTCGTGGTTCGAGGTGTCTGGAGGTGGAAATTCGACATGTGGAAATGGAGGGGAAAGTGGTTGTGGGCAAGCAACTTTTCCCAGTGCCCTTCGATTCCTTCGCACAATAGAGCCACCAGCCATACGTATGACATAGGATCTGGGCGCAGCCTATCGAACAACGACAGCCGGAACAGGCCACCCACCATCCGGTATCTTGATCCTGACCGTGTCTGCCGAGGATAGCACGTCCAGATCGGTGGCATGTGCATCATAGCCCTGCTTCTGGCTGTAGCGAAGCTGCTGCATCTTCTGCAGCACCGGGAGGTGATCAAGGTTGGGCAGGTGTACGCCTGGAAACGTCACCCGCAGGTCCCTGTTCATCAGCAGTTGAGCTGGCGACATGCCAGTGGACAAGGGAGTCGCCTGGTACGTAAGTAGTGCAAGGTGTATGTCGGAAGCGGAGTCCGAGGCCTTGCGGATGAGCTGCTTAACGATGTGCACCCCTTTTTCAACTTTGCCATTGGACTGCGGACAGTGCGGACTGAAGGTGACATGCCTGAAATTGTAGCTCTTGGCAAACGTGGACCATTCTCTGCTGTGGAAGCACGGGACATTGTCGCTCATGGTGGTGTTCAGGATGCCATGCCGTGAGAATGTCTTTTTACATGCTTTGATGACGGTCCGTGAGATGAGGTCTGGCAGCTTCAGCACCTCACTAAGTTCGAAAAGTAATCGATGATTAAGATATAGTCGCGGCCATTCACGTGGAATAGGTCAATGCCAACCTTGGGCCATGGAGAGGTCTCTAGGTCATGTGGTTGGAGCGCCTCCTTGCTCTGCGCTGGTTGGAACCTCTGACAGGTTTCGCAGTTCAGGACCATGTCCGCGATGTCCTGGTTGATGTCGGGCCAGTAGACAGCTTGCCGGGCCCTGCGTCTGCACCTTTCTACGCCCAGGTGTCCCTCATGAATCTGCCGCAGCACCATGCTCTGGAGACATAGCGGGATGACTATCCTGTCCAGCTTGAGCAGGATGCCGTCGATCAGCATCAGGCCGTCCTTGACGTTGCCGAATTGAGGGCATTGCCCTTTCTGCCAGCCATTGCTGAGGTCGTGGATGACTCGCTGCAACAGGGGGTCTTTGGCCGTCTCTTCTCGGATGAGAACGATCTTCACATCTGTTGCCGGGAGAGTGCTTGCACACAGTTGTACCTGCAATTGAATGTGCTGGATGATCTCCAGTGGTTCACTGCGTGAGTTGACAGAGCGGGACAGTGCATCGGCGATGATGAGCTCCTTGCCAGGTGTGTATACCAAATTGAAATCATACTTCCGGGTTTGAGCAGAATTCTCTGCAAACGAGGTGTCGTGTCGTTCAGGTCCTTTTGGATGATGTGGACCAGAGGCCTATGATCCGTCTCGCCAGTGAATGTCGGCAGGCCATCGATATAATCATGAAATTTGAGGATACCGGTGAGAAGACCTAAACACTCCTCCTCAATCTGCGCATATCTTGTCTCAGTGGGTGTCATTGCCCGTGACGCGTATGCTACTGGTACCCAGGATGACGTGTCGTCTCTTTGAAGCAACATCGCCTCAATGCCATCCTGACTCGCCTCTGGGATATCTTGGTCTCTCGGTCTGGGTCAAAGAATGCAAGGACGGGTGCAGTGGTGAGCTTGGCTTTCAGCTCCAGCCACTCTGTTCGGTGCTCCGCCTTCCACTCAAAGGCAGTTGATTTTTTTCACCGGTTTGCGTAGGGCAGTGATGTGTGTGGCCAAATTCGGGATGAACTTGCCAAGGAAATTGACCATTCCCAGGAAGCGCAGTACTGCCTTCTTGTCCTCGGGGACTTTCATTGTCTCGATGGGTTTAATTTTGTCTGTGTCCGGGCGCACACTGTGTTCCGAAATCTGATCGCCCAGGAACTTCAGCGTGGATGTTCCAAAACAGCACTTGGACCTGTTTAGCTTGAGGCCATGTTCATGTATGCGTCGGAATACTTTCTTGAGTCACGACACATGTTCCTCTGGGGTTGTGGATCAGATTATGATATCGTCAACGTAGACACAAACCCCTTCTATTCCCTCCATCATCTGTTCCATGATGAGGTGGAAAATCTCTGATGCTGAGATGATGCCAAATGGCATTCGGTTGTAGCAGAATCTGCCAAAAGGCGTGTTGAAGGTGCAGAGCCTTCTGCTGGATTCTTCAAGATTTGCCAAAATCCTTGGGATGCGTCCAATTTTGTGAAGAAGCGCGCGTGTGCCATCGCACTCGTCATTTCTTCCCTCTTCAGGATAGGGTAATGTTCCCGCATAATGTTTTTGTTTAGATCCTTGGGGTCAAAGCAGATGCGTAGGTCCCCCGAAGGCTTCTTTACGCACACCATCGAGCTGACCCAGTCAGTTGGTTCAGTGACCTTGGAGATGATGCCTTTTTGTTGTAGACTCGTGATCTCTGCCTTCAGGCGCTCTCTCAGTAGAGCAGGGACACGTCGTGGTGCGTGGACCACTGGCTTGGCATCAGGCCGCAGTAGAATCTTGTACTCATACGGCAGCGTGCCCATCCCGCTAAATACATCTGGGTACTGGGTTAGGATGTCGTTGATGCTGGCTTGAAGATCCGAATGGGACGGCGTCATGGTGTAGACCCTTTGAATGAGGTTCAGTTGCTTGCAGGCGTGCGCACCTAGCAGGGACGCCCTGTCTGGTTTAACAATCTCAAAGCGTAAGCTTGCTTGTCTGTGTCGGCTGGACACCTGCAGATGGCAGGACCCCAGTGCCTTGATTGCGTTTCCATTGTAGTCCAGGAGTTTGCAGGCAGCTGGAAGGATTGTGGGAGGCTTCTTGATTCTCTTGAAGTCCACCTGCGAAATCAGGTTGGCGGAGGCACCTGTGTCCAGTTTGAACTGGATGGGGCAGTGGTTGACCTTCATCACTGCTCGCCATTCGTTCTCGTAATCCACGGCCAGGATTGATTGGACTCATTTAATAACGCCCACTCAGTAAGTGTTGTCCAGGTTTTCATCATCTGGATCCGTCGCACTGCCTGGATCAGAGTTATGCCTTCGGTGTTGCACACTTCTGATGCGCCGCTGTGGGAATTGGGAGCGCTGGCTCTTGACTGGTGGTGCAGATCTGCACAGGGCTGCATAGTGGTTTGGTTTCCCACAGTTTAAACAGCGTTTGCCTCTTGCAGGGCAGTTTTTAAAAAAAATGGGCGGTGCCGCAGTTCGCACACATCATGACGTCGGCGTAATGATGGCCAGTGCGTCGCTGCGCATGCGCGGTGTGGTTCTCGGGCATCTCTACCTGCGCAGTTCGGTTTTCGGCCGCTTCGTGTTCCCGATCGCATTGCGCATGCGACGGGCCCCGGGAAGAGCGCGCAAAATGGCCGCTTTCGTCAATGTGGAGGCGCTGCATTCGGGAGATGGCCTGAAGACTCTCCACCTCGTGGGAGGCTTGTTTTTCACTTTCTGCCGTTTTGTACTGTGATTTTTAGAGAGCTCATGCACAGTACACGTTTCAATCGCGACTGGCAGGGTGATGTGCTTGATTTTCAACAATTGCTCTCGCAGAGGATCAGAGTGGACACCAAAAACGATTTGGTCTCTGATCATGGAGTCAGTGATATCACCGAAGTTGCAGGATCGCGCTGGCAGTCTAAGGTTAGTTCGATAGGAGGTGAAGGATTCGTCTTTACCTTGCATCCTCTGCTTGAAGATGTAGCACTCGTTGCTGTCCACCTCGCAGTGGCTGTCGAATTTGTCCAGGATGGTTTGGTACTTTCTTTTGTCCTGCCCTTCGGGAAAGTGAAAGGAGTTGAAGATCTCTATCGCATGGTCACCCGCAGTGGTGAGTAGAAGAGCTATCTTCCGCGCATCGGTCGCGCCATTGAGGTTGGATGCTTCCACGTATAGTTGAAATTTCTGCTTGAATGATCGCCAGTTGGCACTAAGATTGCTGGTGGCCCTGAGCTGATGAGGAGCCTGAATCTTGTCCATTGTGCCTGTATTCAGTAGCTGGTTGTCACGGATCTTGCGGAGTTGAACTAAATAGATTGAACTGTCACTCCTGGTATCATGTTGTGTTAACACAGTTCTCAAATGAGTTCAACTCTCTGCTAATCTAACTGCAGTAATTCAGTCTAACTGTACCAGCTTGCCCTAAGCCATGTGCTGGGGGGTGATGCTGCTGATCAACCCTGTCTAACTCTCTAGATGTCTGTCTGTGGAAAGAGGCAGGGTGTGAGTGCCTCATCCCTTTTACAGTGTTTATGTCATGCCCCCGTGTGGAGAAGCCACCTGACTGTCCTGACTGCCCATTGGTTGTGTCCCATTCTGAGTGTTCATTGGTTGAATGTTTGCATATCATGACACCGCCCATGTCCCCGGCATTTTCGTTGTTCAGTGGCCAACCCTGAAGGGTTGCGATTGGAAGATCCCATCGGCAAGAAGGGTGAAAAATCAGCTCTTCATTACGGTCTTCTGTTTTATTCCTTCACCTTTTCATTTGCCTTTCCCTAATATTTTCCCGGTCTCAACCTGTACTGTTTAAAATTTTCAAATTCCTAGGGATGCACATCTCAAAAAATCTGTCCTGGTCCACCCACGTCGACGCTACCACCAAGAAAGCACAACAGCACCTATACTTCCTCAGGAAACTAAGGAAATTCGGCATGTCCACATTAACCCTTACCAACTTTTACAGATGCACCATAGAAAGCATCCTAACGGGCTGCATCACAGCCTGGTATGGAAACTGCTTGGCCCAGGACCGCAAGAAACTTCAGAGAGTCGTGAACACCGCCCAGTCCATCACACGAACCTGCCTCCCATCCATTGACTCAATTTACACCTCCCGCTGCCTGGGGAATGCGAGCAGCATAATCAAAGACCCCTCCCACCCGGCTTACTCACTCTTCCAACTGCTTCCATTGGGCATGAGATACAGAAGTCTGAGAACACGCACGAAGAGACTCAAAAACAGCTTCTTCACCATTGTTACCAGACTCCTAAATGACCCTCTTATGGACTGACCTCATTAAAACTACACCCTGTATGCTTCATCCGATGCCGGTGCTTATGTAGTTACATTGTCTACCTTGTGTTGCCCTATTATGTATTTTCTTTTCTTCCCATGTACTTAATGATCTGTTGAGCTGCTCGTAGAAAAATACTTTTCACTGTACCTCGGTACACGTGACAATAAACAAATCCAATCCAATATTTGTCTCTGTTTTTGTCATTCTCTTTTCGTCCTTTCGTCTGTCCCTCCCCATCTTTCTCACTCACTCTTTATCTCTGCACCTCTTTCTCTCTCTGTCTCTGTTTATTTCCTCCCTCTATATCTCCCTTTGTCTCCCCTTATCTATGTACAATACACTATGTACTGTGGGTGAGATCTACCGGCTGAAAAAGTGATGCAGCTAGTAAGTCTTCCGGGATCTATCCGACTCGCCACGCCTCGCGAGATCTAACGCGTTCTGGCGAGACATCGCGATGTGAATCCCACCCATTGTGGGTGGGATCATTTTCTGCAAATCTGCTTATTCGAGTGAGACAGCCAGTCTCAATCTAATGTGCATTCCGGAAATCTAACTAAGACGTGGGATCTAACCCCCCTCGCCTTGGAGACCTTGGGTGAGCACCGTTCTGTGAGGGTCTCTATAAACGGGGACCAGATGGAACAGCACTTGTGGGGGTCTCAAAAGAGGATCGAAGGCCCCCAGGCGCTTGTCCTCTGGGCAGTGTAGCACCTTGGACTGCTGGTTCCACACAGGCACCCTGGCACTGCCGGTGCCAGCCTAGCACTGCCATGGTGCCCAGGTGGCACTGGCACTTCAAAGCATTTTTCAAGCGACGGGGATCGGGCCTGGGGGTGTCCTGTGTGGGTGCGGGTGGGATCGTGGACCTCCTTCTAGGTGAGTTGGAGCTTGGGGCAGCTTTGGGTGTCGCGTTGGGGGGGGGCCAAGAGGTCGGGACACCATTGGAAAATGTCATCCCGATCTCTCCCTGCACTGAAGAGTTCCGGCAAGCAGAGCTCCTCAGTGTAGAAAATGGGACTAAGTGCGGCCTTGGCTGTACGCTCCCTGCTGAGGCCCCCAATCTACCCAAATGGCCGTTCGATAGCGTGGTGCTTCTCGGCGCTCCAAGTGCCGGAAAACACCCGGCTAATCGCATTCTGGTATTCTGTTCCCATTCGGGTAGTTTGCGCCCTATGCTTATCTCTCCCTCCAGGCAACTTCTGACACCAGGGTAATTGTGCTCCCCCTGAACTTGGGCAAACCAGTAAACTCCCAGCAGTGCTTTGACCTTCCAGCAGTGGTGCAACCTGTTTAAGAACCTCTTGTTCTGATAATTTCCGTAGCGGAGTATCTTTTGCTTCTTATCTCAACCTTAACAACATTGCAATCATTGCCCTCGCAGACCGTTTGCCAGCCACAGTGCGCAAGATTAGGCCATGTCTCCTATCGCTTGCTTCTCCCGAAAACTGTCCAATGCTAGGCTACATTTTCCCCTTTTGTTCCCCATGTGTGCCTAGATGGCGCATCACTGTATCAGGAATCACATCTGAGGGCCATCCTGCCCTTAGGTCGCACGGTCCGACAGAGGTCACTATGCAGTGATCAGAAGCAAGACCGCAGAGTGATTTTGAGCCTCTTTTAGCTCTCCCGCCATCCCCCAAACCTCACCCACCCCTCTACCTAACTCGGCACAGTTTGGGGATTGAATTTGGGCTCTTTGTGGTGTGCACCATGCCCTATCTTCCATTTACCAGCTGAGCATTCTTTTAAAGTATAATAACGCGGGCTTCCTGCCTCGGCACTCTTGAGATAACAGGCTCCATTGATGGGAAGTGGACAGCACAGTCATGTGGGAGCAGGCATCCCTGACCTATTGATGTCACTGGCCTCTAATTAACTCACTCTTAATAGTGTTGTTACAATGGTGCCAGTGTTTGGTTGGTTAGCTGAGGTTGTTGATGCTAGTTGCATGTGACTGTTTATGCAAGATTTAATCTGCATGGTTTTCTGCAACCCCTATTGATTCCACTTCATCCTCACTTTGCCTGGAGCTGGCAGCTGGGTATCAGACGCACCGATTCGCAACAAGTTTACAGTTTTAATTTTCGTTGGTTTCCTTTTCCACTTCCGGTTTTAATTCCACTGCGATTCGCACTGTGAGCCTCCTCGCTCCATTCCCAGCAACAAGAGCCAGCCTATCCCTGGGATCATGGCAGTCAAAGAACTAGTTCACTGGCATCAACGGACCGTTCCACACCTCCCCGCAAGCCCTCCCCTCAGTCAGCTGCCAATATTCCATTCGGACCATCCCGACGCATTGCCACACGGTTTAACCCTCCCACACCTCCCTGCCCCCGAGGAGATCACAAATCCTGGGGACATTATGGTGCCCTCAGAAGGAGAGGAGGTGGTGGCAGCGATGGATGCGGAGAAGGCTTTTGATTGGGTGGAGTGGAGTTACCTGTGGGAGGCGCTGGGAAGGTTTGGGTTTGGTGAGGGCTTCATTGACTGGGTGCGGTTGCTCTTTCAGGCACCAGTAGCGAGTGAGTGTGCGTACGAACCGGCTGAGATTGGGATATTTTGAACTACAGCGAGGGACGAGGCAAGGGTGTCCCCTCTCCCAATTACGGTTTTCTCTGGCCATAGAGCCATTGGCCATGGCGTTAAGAGCCTCTAGGAACTGGAAAGGGCTGGTTCGGGGTGGGGTGGAGCACTGGGTCTCGATCTACGCAGATGACCTGCTCTTGTACGTTTCGGACCCGTTGGAGGGGACGGGGGAAGTAATGCGAATCTTGGGGGAATTTGGCAATTGTTTGGGGTATAAATTAAACATGGGGGAAAGTGAGATGTTTGCGATCCAGGCAAGAGGGCAGGAGAAGAGACTGGGAGAGCTGCTGCTTAGAATAGTAGGGACGAGCTTTCGATATCTCGAATCCAGGTGGCCTGGAAATGGGAGATACTGCACAAGTTAAACCTATCCAGGTTGGTAGAACAAATGAAAGGTGACTTTAAGAGATGGGACATGCTCCAGCTATCATTGGCGGGGAGGGTACAGACCGTGAAAATGATGGTCCTCCACAGATTTCTGTTCGTCTTTCAGTGCCTCCCCATCTTCACCCCTAAAGCTTTTTTCAAGCGGGTGAATAAGATTATTTTGGGCTTTGTGTGGGCGGGTAAAACCCCGCGAGTGAAGAAAGTGTTGCTGGAGCACAGTCGGGGGGACGGTGGGTCGGCGCTGCCGAATTTCTGCAATTACTACTGAGCGGCTAATATAGCAATGATCAGGAAGTGGGCAGTGGGGGAGGGGTCGGCATGGGAGCGGATGGAGGCGGTGTCATGTAAAGACACCAGTTTGGGGGCACTGCTAATGGCACCTCTGCCGTTCTCGCTGGCCGATACTCCACAAGTCCGGTGGTGGTGGCGGCTCTGAAAATCTGGGGACAATGGAGGAGATATAAGAGAGTGGAGGGAGCATCGGTTTGGACCCCGATTTATAATAATCATCGGTTTGTACCGGGTAGGCTGGATGGTGGGTTCCGGAGTTGGCAAAGGCAGGAATTAGAAGGACAGGGGATCTATTTATAGATGGGAGCTTCCCCAGCTTGAAAGCTTTGGAGGATAAATTTAAATTGCCAGCAGGGAATGGTTTTAGGTATTTGCAGGTGCGTGAATTCCTGAGAAAACAGGTGCTGGCCTTTCCGCCACGGTGGATCCAGGATAGAGTAGTTTCCAGTACCTGGGTGGGAGAGGGGAAGATATTGGATATTTACCAGGAGCTTTCGGAGGCGGAGGAAACTCCGGTGGAGGAGCTCAAGGGCAAGCGGGAGGACGAGATAGGAGGAGAGATAGAGGCGGGTCTATGGGCGGATGCCCTAAGCAGGGTTAATACCTCCTCATCGTGCGCCAGGCTTAGCCTGATACAATTTAAGGTAGTCCACCGGGAACACATGACAGTGGCTAGGATGAGCAAGTTTTTCGGGGTAGAGGAAAGGTGTGCGAGGTGCACGGGAAGCCCAGCAAATCAAGTCCACATGTTTTGGGCATGCCCGAAGCTTCGAGGGTTTTGGCAGGGTTTTACACGGTGCTAAAACCATGGGTGGTGCCGAGTCCGGAGGTAGCAATCTTTGGAGTGTTGGAAGATCCGGGAGTTCAGGGGGCGAAAGAGGCCGACGTCCTGTCCTTTGCCGCCCTGGTAGCCCGGAGACGGATCTTATTAATGTGGAGGGGCTCGAAGCCCCCCCGAGTGTGGAGACCTGGGTTAGTGACATGGCTGGGTTTCTCAGTCTCGAGAAAATGAAGTTTGCCTTAAGAGGGTCAATGTTAGGGTTCTCCCGGGGAAAATTAAAAATGTCAGCAGATGCAGTGTTCCAGGGGGGGGGTTGCGGATTATTGTTGTGTGGTTGAGGTGTGTAAAGATTGGGCTGGGGGGGGGAATGTTTATTTTACCATGTTGATGTCATTGTTTTTGATACTGTCAGAAACATTTTCAAATACATCAATAAAATATTTTTTTTAAAAAAATCCTCGGGACAACCCGTACGCCCATCATAACCTTGTGTTGTCCATGTGTGCTGAGCACTTCTTGTCTGTGGACGGCATTGGTCAGCCCAACCTAGCATTGAACACAAATGTCCCCACCAACGTCAGTGGGTCGGGGTGCCTACTCTCACATGACACTGCACTGTCCACTTTCCATCAATGGAGTCTGTCATCTTAAGAGTGCTGAGGCAGGAAGTTCATGTTATCTCACATCAAAGAATGGGAGCTATATAATCGTCATTTACAGAGTGCTCACCAGGAGTTGCTTTAAGCGATTAACTGATTAATCTACTTCACATTTTTTTCTCTCTGTGAGGCACCTTAGACTAGACATCACCAGCTTGGGAAAGAGGGGGGGTGGTGGGTCCACCTTTCACCTGATGACTGCAGTGAAGGGGTGTAAGATCAGTTGGATGACATTATCTCTCAGTTTTCCTTTCCAGAGGGGCGTAGTAACCATCACGTCTTTTGCAACACCACCTCCTCCCAACTGCGCACATTAAATGTGGGCAAACATAACCCATGTGCCATCAGTATGTGATTCTTTAAGATGCATCTCTCAGCCATTGTTTCATCTCGTTGAAACAATGTGTATTTTGGGCACCGGTCCATTTTTCAGAAGGACACTGCTGGTTCTGTGATGAACCTTGGAGCTGTGTTCAAAATTAAAGGATAGGGAGAAGCAGATTGTTTCCAGTGGCTGGTCACAGATACAAAAGTAAACGTTGGAGATTTTAGAGCACAAGGCCAGATAAATCTCTTCACGCAGAGAGCTACAGAATTCAATTTTGGGGTTCGCGGTTGAGGCAGAATCATTGCCACGATTCAAGGTTAGATTGGATGGGCAATAAAGGGATATGAAAACCGGTTGGAAAAATGTGATTTGAGCTATTTGCTTGTGATGGGGAGGGGGCAGGGGGATGGGGTAAACGCCAACGTAGACTGATCAGGCTGCAATACTTGTTTCATTGTGTGATTTTTTAATGAGTTGTTAAGGTGAAACAGGAAATTAACTTTTTCCTCATTGAGGACGGGTGGGAAGGAAGACGGAATTGTTGGCAGATTTCTGGTCCTGGATTCCCTTTTTATGATCTTTATTATTGTCACCAGTAGGCTTACATTAACACTGCAATGAAGTTACTGTGGAAAACCCCTAGTCGCCACATTCCGGCGCCTGTTCGGGTACACAGAGGGAGAATTCAGAATGTCCAATTCACCTAACAAGCATGTCTTTCGGGGCTTGTGGGAGGAAACCGGAGCACCTGGAGGAAACCCACGCAGACACTGGGAGAACGTGCACACTCCACACCGAGAGTGACCCAAGCCAGGAATTGAACCCGGGTCCCTGCCGCTGTGAAGCAACAGTGCTAACTACTGTGCTACCGTGCCACCATCGATGCCGAACAAAGGCATGTGGGGCTGCAATTTTGTACCTTGCCCACTCCTGTCACTTGCCATTTTCCCCTGGTCAGGAAATGAGGTGGGTTGTGACCCGACACACACCTAAAGCGACATTGGGTTTTCCATTTAAATGCCTGCTCCAAATAAAATTTGGGTTCCTGTTTTCCTCGAGGCAAATTGCTGAAGGCTGTGGTGACCATGCCAGGTAAGTCAGTTTGTGAACTTTGGGGAAAATCTACCGAGGAACCTTTTTGACAGGCACGTTTAAAAGCTCTTATCAGCATCAACTATCATAATTATATGCTTTTTGAAATCATAAGTATGTATTTAATATAGTGATTGACCATATGGCTCTATCCGAAAAAGGTAAATGACCATTAAGTTGACCAGCACAAGAATGTTCAGATGCTTTGAAGTACTTTCCCCAATGGAGAAAGTGCTTCTCTGCATTCAACAGTATAGCAAATCAGATATTAATGTGTTTCGGGGAATCTGGTTTACTTTTTAATGTTGATTTAATGTCCTTGCATCTGCTGACTTTTTGAAGCAGTCTTCCAGTATCTACAATGTACAGGATCAATGAACCATATAACACGCTCATGGAACTGTCAAAATAAGCAGACAGGCATTCAAACTCATGTGGAAAACAATTGTCCCTCTGCCAAGCTCATCAATTGGTGAATCAAGCAAAGCTACACATGCTGCCATTGGAAAAATGCTTCAATTCACTGAACATTCTCTAATGAACATAATGGGGCGGAATGGCGGCACAGTGGTTAGCACTGCTGCATTACAGCTCCAGGAATCTGGGTTCATTTCCGGCCTCGGGTGATTGGCTGTGTCGTGTTTGCACTTTCTCCCCGCGTCTGCCATGGGTTTTCTCAGGGTGCTCTTGGTTTCCTCCCACAGTCCTAAGATGTGCAGGTTAGGTGGATTGGCCATGCTAAATTGCCCCATTGTGTCCAAAAGGCTAGGTAGGGTTCCTGGGTTATGGGATATGGCCGGTGCAGACTTGATGGGCTGAATGACCTCCTTCTGCACTGTAGGGATTCCACGAATGTTGTCCAAATAAATGATGAGGTATTGAAAAACCAGTTCAAAAGGATAAGTTTGTTTCAAACTCGAGCCTGTCAATAAAACAAAGCTAACAGTCCTCTACATTGCAATAAATATTCCATACAGGGCTGCATCCATTTGTGAGTCTTGGAACTCAGTCAGGCATTCATAATGAGATGTCGTCTCCAACTGTGTCAACAAAGCAGGCTGACCAGATGGCCAGACATCCCTGCTTTGCCAGGTGGCCTCATTATGGGGTGTGGGGACTGATGCAGTGGGAGGGATGAGGCCGAGGGAGACTTCCAACCATGAATCGAACTCGGCCGATGTCTCAGAGATTGGAGATGGGCATTCTAACGTGCCTGTCTTGGTATCAAGCCATTCTATGGCTACCTCAGGCCTGCTTCAGATAATGGTGAAACCTGCTCTTCCAGTTAGCTGTTTATTTGTCCACCACCATTGATGCCTGAATATGGCAGGACTGCAGAGCTTAAATCTGATCAATTAGTTGTGGGATCACTTAGCACATGCCCCTTGAAGTGGCCAAGCAAGCTGCCAAGGAGAACCCGGGATAGGAAATAAATGCTAGCCTTGCCAGCAATGCCCTCATCTCAAGTTCCACCCCCCCCCCCCCCAAACCCCCCCATATGATGAGCTTTGGCTTACACAGAATTTTTTTTAAACGAAAGATAAAATGCAGAAATATTGGTATTCGGCATTAAACAAAAGGATGTAGACCCCCATTCCCATAGGAATGGCTGCTGGCGTGGATAAAGTGTCAGAATCGGCCTCTTATTGCCAAAGCTGATATGGCAGACCTCTACCAGACAGTGTTGATCTGAGTCACAAAAAGGAGTTTTGGTCTCTTGAGGAGGTTGGTTTAACACTTACCATTTTGATTATTTTGGGGGGCTCGACAATGAAAGGTATTGTCATAGTAACATCACTCTGTGAAGTGAGGGATGTTGGGTAATTGAAGGTACGGCGCCATTTTAATTTGGATTCCGAGAGAGTTGCGCATGCCGGATCCGATTTCTTGTTATCCCAGCAGCAGGCCCGTGGGAGCCAGTGAAAATCCTCACCACATTGGGCCTTCTGCTGCGATTAGGGAGCCGGGTATGGTGGCGGGAGCCGGGTATGGTGTCTGGAGCCCGGCTGGGAGATGTCAGCCTTCCCAAATCCAAACCAAATGAGCAACACTGCAAAGTAAGAGTTTAAATGCAGCTGTATCTTGGCCTGAGTGCAACAAACCCATCACTCACTTGTCATTTAAAAAGAAAATCCCAAGAGAGCAAGATGTGTTTTAACGTTGGAATGCTGGTGAGTCTGTCCCTCCAGGCTAAACCCACAACAGAGAGACACAGGATGTAGAAAATTAATGGGAGCTTTATTGTGACTTAAGCCCCACATCAGAGCACAATTTAAAAGGGCAATTCTTTTGTTTCATTTGAAACGTGACTCTTCAAAAAGGTTTCGCTTTGTCCCTCTTTTTTTCTCTCTCTCTTTCTTTAATTAGTTTCCAAGATTAAATGAGGAAGGAAAGCCCTTGGGATAAAGGTGAGAATTCCTGCATTTCCTGAAACCATTGAGCAGGTGAAATTATTTAAAAAAAATATATAAATTCAGAATACCCAATTTTTTTTTTTTTCCCAATTAAGGGGCAATTTAGTGTGGCCAATCTGCCTACCCCACGCATTGTTTTGGGTTGTGGGGGTGGGTGGGTGGTGGGGTGGGGGGGGGGGAGGGGGAACCCCGCGCGGACACTGGGAGAATGTGCAAACTCCACAAGGACAGTGACCCGGGGCAGGGATCGAACCTAGGTCCTCAGCGCCATGAGGCAGCGGTGCTAACCACTGCACCACCCGGTCACCTTGAGCAGGTGAAATTAAGGGTAGGGGGAGTTTTTTGTTGTTGTTTTGTCTGTTACTTGTATCTTTCCTTTTTGTGACTTGACTGATTGGCGCAAGTTGCTGCTCACGTTGCTGATCCTGCCGTTTGCCTTTCAGGTGAAGGAGGGTGGGGGGGTGGGGGGGTGGTTGGACAGTTCGAGCACAGCATGCCTCTCCTGCGCTGTAATTGGACCTCTCGGAGCCTATGCTCGCTCCTGCCTTCCTTCTCCCTTTCTCCTCCAACCCCTTCCTCCATCTTGTATTCTTATTTCAGTCATTATCCAAAACCTTTCTCCGTGCTGAAATCAAGTTAGTATTGAATGCTGCTTGTGGTGAAACCTTTCTTCATTTCACTAACGGCATGAAAAGGCTTCTTCTAATCTGCCTGTTGATCTATCTGATGGTTACCAAGAGATCGCCGGCCTCTTCAATTTATAGACCTTATGGTAATTGTCTGCTTCATTGTCTTGGATAAGTCTTATTAAATCTTCCAGAATCATAATCCACTCGGCCCATCAAGTCTGCAGCGACCCCTCGGATGAGAACGCTGCCTATTTACAAGTGTCCACCCCTACCTATGCCCGTAATCCCATAACCTAACCTGCATATTCCTGTACACTAAGGGGCAATTTAACATGGCCAATCCACTTAACCTGCACATCTTTGGACATCTCTCAACTTTCTCAGTTAGAAAGAGCGTAAGTTCTGGTTCCTCTTTTTCCGTGTTATTCCCACCATTCGGCTCTGATACCATTCTGGTAGGTCTGCCTCCGGAGCTCATAAAGCAAAAAAATCCAATGACATTCCCTGCAATGGGAAGATGTCCCCAGTATTCTGGCTAATATTTATCCCTCAATCAATGTCACTATAGGTAGACTCTCCGGTCATTACCTTATTGCAGTTTGTGGGATCTTGCTGTGTATAAATTGTCTCCCGCATTTCCTACTTTGCAATAACTCTTCAGTGGCGGGAAAGCGCCGAGGGATTTGCCAGGGTCATGAAAGGCACTATATATTAATGCAGGTCTTTTATTTCCCTGCCTTATATCACCTCCTTTTATGTGACTATTGTTTTTTCAGCGTGTTGGCAATCAGGACCAGGTTCACAATTCCCTCCCATCCTGCTGGCTCGAGCTCGCTTTCTCATTTCGACTCCAAACTGCCAAGTTGTGCTCTTTGACTGAAATTGAGAAGCATATTCGAGTAGCTGGCTCCGTTTGATGAGAGAACTGTTCCACTTTTATTGCGGGGTGGATTTTACCACTTGGAAAGAGGATAAAATGGCTAGGCTGGCAGTTCCCCCTCCCACTCCCCTCTCCTGGGTTGAGTTGGGCTATTATTTTTCTGAAATGAATATTTCAGTATTATTGAATGATGTGCTCGGTAACTGCGCCGCCCCCACCCCCTTGTCCCCATTGTTTTATCTAACACAAATGTAAAGTTTTGAGGAGGCTGAGCTGCTGTGTGCGCATGCTGGTGCAAATAATGTTCCTGACATCTTTTCTTCAGCTGCTTTGGGTTCAAGTTGTGAACCCAAAAGTCACTGACCCATCAGACACGCACCCCTGTACAGAATAAAGTTCCCCCTGCACGCTCCTGTCAAACACTCCCAGATCAGGTGAAATGCCTCTGTCCAGAACAAAGCTCCCCCGACACTGCCCCATCAAATACTCCCAGGACAGGTACGGCAAAGTCATCATAGTCCCAGATGACCATAGGCTGCTTGCCCTTTTGAGGGGAAGAGCTAACTGGTGGCGATTCAACCAGAGGATCACCAGACCTCAGGTGAGGGGCAGGTTTGAGAAGGCAGGTCCTTTATGAATAACCTCAGCGGGAATTGACCCAGCGCTGCTGGCCTTGCCCAGCATTACGAACCAGCTGTCTAGCCAACAGAGCTAAACTGGGCCTGGGCTAGCTGCAGAGAAAAGATCCTTTTTTATTGTTCCACTGGATAGGTATACATGGGATACAGAGAATAAATCTCCCTCCACACTGTTCCAGCAAACACTCCCAATGTAGTTACAGCAGTGTTGGTTACAGAGTAAAGGTCTAGCTCCTTATAAATCACTTATTGTCACAAGTAGGCTTCAATGAAGTTACTGTGAAAAGCCTTTAGTCGCCACATTCCGACGCCTGTTCGGAGAAGCTGGTACGGGAATTGAACCCACACTGCTGCCTTGTTTGCATTGCAAGCCAGCTGTTTAGCCCACTGTGTTAAACCAGCCCCTGTTGGGATGAGTTTGAGAATTCAATGTGGAGAATTGTGACTTTGAACCTATTTCCTATCCCATGATGGATGGTTAACCTCTGTCACTCTACAGACGGTTTGTACTGATGTTTCCTGATCTTTAATGCATGGGATTGGGTTACAGCACAATTTGACTAAACGTGTTGCCGTTTTATGTTGCACTTAAAACTGAGTGAGGGTTGAACCTATGAGTGTTCAATTGCCCGTTAGACATATTTCTGTTCTCCTGACCCATGTGAAAGGCAATCTATCCTCCTGGGATATGGTGGTGATGGGCCTTAATAAGACTCATAGCTCTTTGGTGCATGTTACCCAAGTTACTGTTCACCCTGGGTGAGCCAAGAGAGTGAATGTTATCCGGTTCTTTCAGGTACTATGTTGACAGATATCAAAGTTGCGCAGATTAGGTGGATTGGATATGCAAAATTGCCCCTTAGTGTCCAGTGATGTGCAGATTAAGTTCCGGGGATTGGGCGGGGGAGTCGGCCTGGGTGGAGTGTTCTTTCGGAGGATCGGTGCAAACTCGATTTTGCCGAATGGTCTCCTTCTGTACCGTAGGGATTATCTGAAAGACGATACCAAATCCTGCCCTTTTCTACTGCACATGCGTGTGCCCTCTCCAGCAATAGAATGAAGATAGCAATCAGGAGCGGGAGGGGGTAACCACGAGTATACCTCTCTTCAGTAACCTGGGAAACTGAGGCCAAGCGTAGCATTCTGACTGCAGTCTTGGATGAGTTCATCGAGCTCGGCACAGATCAAACCATGGGACTTTCTGGTTTGTGCTGCTGAATCTGGCAGCTTATTCGACCACTGGGTGTTGGGAGGTGTGGGGGGTGGGTGGGTGCGGGGGGAGCATGTTTCCCAGGACGATCGATCAAATACGAGTGGGAAGGATGTATGAGATGTGCCGATGGAGGAGTGGACAAGAGAACAGAAGCAGGGAGCAGCTTAAATGTGCAAAGGGAACCGTTGCAATTTTGTTGGCCTGTTTCCAACGCTGTCAGATCAGTTCGTCTCGGCCAATGAGAATTAGAATGTTTTCATTTCGAATACGGCGACTGGCGTGTTGACTGCAAGAAGAATTGCCAAGGAAACACAGTGCCAAGTGCAATTTCCCTTCCTTCCCTAAACCAGCTTCCCTTGGTTGGACTACCAGCTGCTACAGCCACCCGACATCTCGCCCGTGGGTGGTCATTCTTCTTGTTACAGCCCAGCCTGATGCATACGTGCGCACACTCGGGATCTTTTTCCTGTGCCAGGCACTGGGAATTCCAGCTGATGCTCCACATCCTTGCCTGGTGTTTCGAGGTGCCGTGCTGTCCTGTTGACCACCTGAACCTCTTCTATTCTTTCACAGGATGTGGGCATCGCTGGCCGGCAAGGCCGGAATTTGTTGCCCATCCTTAATACCACTCCTTGATCTAGGTTGGCTTGCTGGGCCGTATGTTCCCAAACTGGGAAGCCCCCCACCCCCCCTCCCTCCAAGGAGGCTGCCATGTGACTGGAAATCGCCGTTTCAAATGTGCAAAGGTTTAAAATAATTAGACACAGCAAAAGGGCCAATCAGAGCAAGGCCTCTCTGAGCAAGCTAGTCAGTCGAGCTGCATCCAGTGCGCTGAGAGGCCTTGCTCTGAATGGCCCATTTGAGTTCTTCGATCTCTGCATTGCTGGGCAGAAATGCCCACGGCCAACATCAAAGATCAGGCCGAAGAGAGGCAGTGTGATGGGCCTCCGAGCGAGCGAGTGGGCTTCGGAGTGAGGGGGCAGGCCATGGAGTGGAGGGGCAACCCAATGGAGCAGGGTGAGTGTGCGTGGGAGAGAGAAGAGTGAGTGTGCGTGGGAGAGAGAGGCGAGAGTGTGTGTGGGAGAGAGAGGCGAGAGTGTGCGGGAGAGAGGCGAGACCGTGCGTGTGGGAGAGGCGAGACAGTGTGTAGAAGAGAGGGGTGAGAGTGTGTGTGGGAGAGAGGCGAGAGTGTGTGGGAGAGAGAGGTGAGAGTGTGTAGAAGAGAGGGGTGAGAGTGTGTGTGGGAGAGAGGTGAGAGTATGTGTGGGAGAGAGGTGAGAGTATGTGTGGGAGAGAGGCAAGAGTATGTGTGGGAGAGAGGCGAGACCGTGCGTGTGGGAGAGAGGCGAGACCGTGCGTGTGGGAGAGAGAGGCGAGACCGTGCGTGTGGGAGAGAGAGGCGAGAGTGTGTGGGAGAGAGAGGCGAGAGTGTGTGGGAGAGAGAGGCGAGTGTGTGTGGGAGAGAGAGGCGAGTGTGTGTGTGGGAGAGAGAGGCGAGAGTGTGTGTGGGAGAGAGAGGCGAGAGTGTGTGTGGGAGAGAGAGGCGAGAGTGTGTGTGGGAGAGAGAGGCGAGAGTGTGTGTGGGAGAGAGAGGCGAGAGTGTGTGTGGGAGAGAGAGGCGAGAGTGTGTGTGGGAGAGAGAGGCGAGAGTGTGTGTGGGAGAGAGAGGCGAGAGTGTGTGTGGGAGAGAGAGGCGAGAGTGTGTGTGGGAGAGAGAGGCGAGAGTGTGTGTGGGAGAGAGAGGCGAGAGTGTGTGTGGGAGAGAGAGGCGAGAGTGTGTGTGGGAGAGAGGGGCGAGAGTGTGTGTGGGAGAGAGGGGCGAGAGTGTGTGTGGGAGAGAGGGGCGAGAGTGTGTGTGGGAGAGAGGGGCGAGAGTGTGTGTGGGAGAGAGGGGCGAGAGTGTGTGTGGGAGAGAGGGGCGAGAGTGTGTGTGGGAGAGAGGGGCGAGAGTGTGTGTGGGAGAGAGAGGCGTGAGTGTGTGGGAGAGTGAAGTGTGGGAGAGAGAGGCGAGACCGTGTGTGTGAGGGAGGGAAAGAGGTGTGAGCCTGTGCAGGAAAGAGAGGGAGCTGTGCATGTGAGGGAAAGAGATGGAGAGTGGGGCTGAGGCTGTGAGGGAGGGAGAGGGGGGGGGGGGGGGGGGGGGCGGCCGAGCGTGTGCAGGGGGGCTGAGGGTGTGAGGGGAGGAGGGAGGGGCAAGGGTGTAAGGGAGAGAGAGCGAGATGGGGGGCCCAAATGTGTGAGGGAAAGGGGGGCTGAGGATGTGGGGGAGGTGGGCCGAGTGTGTGAGGGACAGACGGGGAGGGGGGGCGACCATGTGAGGGAGGGAGGGAGGTGGAGAGGAGGGCCTAGTGTGTGAGGGAAAGAATGAGAGGTCAGTGTCCAGCATGAGAAATAGCTTTCCAGCATCGCTTCTCCCATTAAGAATGGCAAAAGCCAAGAATTAATTTAACTTTTTAATTATTAACAGATTTCCCACTCCTAAGGTGTCTACTTCTTCCAGAGGTTAAAGTTAAGGTGCTGTGGTTGGCCAGGGATTAATGTGAGGAGGCCATGTAGCTGGCGAATGTATTTGTGACTGTGTGCCTCTTCCTCATTGTTCATATATACATAGATATAGCTCGAAAATAGTTGTTTACATTTGAATTCTGTGTTTGCACCTATTTTGAAAGTTGACATTGAGAATGTTGAGGTTCCCCATTGCTCTTGGGAGCTCACTAGGGGTTCCACAATTGAAGCTGTTTGGGAAGCCCTGTGCTGGCCATTGCAGACGGCTTAAGAGTCTAGAGCCACATATCATAGAACATAGAACATACAGTATCGTCCAGACTGGGTAAAGGTGACAAATTTCCTTTCCTGTCTCCTAGACAGTTAGGAGAGTGGTCCAAGAAATGGCTGATGAAATTCAATGTGGGCAAGTGCGAGGTCTTGCACTTTGGAAAAAAGAATAGAGGCATGGACTATTTTCTAAACGGTGACAAAATTCATAATGCTGAAGTGCAAAGGGACTTGGGAGTCCTAGTCCAGGATTCTCTAAAGGTAAACTTGCAGGTTGAGTCCGTAATTAAGAAAGCAAATGCAATGTTGTCATTCATCTCAAGAGGCTTGGAATATAAAAGCAGGGATGTACTTCTGAAGCTTTATAAAGCATTGGTTAGGCCCCATTTAGAATACTGTGAGCAATTTTGGGCCCCACACCTCAGGAAGGACATACTGGCACTGGAGCGGGTCCAGCGGAGATTCACCCGGATGATCCCAGGAATGGTAGGCCTAACATACGATGAACGTCTGAGGATCCTGGGATTATATTCATTGGAGTTTAGGAGGTTGAGGGGAGATCTAATAGAAACTTACAAGATAATGAATGGCTTAGATAGGGTGGACATAGGGAAGTTGTTTCCATTAGCAGGGGAGACTAGGACCCGGGGACACAGCCTTAGAATAAAAGGGAGTCACTTCAGAACAGAGATGAGAAATTTCTTCAGCCAGAGAGTGGTGGGTCTGTGGAATTCATTGCCACAGAGGGCAGTGGAGGCCGGGACGTTGAGTGTCTTTAAGACAGAAGTTGATAAATTCTTGATTTCTCGAGGAATTAAGGGCTATGGAGAGAGAGCGGGTAAATGGAGTTGAAATCAGCCATGATTGAATGGTGGAGTGGACTCGATGGGCCGAATGGCCTTACTTCCGCTCCGATGTCTTGTGGTCTTATGGCGAACCAGGTGGACCTTCGCAACCGTTGATAATAGCTGTATTACCATTATTGAGACCAGCTTTATATTTCCAGGTTTATTAACTGAATTGAAATTCCACCAACTCCTGTGGTGGGATTTGAACCCATGTCCTCAGGCCGTGAGCCTGAGTCTCTGGATGACTAGTCCAGTGATAGTACCACCACGCATGGGGGTATGACAGAAAGGCTGCTTCCTTATTTGGGTTGTCTTGTCTGGAAAGATTGGGCAGACTGGATTGTTTCTGCTGGAGTTTAGAAGAGTGAGGGGTGACTTGTGATGTGTTGGGTACTCTGCTGCACAGACGAACCAACACGGTTGCGAATGGTATAACTCCGTTTTATTGCTATCATTTCTTTACAGTGGGAAACTGGTTACTGAGGTTCGATCATAATCCTAGAATCTGTGGACCTATTCCTAATACTATCTTGTAGTGGCACTCAGCACATGGTGGATGTCTGAGTGGCTTGCTATGAGCTCTGTGCCCTGAGCTGTCTCCTGCTGGAATGCCCAGGAAGTGTTGTGCTCCCTGTTTTGTACTTGTATCTCTTGCCTGTGATTGGCTGTGGTGTTGTGTGTGTGTTGATTGGTCTGTTGATTTGTCCATCAGTATGTACGTGCTGTGATGTTTACCTGAATATCATGACAACTTGATTGAAGTGTGTAAGACCCTGAATGATCTTGACAAGGTGGATGTGGAAAAGATGGTTCCTCTTGTGGGTGACGCTGTTTAAACATTAGGGGTCGACCTTTTCAGACTGAGATGAGGAGAATTTCTTTTCTCTCTTAAGGATTGTGTGACTTTGGAACTCTGCCTCAGGAGGTGGCGGAGGTGGGGGGTCATTGAATATCTTTAACCAGAGGCAGATTGATTCTAGGAAAGGATATCAAAAATTATCGGGGGTAGATGGGAATGTGGAGTTCGATACACACAGGTCACACATGACCTTGCTGAATGACAGAGCAGGCCTGTGGGGCCACATGGCCTACTTTTGCCCCAACTTCGATAATCTTTATTATTGTCACAAGTAGGCTTACATTAAGACCTCAATGAATTTACGGTGAAAATCCCCGAGTCGCCACATTCCAGCTCCTGTTGGAGTACACTGAGGAAGAATTCAGAATATGACCTAACTAGCACGTCTTTAGAGATTTGTGGGAGGAAACCAGAGTGCCCGGAGGAAACCCACGCAGACACGAACTTGGGACCCTGGCGCTGTGAGGCAATGGTGCTAACCACTGTGCGATCATACCTTCATATGATAAATCCACATTCAGAATGCCAAAATCTGTTGTGTAATGGCACTTGTTGATCTGTGCAGCATTGAAGTAAACATTAATCATAGAGGTCTTTGGCCCAATGAGCCCATCATTTCTGAGCTGGATGTTTATAAGATCTTGCCAATTAGCCCATTCCCTTTCTCTTACATTGTGTCTCTGTTCCTTTTCGGATTCCCTTTTGGATATTGCCATTGAATCTGCTTCCACCAGGTTTTCAGGAAGTGCATTCCAGTTCATAACCATTTGTTTTGTGGCAAAAATACCCCTCATCTCCTCTCTGGCTCTTTTGCCCATTACCTTAAAATCCGTGTCACCTGGTTGCCCACCGCCTGCCAGTGGGAACAGTTTTTCTTCGCAAAAGGCTTCACAATTTTGAACACCTCCTCTAAATCTCCCCAGGGCAGCAAGGTAGCAGTTGTAGGGTAGCACAGTGGTGGGGCAGCACGGTATCAC
The DNA here is from genome assembly GCF_047496885.1 of Scyliorhinus torazame. Lineage (NCBI taxonomy): Eukaryota > Metazoa > Chordata > Chondrichthyes > Carcharhiniformes > Scyliorhinidae > Scyliorhinus > Scyliorhinus torazame. The sequence goes on along the minus strand of NC_092720.1, from coordinate 132,551,109 downwards.
AGTGGTGGGGCAGCACGGTATCACAGTGGTGGGGCAGCACGGTATCACAGTGGTGGGGCAGCACGGTATCACAGTGGTGGGGCAGCACGGTAGCACAGTGGTGGGGCAGCACGGTAGCACAGTGGCGGGGCAGCACGGTAGCACAGTGGCGGGGCAGCACGGTATCACAGTGGTGGGGCAGCACGGTATCACAGTGGTGGGGCAGCACGGTAGCTCAGTGGTGGGGCAGCACGGTATCACAGTGGTGGGGCAGCACGGTATCACAGTGGTGGGGCAGCACGGTATCACAGTGGTGGGGCAGCACGGTATCACAGTGGTGGGGCAGCACGGTATCACAGTGGCGGGGCAGCACGGTAGCACAGTGGCGGGGCAGCACGGTAGCACAGTGGTGGGGCAGCACGGTAGCACAGTGGTGGGGCAGCACGGTATCACAGTGGTGGGGCAGCACGGTATCACAGTGGTGGGGCAGCACGGTATCACAGTGGTGGGGCAGCACGGTATCACAGTGGCGGGGCAGCACGGTAGCACAGTGGCGGGGCAGCACGGTAGCACAGTGGCGGGCAGCACGGTATCACAGTGGTGGGGCAGCACTGTATCACAGTGGTGGGGCAGCACTGTATCACAGTGGTGGGGCAGCACGGTATCACAGTGGTGGGGCAGCACGGTATCACAGTGGTGGGGCAGCACGGTATCACAGTGGTGGGGCAGCACGGTATCACAGTGGTGGGGCAGCACGGTATCACAGTGGTGGGGCAGCACGGTAGCACAGTGGTGGGGCAGCACGGTAGCTCAGTGGTGGGGCAGCACGGTATCACAGTGGTGGGGCAGCACGGTAGCACAGTGGTGGGGCAGCACGGTATCACAGTGGTGGGGCAGCACGGTATCACAGTGGTGGGGCAGCACGGTATCACAGTGGTGGGGCAGCACGGTAGCTCAGTGGTGGGGCAGCACGGTATCACAGTGGTGGGGCAGCACGGTATCACAGTGGTGGGGCAGCACGGTATCACAGTGGTGGGGCAGCACGGTATCACAGTGGTGGGGCAGCACGGTAACACAGTGGTGGGGCAGCACGGTATCACAGTGGTGGGGCAGCACGGTATCACAGTGGTGGGGCAGCACGGTATCACAGTGGTGGGGCAGCATGGTATCACAGTGGTGGGGCAGCACGGTATCGCAGTGGTGGGGCAGCACGGTAGCTCAGTGGTGGGGCAGCACGGTATCACAGTGGTGGGGCAGCACGGTATCACAGTGGTGGGGCAGCACGGTAGCACAGTGGTGGGGCAGCACGGTAGCACAGTGGTGGGGCAGCACGGTAGCACAGTGGTGGGGCAGCACGGTAGCACAGTGGTGGGGCAGCACGGTATCACAGTGGCGGGGCAGCACGGTAGCACAGTGGCGGGGCAGCACGGTAGCACAGTGGCGGGGCAGCACGGTATCACAGTGGTGGGGCAGCACTGTATCACAGTGGTGGGGCAGCACTGTATCACAGTGGTGGGGCAGCACGGTATCACAGTGGTGGGGCAGCACGGTATCACAGTGGTGGGGCAGCACGGTATCACAGTGGTGGGGCAGCACGGTAGCACAGTGGTGGGGCAGCACGGTAGCTCAGTGGTGGGGCAGCACGGTATCACAGTGGTGGGGCAGCACGGTAGCACAGTGGTGGGGCAGCACGGTATCACAGTGGTGGGGCAGCACGGTATCACAGTGGTAGGGCAGCACGGTATCACAGTGGTGGGGCAGCACGGTATCACAGTGGTGGGGCAGCACGGTATCACAGTGGTAGGGCAGCACGGTATCACAGTGGTGGGGCAGCACGGTATCTCTGTGGTAGGGCAGCACGGTAGCTCAGTGGTGGGGCAGCACGGTATCACAGTGGTGGGGCAGCACGGTATCACAGTGGTAGGGCAGCACGGTATCACAGTGGTGGGGCAGCACGGTATCTCTGTGGTGGGGCAGTGCGGTAGCACAGTGGTGGGGCAGCACGGTATCACAGTGGTGGGGCAGCACGGTATCACAGTGGTGGGGCAGCACGGTATCACAGTGGTAGGGCAGCACGGTATCACAGTGGTGGGGCAGCACGGTATCTCTGTGGTGGGGCAGTGCGGTAGCACAGTGGTGTGGCAGCGCGGTATCACAGTGGTGGGGCAGCACGGTATCACAGTGGTGGGGCAGCACGGTATCACAGTGGTGGGGCAGCACGGTAGCACAGTGGTGGGGCAGCACGGTATCACAGTGGTGGGGCAGCACGGTATCACAGTGGTGGGGCAGCACGGTAGCACAGTGGTGGGGCAGCACGGTATCACAGTGGCGGGGCAGCACAGTGGTGGGGCAGCACAGTATCACAGCGGCGGGGCAGCACAGTGGTGGGGCAGCACGGTGGTGGGGCAGCACGGTATCACAGTGGTGAGGCAGCACGGTAGCACAGTGGTGGGGCAGCACGGTGTCACAGTGGCGGGGCAGCACGGTATCACAGTGGCGGGGCAGCACGGTATCACAGTGGCGGGGCAGCACGGTATCACAGTGGTGGGGCAGCACGGTATCACAGTGGCGGGGCAGCACAGTGGTGGGGCAGCACAGTATCACAGCGGCGGGGCAGCACAGTGGTGGGGCAGCACGGTATCACAGTGGTGGGGCAGCACGGTATCACAGTGGTGGGGCAGCACGGTATCACAGTGGTGGGGCAGCACGGTATCACAGTGGTGGGGCAGCACGGTAGCACAGTGGCGGGGCAGCACGGTATCACAGTGGCGGGGCAGCACGGTATCACAGTGGTGGGGCAGCACGGTATCACAGTGGTGGGGCAGCACGGTATCACAGTGGTGGGGCAGCACGGTATCACAGTGGTGGGGCAGCACGGTATCACAGTGGTGGGGCAGCACGGTATCACAGTGGCGGGGCAGCACAGTGGTGGGGCAGCACAGTATCACAGCGGCGGGGCAGCACAGTGGTGGGGCAGCACGGTATCACAGTGGTGGGGCAGCTCGGTATCACAGTGGTGGGGCAGCACGGTATCACAGTGGTGGGGCAGCACGGTATCACAGTGGTGGGGCAGCACGGTATCACAGTGGTGGGGCAGCACGGTATCACAGTGGTGGGGCAGCACGGTATCACAGTGGTGGGGCAGCACGGTATCACAGTGGTGGGGCAGCACGGTATCACAGTGGTGGGGCAGCACGGTATCACAGTGGTGGGGCAGCACGGTATCACAGTGGTGGGGCAGCACGGTATCACAGTGGTGGGGCAGCACGGTATCACAGTGGTGGGGCAGCACGGTATCACAGTGGTGGGGCAGCACGGTATCGCAGTGGTGGGGCAGCACGGTATCGCAGTGGTGGGGCAGCACGGTATCGCAGTGGTGGGGCAGCACGGTATCGCAGTGGCGGGGCAGCACGGTATCGCAGTGGCGGGGCAGCACGGTATCGCAGTGGCGGGGCAGCACGGTATCGCAGTGGCGGGGCAGCACGGTATCGCAGTGGCGGGGCAGCACGGTATCGCAGTGGCGGGGCAGCACGGTATCGCAGTGGCGGGGCAGCACGGTAGCACAATGGCGGGGCAGCACGGTATCACAGTGGCGGGGCAGCACGGTCTCACAGTGGCGGGGCAGCACGGTCTCACAGTGGCGGGGCAGCACGGTATCACAGTGGTGGGGCAGCACGGTATCACAGTGGTGGGCCAGCACGGTATCACAGTGGTGGGCCAGCACGGTATCACAGTGGTGGGCCAGCACGGTATCACAGTGGTGGGGCAGCACGGTATCACAGTGGTGGGGCAGCACGGTATCACAGTGGTGGGGCAGCACGGTATCACAGTGGTGGGGCAGCACGGTATCACAGTGGTGGGGCAGCACGGTATCACAGTGGTGGGGCAGCACGGTATCACAGTGGTGGGGCAGCACGGTATCACAGAGGTGGGGCAGCACGGTATCACAGTGGTGGGGCAGCACGGTAGCACAGAGTTGGGGCAGCACGGTAGCACAGTGGTGGGGCAGCACGGTAGCACAGTGGTGGGGCAGCACGGTATCACAGTGGTGGGGCAGCACGGTATCACAGTGGTTGGGCAGCACGGTATCACAGTGGTTGGGCAGCACGGTATCACAGTGGTGGGGCAGCACGGTATCACAGTGGTGGGGCAGCACGGTATCACAGTGGTGGGGCAGCACGGTAGCTCAGTGGTGGGGCAGCACGGTATCGCAGTGGTGGGGCAGCACGGTAACACAGTGGTGGGGTAGCACGGTAACACAGTGGTGGGGTAGCACAGTGGTGGGGCAGCACGGTAACACAGTGGTGGGGCAGCACAGTGGTGGGGCAGCACAGTATCACAGCGGCGGGGCAGCACAGTGGTGGGGCAGCACGGTATCACAGTGGTGGGGCAGCTCGGTATCACAGTGGTGGGGCAGCACGGTATCACAGTGGTGGGGCAGCACGGTATCACAGTGGTGGGGCAGCACGGTATCACAGTGGTGGGGCAGCACGGTATCACAGTGGTGGGGAAGCACGGTATCACAGTGGTGGGGCAGCACGGTATCACAGTGGTGGGGCAGCACGGTATCACAGTGGTGGGGCAGCACGGTATCACAGTGGTGGGGCAGCACGGTATCACAGTGGTGGGGCAGCACGGTATCACAGTGGTGGGGCAGCACGGTATCGCAGTGGTGGGGCAGCACGGTATCGCAGTGGTGGGGCAGCACGGTATCCCAGTGGTGGGGCAGCACGGTATCGCAGTGGTGGGGCAGCACGGTATCACAGTGGCGGGGCAGCACGGTATCGCAGTGGCGGGGCAGCACGGTATCGCAGTGGCGGGGCAGCACGGTATCGCAGTGGCGGGGCAGCACGGTATCGCAGTGGCGGGGCAGCACGGTAGCGCAATGGCGGGGCAGCACGGTATCACAGTGGCGGGGCAGCACGGTCTCACAGTGGTGGGGCAGCACGGTATCACAGTGGTGGGGCAGCACGGTATCACAGTGGTGGGCCAGCACGGTATCACAGTGGTGGGGCAGCACGGTATCACAGTGGTGGGGCAGCACGGTATCACAGTGGTGGGGCAGCACGGTATCACAGTGGTGGGGCAGCACGGTATCACAGTGGTGGGGCAGCACGGTATCACAGTGGTGGGGCAGCACGGTATCACAGTGGTTGGGCAGCACGGTATCACAGTGGTGGGGCAGCACGGTATCACAGTGGTGGGGCAGCACGGTATCACAGTGGTGGGGCAGCACGGTAGCTCAGTGGTGGGGCAGCACGGTATCGCAGTGGTGGGGCAGCACGGTAACACAGTGGTGGGGTAGCACAGTGGGGGGCAGCACGGTAGCACAGTGGTGGGGTAGCACGGTATCACAGTGGTGGGGTAGCACAGTGGTGGGGCAGCACGGTAGCACAGTGGTGGGGTAGCACAGTGGTGGGGCAGCACGGTATCACAGTGGTGGGGCAGCACGGTAGCACAGTGGTGGGACAGCACGGTAGCATAGTGGTGGGGCAGCACGGTATCACAGTGGCGGGGCAGCACGGTATCACAGTGGTGGGGCAGCACGGTATCACAGTGGTGGGGCAGCACGGTGTCACAGTGGTGGGGCAGCACGGTGTCACAGTGGTGGGGCAGCACGGTATCACAGTGGTGGGGCAGCACGGTAGCACAGTGGTGGGGCAGCACGGTATCACAGTGGTGGGGCAGCACGGTAGCACAGTGGTGGGGCAGCACGGTATCACAGTGGCGGGGCAGCACGGTATCACAGTGGTGGGGCAGCACGGTAGCACAGTGGTGGGGCAGCACGGTATCACAGTGGTGGGGCAGCACGGTATCACAGTGGTGGGGCAGCACGGTATCACAGTGGTGGGGCAGCACGGTATCACAGTGGTGGGGCAGCACGGTAGCACAGTGGTGGGGCAGCACGGTAGCTCAGTGGTGGGGCAGCACGGTATCACAGTGGTGGGGCAGCACGGTATCACAGTGGTGGGGCAGCACGGTATCACAGTGGTGGGGCAGCACGGTATCACAGTGGTGGGGCAGCACGGTATCACAGTGGTGGGGCAGCACGGTATCACAGTGGTGGGGCAGCACGGTAGCACAGTGGTGGGGCAGCACGGTAACACAGTGGTGGGGCAGCACGGTAGCTCAGTGGTGGGGCAGCACGGTATCACAGTGGTGGGGCAGCACGGTAGCACAGTGGTGGGGCAGCACGGTAGCTCAGTGGTGGGGCAGCACGGTAGCACAGTGGTGGGGCAGCACGGTAGCACAGTGGTGGGGCAGCACGGTATCACAGTGGTGGGGCAGCACGGTAACACAGTGGTGGGGCAGCACGGTAGCACAGTGGTGAGGCAGCACGGTATCACAGTGGTGGGGCAGCACGGTAACACAGTGGTGAGGCAGCACGGTAGCACAGTGGTGGGGCAGCACGGTAACACAGTGGTGAGGCAGCACGGTATCACAGTGGTGGGGCAGCACGGTAACACAGTGGTGAGGCAGCACGGTAGCACAGTGGTGGGGCAGCACGGTAGCACAGTGGTGGGGCAGCACGGTATCACAGTGGTGGGGCAGCACGGTAACACAGTGGTGAGGCAGCACGGTAGCACAGTGGTGGGGCAGCACGGTATCACAGTGGTGGGGCAGCACGGTAGCACAGTGGTGGGGCAGCACGGTATCACAGTGGTGGGGCAGCACGGTATCACAGTGGTGGGGCAGCACGGTATCACAGTGGTGGGGCAGCACGGTAGCACAGTGGTGGGGCAGCACGGTATCACAGTGGTGGGGCAGCACGGTATCGCAGTGGTGGGGCAGCACGGTAGCTCAGTGGTGGGGCAGCACGGTATCACAGTGGTGGGGCAGCACGGTATCACAGTGGTGGGGCAGCACGGTATCACAGTGGTGGGGCAGCACGGTATCACAGTGGTGGGGCAGCACGGTAGCACAGTGGTGGGGCAGCACGGTATCACAGTGGTGGGGCAGCACGGTATCACAGTGGTGGGGCAGCACGGTAGCACAGTGGTGGGGCAGCACGGTAACACAGTGGTGGGGCAGCACGGTAGCTCAGTGGTGGGGCAGCACGGTATCACAGTGGTGGGGCAGCACGGTAGCACAGTGGTGGGGCAGCACGGTAGCTCAGTGGTGGGGCAGCACGGTAGCACAGTGGTGGGGCAGCACGGTAGCACAGTGGTGGGGCAGCACGGTATCACAGTGGTGGGGCAGCACGGTAACACAGTGGTGGGGCAGCACGGTAGCACAGTGGTGAGGCAGCACGGTATCACAGTGGTGGGGCAGCACGGTAACACAGTGGTGGGGCAGCACGGTAGCACAGTGGCGGGGCAGCACGGTGTCACAGTGGCGGGGCAGCACGGTATCACAGTGGTGGGGCAGCACGGTATCACAGTGGTGGGGCAGCACGGTATCACAGTGGTGGGGCAGCACAGTACAACAGTGGCGGGGCAGCCCAGTGGTGGGGCAGCACAGTATCACAGCGGCGGGGCAGCACAGTGGTGGGGCAGCACGGTATCACAGTGGTGGGGCAGCACGGTATCACAGTGGTGGGGCAGCACGGTATCACAGTGGTGGGGCAGCACGGTATCACAGTGGTGGGGCAGCTCGGTATCACAGTGGTGGGGCAGCACGGTATCACAGTGGTGGGGCAGCACGGTATCACAGTGGTGGGGCAGCGCGGTATCACAGTGGTGGGGCAGCACGGTATCACAGTGGTGGGGCAGCACGGTATCACAGTGGTGGGGCAGCACGGCATCACAGTGGTGGGGTAGCACAGTGGTGGGGCAGCACGGTAACACAGTGGTGGGGCAGCACGGTATCACAGTGGTGGGGCAGCGGGGCAGCACGGTAACACAGTGGTGGGGCAGCACGGTAACACAGTGGTGGGGCAGCACGGTAACACAGTGGTGGGGCAGCACGGTAACACAGTGGTGGGGCAGCACGGTATCACAGTGGTGGGGCAGCACGGTATCACAGTGGTGGGGCAGCACGGTATGACAGTGGTGGGGCAGCACGGTATCTCAGTGGTGGGGCAGCACGGTATCGCAGTGGTGGGGCAGCACGGTATCGCAGTGGTGGGGCAGCACGGTATCGCAGTGGTGGGGCAGCACGGTATCGCAGTGGTGGGGCAGCACGGTATCGCAGTGGTGGGGCAGCACGGTATCGCAGTGGTGGGGCAGCACGGTATCACAGTGGTGGGGCAGCACGATATCACAGTGGTGAGGCAGCACGGTATCACAGTGGTGGGGCAGCACGGTATCACAGTGGTGGGGCAGCACGGTATCACAGTGGTGGGGCAGCACGGTAGCACAGTGGCGGGGCAGCACGGTAGCACAGTCGTGGGGCAGCACGGTATCACAGTGGTGGGGCAGCACGGTAGCACAGTGGTGGGGCAGCACGGTAGCACAGTGGTGGGGCAGCACGGTAACACAGTGGTGGGGCAGCACGGTATCACAGTGGCGGGGCAGCACGGTAGCTCAGTGGTGGGGCAGCACGGAATCACAGTGGTGGGGCAGCTCGGTATCACAGTGGTGGGGCAGCACGGTATCACAGTGGTGGGGCAGCACGGTAGCTCAGTGGTGGGGCAGCACGGTAGCTCAGTGGTGGGGCAGCACGGTATCACAGTGGTGGGGCAGCACGGTATCACAGTGGTGGGGCAGCACGGTATCACAGTGGTGGGGCAGCACGGTATCACAGTGGTGGGGCTGCACGGTAGCTCAGTGGTGGGGCAGCACGGTAGCACAGTGGTGGGGCAGCACGGTAGCACAGTGGTGGGGCAGCACGGTAGCACAGTGGTGGGGCAGCACGGTAGCACAGTGGTGGGGCAGCACGGTAGCACAGTGGTGGGGCAGCACGGTAGCACAGTGGTGGGGCAGCACGGTAGCACAGTGGTGGGGCAGCACGGTAGCACAGTGGCGGGGCAGCACGGCAACACAGTGGCGGGGCAGCACGGTATCACAGTGGCGGGGCAGCACGGTATCACAGTGGTGGGGCAGCACGGTATCACAGTGGTGGGGCAGCACAGTACCACAGTGGCGGGGCAGCACAGTAGCACGGCGGCGGGGCAGCACAGTGGTGGGGCAGCAGGGTATCACAGTGGTGGGGCAGCACGGTATCACAGTGGTGGGGCAGCACGGTATCACAGTGGTGGGGCAGCACGGTATCACAGTGGTGGGGCAGCACGGTATCACAGTGGTGGGGCAGCTCGGTATCACAGTGGTGGCGCAGCACGGTATCACAGTGGTGGGGCAGCTCGGTATCACAGTGGTGGGGCAGCACGGTATCGCAGTGGTGGGGCAGCACGGTATCGCAGTGGTGGGGCAGCACGGTATCGCAGTGGTGGGGCAGCACGGTATCGCAGTGGTGGGGCAGCACGGTATCGCAGTGGTGGGGCAGCTCGGTATCGCAGTGGTGGGGCAGCACGGTATCCCAGTGGTGGGGCAGCACGGTGTCACAGTGGTGGGGCAGCACGGTGTCACAGTGGTGGGGCAGCACGGTGTCACAGTGGTGGGGCAGCACGGTGTCACAGTGGTGGGGCAGCACGGTATCACAGTGGTGGGGCAGCACGGTATCACAGTGGTGGGGCAGCACGGTATCACAGTGGTGGGGCAGCACGGTATCACAGTGGTGGGGCAGCACGGTATCACAGTGGTGGGGCAGCACGGTATCACAGTGGTGGGGCAGCACGGTATCACAGTGGTGGGGCAGCACGGTATCACAGTGGTGGGGCAGCACGGTATCACAGTGGTGGGGCAGCACGGTATCACAGTGGTGGGGCAGCACGGTATCACAGTGGTGGGGCAGCACGGTATCACAGTGGTGGGGCAGCACGGTATCACAGTGGTGGGGCAGCACGGTATGACAGTGGTGGGGCAGCACGGTATCACAGTGGTGGGGCAGCACAGTGGTGGGGCAGCACGGTATCACAGTGGTGGGGCAGCACGGTATCACAGTGGTAGGGCAGCACGGTATCACAGTGGTGGGGCAGCACGGTATCACAGTGGTGGGGCAGCACGGTATCACAGTGGTGGGGCAGCACGGTAGCACAGTGGTGGGGCAGCACGGTATCGCAGTGGTGGGGCAGCACGGTATCGCAGTGGTGGGGCAGCACGGTATCGCAGTTGTGGGGCAGCACGGTAGCACAGCGGCGGGGCAGCACAGTGGTGGGGCAGCAGGGTATCACAGTGGTGGGGCAGCACGGTATCACAGTGGTGGGGCAGCACGGTATCACAGTGGTGGGGCAGCACGGTATCACAGTGGTGGGGCAGCACGGTATCACAGTGGTGGGGCAACTCGGTATCACAGTGGTGGGGCAGCACGGTATCACAGTGGTGGGGCAGCTCGGTATCACAGTGGTGGGGCAGCACGGTATCGCAGTGGTGGGGCAGCACGGTATCGCAGTGGTGGGGCAGCACGGTATCGCAGTGGTGGGGCAGCACGGTATCGCAGTGGTGGGGCAGCTCGGTATCGCAGTGGTGGGGCAGCACGGTATCCCAGTGGTGGGGCAGCACGGTATCACAGTGGTGGGGCAGCACGGTGTCACAGTGGTGGGGCAGCACGGTGTCACAGTGGTGGGGCAGCACGGTGTCACAGTGGTGGGGCAGCACGGTGTCACAGTGGTGGGGCAGCACGGTATCACAGTGGTGGGGCAGCACGGTATCACAGTGGTGGGGCAGCACGGTATCACAGTGGTGGGGCAGCACGGTATCACAGTGGTGGGGCAGCACGGTATCACAGTGGTGGGGCAGCACGGTATCACAGTGGTGGGGCAGCACGGTATCACAGTGGTGGGGCAGCACGGTATCACAGTGGTGGGGCAGCACGGTATCACAGTGGTGGGGCAGCACGGTATCACAGTGGTGGGGCAGCACGGTATCACAGTGGTGGGGCAGCACGGTATCACAGTGGTGGGGCAGCACGGTATCACAGTGGTGGGGCAGCACGGTATCACAGTGGTGGGGCAGCACAGTGGTGGGGCAGCACGGTATCACAGTGGTGGGGCAGCACGGTATCACAGTGGTGGGGCAGCACGGTATCACAGTGGTAGGGCAGCACGGTATCACAGTGGTGGGGCAGCACGGTATCACAGTGGTGGGGCAGCACGGTATCACAGTGGTGGGGCAGCACGGTAGCACAGTGGTGGGGCAGCACGGTATCGCAGTGGTGGGGCAGCACGGTATCGCAGTGGTGGGGCAGCACGGTATCGCAGTTGTGGGGCAGCACGGTATCACAGTGGTGGGGCAGCACGGTATCTCAGTTGTGGGGCAGCACGGTATCGCAGTTGTGGGGCAGCACGGTATCACAGTGGTGGGGCAGCACGGTAGCTCAGTGGTGGGGCAGCACGGTAGCACAGTGGTGGGGCAGCACGGTATCACAGTGGCGGGGCAGCACGGTATCACAGTGGCGGCGCAGCACGGTATCACAGTGGCGGGGCAGCACGGTAACACAGTGGTGGGGCAGCACGGTAACACAGTGGTGGGGCAGCACGGTAGCACAGTGGTGGGGCAGCACGGTATCACAGTGGTGGGGCAGCACGGTATCACAGTGGTGGGGCAGCACGGTATCACAGTGGCAAGGCAGCACGGTATCACAGTGGTGGGGCAGCACGGTATCACAGTGGTGGGGCAGCACGGTAGCTCAGTGGTGGGGCAGCACGGTATCGCAGTGGTGGGGCAGCACGGTAACACAGTGGTGGGGTAGCACGGTAACACAGTGGTGGGGTAGCACAGTGGTGGGGCAGCACGGTAACACAGTGGTGGGGCAGCACAGTGGTGGGGCAGCACAGTATCACAGCGGCGGGGCAGCACAGTGGTGGGGCAGCACGGTATCACAGTGGTGGGGCAGCTCGGTATCACAGTGGTGGGGCAGCACGGTATCACAGTGGTGGGGCAGCACGGTATCACAGTGGTGGGGCAGCACGGTATCACAGTGGTGGGGCAGCACGGTATCACAGTGGTGGGGAAGCACGGTATCACAGTGGTGGGGCAGCACGGTATCACAGTGGTGGGGCAGCACGGTATCACAGTGGTGGGGCAGCACGGTATCACAGTGGTGGGGCAGCACGGTATCACAGTGGTGGGGCAGCACGGTATCACAGTGGTGGGGCAGCACGGTATCGCAGTGGTGGGGCAGCACGGTATCGCAGTGGTGGGGCAGCACGGTATCCCAGTGGTGGGGCAGCACGGTATCGCAGTGGTGGGGCAGCACGGTATCGCAGTGGCGGGGCAGCACGGTATCGCAGTGGCGGGGCAGCACGGTATCGCAGTGGCGGGGCAGCACGGTATCGCAGTGGCGGGGCAGCACGGTATCGCAGTGGCGGGGCAGCACGGTAGCGCAATGGCGGGGCAGCACGGTATCACAGTGGCGGGGCAGCACGGTCTCACAGTGGTGGGGCAGCACGGTATCACAGTGGTGGGGCAGCACGGTATCACAGTGGTGGGCCAGCACGGTATCACAGTGGTGGGGCAGCACGGTATCACAGTGGTGGGGCAGCACGGTATCACAGTGGTGGGGCAGCACGGTATCACAGTGGTTGGGCAGCACGGTATCACAGTGGTGGGGCAGCACGGTATCACAGTGGTTGGGCAGCACGGTATCACAGTGGTGGGGCAGCACGGTATCACAGTGGTGGGGCAGCACGGTATCACAGTGGTGGGGCAGCACGGTAGCTCAGTGGTGGGGCAGCACGGTATCGCAGTGGTGGGGCAGCACGGTAACACAGTGGTGGGGTAGCACAGTGGGGGGCAGCACGGTAGCACAGTGGTGGGGTAGCACGGTATCACAGTGGTGGGGTAGCACAGTGGTGGGGCAGCACGGTAGCACAGTGGTGGGGTAGCACAGTGGTGGGGCAGCACGGTATCACAGTGGTGGGGCAGCACGGTAGCACAGTGGTGGGACAGCACGGTAGCATAGTGGTGGGGCAGCACGGTATCACAGTGGCGGGGCAGCACGGTATCACAGTGGCGGGGCAGCACGGTAGCACAGTGGTGGGGCAGCACGGTATCACAGTGGTGGGGCAGCACGGTAGCACAGTGGTGGGGCAGCACGGTATCACAGTGGTGGGACAGCACGGTAGCACAGTGGTGGGGCAGCACGGTATCACAGTGGCGGGGCAGCACGGTATCACAGTGGTGGGGCAGCACGGTAGCACAGTGGTGGGGCAGCACGGTAGCTCAGTGGTGGGGCAGCACGGTATCACAGTGGTGGGGCAGCACGGTAGCACAGTGGTGGGGCAGCACGGTAGCTCAGTGGTGGGGCAGCACGGTAGCACAGTGGTGGGGCAGCACGGTATCACAGTGGTGGGGCAGCACGGTAGCACAGTGGTGGGGCAGCACGGTAGCACAGTGGTGGGGCAGCACGGTAGCTCAGTGGTGGGGCAGCACGGTAGCACAGTGGTGGGGCAGCACGGTAGCACAGTGGTGGGGCAGCACGGTATCACAGTGGTGGGGCAGCACGGTAACACAGTGGTGGGGCAGCACGGTAGCACAGTGGTGAGGCAGCACGGTATCACAGTGGTGGGGCAGCATGGTAACACAGTGGTGGGGCAGCACGGTAGCACAGTGGCGGGGCAGCACGGTGTCACAGTGGCGGGGCAGCACGGTATCACAGTGGTGGGGCAGCACGGTATCACAGTGGTGGGGCAGCACGGTATCACAGTGGTGGGGCAGCACAGTACAACAGTGGCGGGGCAGCCCAGTGGTGGGGCAGCACAGTATCACAGCGGCGGGGCAGCACAGTGGTGGGGCAGCACGGTATCACAGTGGTGGGGCAGCACGGTATCACAGTGGTGGGGCAGCACGGTATCACAGTGGTGGGGCAGCACGGTATCACAGTGGTGGGGCAGCTCGGTATCACAGTGGTGGGGCAGCACGGTATCACAGTGGTGGGGCAGCACGGTATCACAGTGGTGGGGCAGCGCGGTATCACAGTGGTGGGGCAGCACGGTATCACAGTGGTGGGGCAGCACGGCATCACAGTGGTGGGGTAGCACAGTGGTGGGGCAGCACGGTAACACAGTGGTGGGGCAGCGGGGCAGCACGGTAACACAGTGGTGGGGCAGCACGGTAACACAGTGGTGGGGCAGCACGGTAACACAGTGGTGGGGCAGCACGGTATCACAGTGGTGGGGCAGCACGGTATCACAGTGGTGGGGCAGCACGGTATGACAGTGGTGGGGCAGCACGGTATCTCAGTGGTGGGGCAGCACGGTATCGCAGTGGTGGGGCAGCACGGTATCGCAGTGGTGGGGCAGCACGGTATCGCAGTGGTGGGGCAGCACGGTATCGCAGTGGTGGGGCAGCACGGTATCGCAGTGGTGGGGCAGCACGGTATCGCAGTGGTGGGGCAGCACGGTATCGCAGTGGTGAGGCAGCACGGTATCACAGTGGTGGGGCAGCACGGTATCACAGTGGTGGGGCAGCACGGTATCACAGTGGTGGGGCAGCACGGTAGCACAGTGGCGGGGCAGCACGGTAGCACAGTCGTGGGGCAGCACGGTATCACAGTGGTGGGGCAGCACGGTAGCACAGTGGTGGGGCAGCACGGTAGCACAGTGGTGGGGCAGCACGGTAACACAGTGGTGGGGCAGCACGGTATCACAGTGGCGGGGCAGCACGGTAGCTCAGTGGTGGGGCAGCACGGAATCACAGTGGTGGGGCAGCTCGGTATCACAGTGGTGGGGCAGCACGGTAGCTCAGTGGTGGGGCAGCACGGTAGCACAGTGGTGGGGCAGCACGGTAGCACAGTGGTGGGGCAGCACGGTAGCACAGTGGTGGGGCAGCACGGTAGCACAGTGGTGGGGCAGCACGGTAGCACAGTGGTGGGGCAGCACGGTAGCACAGTGGTGGGGCAGCACGGTAGCACAGTGGCGGGGCAGCACGGCAACACAGTGGCGGGGCAGCACGGTATCACAGTGGCGGGGCAGCACGGTATCACAGTGGTGGGGCAGCACGGTATCACAGTGGTGGGGCAGCACAGTACCACAGTGGCGGGGCAGCACAGTAGCACAGCGGCGGGGCAGCACAGTGGTGGGGCAGCAGGGTATCACAGTGGTGGGGCAGCACGGTATCACAGTGGTGGGGCAGCACGGTATCACAGTGGTGGGGCAGCACGGTATCACAGTGGTGGGGCAGCACGGTATCACAGTGGTGGGGCAGCTCGGTATCACAGTGGTGGGGCAGCACGGTATCACAGTGGTGGGGCAGCTCGGTATCACAGTGGTGGGGCAGCACGGTATCGCAGTGGTGGGGCAGCACGGTATCGCAGTGGTGGGGCAGCACGGTATCGCAGTGGTGGGGCAGCACGGTATCGCAGTGGTGGGGCAGCACGGTATCGCAGTGGTGGGGCAGCACGGTATCGCAGTGGTGGGGCAGCACGGTATCCCAGTGGTGGGGCAGCACGGTGTCACAGTGGTGGGGCAGCACGGTGTCACAGTGGTGGGGCAGCACGGTGTCACAGTGGTGGGGCAGCACGGTATCACAGTGGTGGGGCAGCACGGTATCACAGTGGTGGGGCAGCACGGTATCACAGTGGTGGGGCAGCACGGTATCACAGTGGTGGGGCAGCACGGTATCACAGTGGTGGGGCAGCACGGTATCACAGTGGTGGGGCAGCACGGTATCACAGTGGTGGGGCAGCACGGTATCACAGTGGTGGGGCAGCACGGTATCACAGTGGTGGGGCAGCACGGTATCACAGTGGTGGGGCAGCACGGTATCACAGTGGTGGGGCAGCACGGTATCACAGTGGTGGGGCAGCACGGTATCACAGTGGTGGGGCAGCACGGTATCACAGTGGTGGGGCAGCACGGTATCACAGTGGTGGGGCAGCACGGTATCACAGTGGTGGGGCAGCACGGTATCACAGTGGTGGGGCAGCACGGTATCACAGTGGTAGGGCAGCACGGTATCACAGTGGTGGGGCAGCACGGTATCACAGTGGTGGGGCAGCACGGTATCACAGTGGTGGGGCAGCACGGTATCACAGTGGTGGGGCAGCACGGTAGCACAGTGGTGGGGCAGCACGGTACCGCAGTGGTGGGGCAGCACGGTATCGCAGTGGTGGGGCAGCACGGTATCGCAGTTGTGGGGCAGCACGGTATCACAGTGGTGGGGCAGCACGGTATCGCAGTTGTGGGGCAGCACGGTATCGCAGTTGTGGGGCAGCACGGTATCACAGTGGTGGGGCAGCACGGTAGCTCAGTGGTGGGGCAGCACGGTAGCACAGTGGTGGGGCAGCACGGTATCACAGTGGCGGGGCAGCATGGTATCACAGTGGCGGGGCAGCACGGTATCACAGTGGTGGGGCAGCACGGTAACACAGTGGTGGGGCAGCACGGTAACACAGTGGTGGGGCAGCACGGTAGCACAGTGGTGGGGCAGCACGGTATCACAGTGGTGGGGCAGCACGGTATCACAGTGGTGGGGCAGCACGGTATCACAGTGGCAAGGCAGCACGGTATCGCAGTGGTGGGACAGCCCGGTAGCACAGTGGCGAGGCAGCACGGTATCGCAGTGGCGGGGCAGCACGGTATCGCAGTGGAGGGGCAGCACGGTATCGCAGTGGCGGGGCAGCACGGTATCACAGTGGCGGGGCAGCACGGTAACACAGTGGTGGGGCAGCACGGTAACACAGTGGTGGTGCAGGACGGTATCACAGTGGTGGGGCAGCACGGTATCACAGTGGTGGGGCAGCACGGTAGCACAGTGGTGGGGCAGCACGGTAGCACAGTGGTGGGGCAGCACGGTAGCACAGTGGTGGGGCAGCACGGTATCGCAGTGGCGGGGCAGCACGGTATCACAGTGGTGGGGCAGCACGGTATCACAGTGGTGGGGCAGCACGGTATCACAGTGGTAGGGCAGCACGGTATCACAGTGGTGGGGCAGCACGGTATCACAGTGGTGGGGCAGCACGGTATCACAGTGGTGGGGCAGCACGGTATCACAGTGGTGGGGCAGCACGGTAGCACAGTGGTGGGGCAGCACGGTACCGCAGTGGTGGGGCAGCACGGTATCGCAGTGGTGGGGCAGCACGGTATCGCAGTGGTGGGGCAGCACGGTATCGCAGTTGTGGGGCAGCACGGTATCTCAGTGGTGGGGCAGCACGGTATCGCAGTTGTGGGGCAGCACGGTATCGCAGTTGTGGGGCAGCACGGTATCACAGTGGTGGGGCAGCACGGTAGCTCAGTGGTGGGGCAGCACGGTAGCACAGTGGCGGGGCAGCATGGTATCACAGTGGCGGGGCAGCACGGTATCACAGTGGTGGGGCAGCACGGTAACACAGTGGTGGGGCAGCACGGTAACACAGTGGTGGGGCAGCACGGTAGCACAGTGGTGGGGCAGCACGGTATCACAGTGGTGGGGCAGCACGGTATCACAGTGGTGGGGCAGCACGGTATCACAGTGGCAAGGCAGCACGGTATCGCAGTGGTGGGACAGCCCGGTAGCACAGTGGCGAGGCAGCACGGTATCGCAGTGGCGGGGCAGCACGGTATCGCAGTGGAGGGGCAGCACGGTATCGCAGTGGCGGGGCAGCACGGTATCACAGTGGCGGGGCAGCACGGTAACACAGTGGTGGGGCAGCACGGTAACACAGTGGTGGTGCAGGACGGTATCACAGTGGTGGGGCAGCACGGTATCACAGTGGTGGGGCAGCACGGTAGCACAGTGGTGGGGCAGCACGGTAGCACAGTGGTGGGGCAGCACGGTAGCACAGTGGTGGGGCAGCACGGTATCGCAGTGGCGGGGCAGCACGGTATCGCAGTGGCGGGGCAGCACGGTATCGCAGTGGCGGGGCAGTACGGTAGCACAGTGGTGGGGCAGCACGGTATCACAGTGGTGGGGCAGCACGGTATCACAGTGGTGGGGCAGCACGGTATCACAGTGGTGGGGCAGCACGGTAGCACAGTGGTGGGGCAGCACGGTAGCACAGTGGTGGGGCAGCACGGTAGCACAGTGGTGGGGCAGCACGGTAGCACAGTGGTGGGGCAGCACGGTAGCACAGTGGTGGGGCAGCACGGTATCGCAATGGTGGGACAGCACGGTATCACATTGGCGGGGCAGCACGGTATCACAGTGGCGGGGCAGCACGGTATCACAGTGGTGGGGCAGCACGGTATCACTGTGGCGGGGCAGCACGGTAACACAGTGGTGGGGCAGCACGGTAACACAGTGGTGGGGTAGCACGGTAGCACAGTGGTGGGGTAGCACGGTATCACAGTGGTGGGGTAGCACGGTAGCACAGTGGTGGGGTATCGCAGTGGTGGGACAGCCCGGTAGCACAGTGGCGAGGCAGCACGGTATCGCAGTGGCGGGGCAGCACGGTATCGCAGTGGAGGGGCAGCACGGTATCACAGTGGCGGGGCAGCACGGTAACACAGTGGCGGGGCAGCACGGTAACACAGTGGTGGTGCAGGACGGTATCACAGTGGTGGGGCAGCACGGTATCACAGTGGTGGGGCAGCACGGTAGCACAGTGGTGGGGCAGCACGGTAGCACAGTGGTGGGGCAGCACGGTATCGCAGTGGCGGGGCAGCACGGTATCGCAGTGGCGAGGCAGCACGGTATCGCAGTGGCGGGGCAGCACGGTAGCACAGTGGTGGGGCAGCACGGTATCACAGTGGTGGGGCAGCACGGTATCACAGTGGTGGGGCAGCACGGTAGCACAGTGGTGGGGCAGCACGGTAGCACAGTGGTGGGGCAGCACGGTAGCACAGTGGTGGGGCAGCACGGTAGCACAGTGGTGGGGCAGCACGGTAGCACAGTGGTGGGGCAGCACGGTATCGCAATGGTGGGACAGCACGGTATCACATTGGCGGGGCAGCACGGTATCACAGTGGTGGGGCAGCACGGTATCACAGTGGTGGGGCAGCACGGTATCACTGTGGCGGGGCAGCACGGTAACACAGTGGTGGGGCAGCACGGTAACACAGTGGTGGGGTAGCACGGTAGCACAGTGGTGGGGTAGCACGGTATCACAGTGGTGGGGTAGCACGGTAGCACAGTGGTGGGGTAGCACAGTGGTGGGGCAGCACGGTATCACAGTGGTGGGGCAGCACGGTAGCACAGTGGTGGGACAGCACGGTAGCACAGTGGTGGGGCAGCACGGTAGCACAGTGGCGGGGCAGCACGGCAACACAGTGGCGGGGCAGCACGGTATCACAGTGGCGGGGCAGCACGGTATCACAGTGGTGGGGCAGCACGGTATCACAGTGGTGGGGCAGCACAGTACCACAGTGGCGGGGCAGCACAGTAGCACAGCGGCGGGGCAGCACAGTGGTGGGGCAGCAGGGTATCACAGTGGTGGGGCAGCACGGTATCACAGTGGTGGGGCAGCACGGTATCACAGTGGTGGGGCAGCACGGTATCACAGTGGTGGGGCAGCACGGTATCACAGTGGTGGGGCAGCTCGGTATCACAGTGGTGGGGCAGCACGGTATCACAGTGGTGGGGCAGCTCGGTATCACAGTGGTGGGGCAGCACGGTATCGCAGTGGTGGGGCAGCACGGTATCGCAGTGGTGGGGCAGCACGGTATCGCAGTGGTGGGGCAGCACGGTATCGCAGTGGTGGGGCAGCACGGTATCGCAGTGGTGGGGCAGCACGGTATCGCAGTGGTGGGGCAGCACGGTATCCCAGTGGTGGGGCAGCACGGTGTCACAGTGGTGGGGCAGCACGGTGTCACAGTGGTGGGGCAGCACGGTGTCACAGTGGTGGGGCAGCACGGTATCACAGTGGTGGGGCAGCACGGTATCACAGTGGTGGGGCAGCACGGTATCACAGTGGTGGGGCAGCACGGTATCACAGTGGTGGGGCAGCACGGTATCACAGTGGTGGGGCAGCACGGTATCACAGTGGTGGGGCAGCACGGTATCACAGTGGTGGGGCAGCACGGTATCACAGTGGTGGGGCAGCACGGTATCACAGTGGTGGGGCAGCACGGTATCACAGTGGTGGGGCAGCACGGTATCACAGTGGTGGGGCAGCACGGTATCACAGTGGTGGGGCAGCACGGTATCACAGTGGTGGGGCAGCACGGTATCACAGTGGTGGGGCAGCACGGTATCACAGTGGTGGGGCAGCACGGTATCACAGTGGTGGGGCAGCACGGTATCACAGTGGTGGGGCAGCACGGTATCACAGTGGTAGGGCAGCACGGTATCACAGTGGTGGGGCAGCACGGTATCACAGTGGTGGGGCAGCACGGTATCACAGTGGTGGGGCAGCACGGTATCACAGTGGTGGGGCAGCACGGTAGCACAGTGGTGGGGCAGCACGGTACCGCAGTGGTGGGGCAGCACGGTATCGCAGTGGTGGGGCAGCACGGTATCGCAGTTGTGGGGCAGCACGGTATCACAGTGGTGGGGCAGCACGGTATCGCAGTTGTGGGGCAGCACGGTATCGCAGTTGTGGGGCAGCACGGTATCGCAGTGGTGGGGCAGCACGGTAGCTCAGTGGTGGGGCAGCACGGTAGCACAGTGGTGGGGCAGCACGGTATCACAGTGGCGGGGCAGCATGGTATCACAGTGGCGGGGCAGCACGGTATCACAGTGGTGGGGCAGCACGGTAACACAGTGGTGGGGCAGCACGGTAACACAGTGGTGGGGCAGCACGGTAGCACAGTGGTGGGGCAGCACGGTATCACAGTGGTGGGGCAGCACGGTATCACAGTGGTGGGGCAGCACGGTATCACAGTGGCAAGGCAGCACGGTATCGCAGTGGTGGGACAGCCCGGTAGCACAGTGGCGAGGCAGCACGGTATCGCAGTGGCGGGGCAGCACGGTATCGCAGTGGAGGGGCAGCACGGTATCGCAGTGGCGGGGCAGCACGGTATCACAGTGGCGGGGCAGCACGGTAACACAGTGGTGGGGCAGCACGGTAACACAGTGGTGGTGCAGGACGGTATCACAGTGGTGGGGCAGCACGGTATCACAGTGGTGGGGCAGCACGGTAGCACAGTGGTGGGGCAGCACGGTAGCACAGTGGTGGGGCAGCACGGTAGCACAGTGGTGGGGCAGCACGGTATCGCAGTGGCGGGGCAGCACGGTATCACAGTGGTGGGGCAGCACGGTATCACAGTGGTGGGGCAGCACGGTATCACAGTGGTAGGGCAGCACGGTATCACAGTGGTGGGGCAGCACGGTATCACAGTGGTGGGGCAGCACGGTATCACAGTGGTGGGGCAGCACGGTATCACAGTGGTGGGGCAGCACGGTAGCACAGTGGTGGGGCAGCACGGTACCGCAGTGGTGGGGCAGCACGGTATCGCAGTGGTGGGGCAGCACGGTATCGCAGTTGTGGGGCAGCACGGTATCACAGTGGTGGGGCAGCACGGTATCGCAGTTGTGGGGCAGCACGGTATCGCAGTTGTGGGGCAGCACGGTATCACAGTGGTGGGGCAGCACGGTAGCTCAGTGGTGGGGCAGCACGGTAGCACAGTGGCGGGGCAGCATGGTATCACAGTGGCGGGGCAGCACGGTATCACAGTGGTGGGGCAGCACGGTAACACAGTGGTGGGGCAGCACGGTAACACAGTGGTGGGGCAGCACGGTAGCACAGTGGTGGGGCAGCACGGTATCACAGTGGTGGGGCAGCACGGTATCACAGTGGTGGGGCAGCACGGTATCACAGTGGCAAGGCAGCACGGTATCGCAGTGGTGGGACAGCCCGGTAGCACAGTGGCGAGGCAGCACGGTATCGCAGTGGCGGGGCAGCACGGTATCGCAGTGGAGGGGCAGCACGGTATCGCAGTGGCGGGGCAGCACGGTATCACAGTGGCGGGGCAGCACGGTAACACAGTGGTGGGGCAGCACGGTAACACAGTGGTGGTGCAGGACGGTATCACAGTGGTGGGGCAGCACGGTATCACAGTGGTGGGGCAGCACGGTAGCACAGTGGTGGGGCAGCACGGTAGCACAGTGGTGGGGCAGCACGGTAGCACAGTGGTGGGGCAGCACGGTATCGCAGTGGCGGGGCAGCACGGTATCGCAGTGGCGGGGCAGCACGGTATCGCAGTGGCGGGGCAGTACGGTAGCACAGTGGTGGGGCAGCACGGTATCACAGTGGTGGGGCAGCACGGTATCACAGTGGTGGGGCAGCACGGTATCACAGTGGTGGGGCAGCACGGTAGCACAGTGGTGGGGCAGCACGGTAGCACAGTGGTGGGGCAGCACGGTAGCACAGTGGTGGGGCAGCACGGTAGCACAGTGGTGGGGCAGCACGGTATCGCAATGGTGGGACAGCACGGTATCACATTGGCGGGGCAGCACGGTATCACAGTGGCGGGGCAGCACGGTATCACAGTGGTGGGGCAGCACGGTATCACTGTGGCGGGGCAGCACGGTAACACAGTGGTGGGGCAGCACGGTAACACAGTGGTGGGGTAGCACGGTAGCACAGTGGTGGGGTAGCACGGTATCACAGTGGTGGGGTAGCACGGTAGCACAGTGGTGGGGTATCGCAGTGGTGGGACAGCCCGGTAGCACAGTGGCGAGGCAGCACGGTATCGCAGTGGCGGGGCAGCACGGTATCGCAGTGGAGGGGCAGCACGGTATCACAGTGGCGGGGCAGCACGGTAACACAGTGGCGGGGCAGCACGGTAACACAGTGGTGGTGCAGGACGGTATCACAGTGGTGGGGCAGCACGGTATCACAGTGGTGGGGCAGCACGGTAGCACAGTGGTGGGGCAGCACGGTAGCACAGTGGTGGGGCAGCACGGTATCGCAGTGGCGGGGCAGCACGGTATCGCAGTGGCGAGGCAGCACGGTATCGCAGTGGCGGGGCAGCACGGTAGCACAGTGGTGGGGCAGCACGGTATCACAGTGGTGGGGCAGCACGGTATCACAGTGGTGGGGCAGCACGGTAGCACAGTGGTGGGGCAGCACGGTAGCACAGTGGTGGGGCAGCACGGTAGCACAGTGGTGGGGCAGCACGGTAGCACAGTGGTGGGGCAGCACGGTAGCACAGTGGTGGGGCAGCACGGTATCGCAATGGTGGGACAGCACGGTATCACATTGGCGGGGCAGCACGGTATCACAGTGGTGGGGCAGCACGGTATCACAGTGGTGGGGCAGCACGGTATCACTGTGGCGGGGCAGCACGGTAACACAGTGGTGGGGCAGCACGGTAACACAGTGGTGGGGTAGCACGGTAGCACAGTGGTGGGGTAGCACGGTATCACAGTGGTGGGGTAGCACGGTAGCACAGTGGTGGGGTAGCACAGTGGTGGGGCAGCACGGTATCACAGTGGTGGGGCAGCACGGTAGCACAGTGGTGGGACAGCACGGTAGCACAGTGGAGGGGCAGCACGGTATCACAGTGGCGGGGCAGCACGGTATCACAGTGGTGGGGCAGCACGGTATCACAGTGGTGGGGCAGCACGGTAACACAGTGGTGGGGCAGCACGGTAACACAGTGGTGGGGCAGCACGGTAGCTCAGTGGTGGGGCAGCACGGTATCACAGTGGTGGGGCAGCACGGTAGCACAGTGGTGGGGCAGCACGGTATCACAGTGGTGGGGCAGCACGGTATCACAGTGGTGGGGCAGCACGGTATCACAGTGGTGGGGCAGCACGGTATCACAGTGGTGGGGCAGCACGGTATCACAGTGGTGGGGCAGCACGGTAACACAGTGGTGGGGCAGCACGGTAACACAGTGGTGGGGCAGCACGGTATCACAGTGGTGGGGCAGCACGGTATCACAGTGGTGGGGCAGCACGGTATCACAGTGGTGGGGCAGCACGGTATCACAGTGGTGGGGCAGCACGGTAACACAGTGGTGGGGCAGCACGGTAGCTCAGTGGTGGGGCAGCACGGTAGCACAGTGGTGGGGCAGCACGGTAGCTCAGTGGTGGGGCATCACGGTAACACAGGGGTGGGGCATCACGGTAACACAGTGGTGGGGCAACACGGTAACACAGTGGTGGGGCAGCACGGTATCGCAGTGCTGGGGCAGCACGGTATCACAGTGGTGGGGCAGCACGGTAGCTCAGTGGTGGGGCAGCACGGTATCACAGTGGTGGGGCAGCACGGTATCACAGTGGCGGGGCAGCACGGTATCACAGTGGTGGGGCAGCACGGTATCACAGTGGTCGGGCAGCACGGTAGCTAAGTGGTGGGGCAGCACTGCAGCACAGTGGTGGGGCAGCACGGTAAGACAGTGGTGGGGCAGCACGGTATCACAGTGGTGGGGCAGCACGGTATCTCAGTGGTGGGGCAGCACGGTAACACAGTGGTGGGGCAGCACGGTATCACAGTGGTGGGGCAGCACGGTATCACAGTGGTGGGGCAGCACGGTATCACAGTGGTGGGGCAGCACGGTATCACAGTGGTGGGGCAGCACGGTATCACAGTGGTGGGGCAGCACGGTATCACAGTGGTGGGGGAGCACGGTATCACAGTGGTGGGGCAGCACGGTATCACAGTGGTGGGGCAGCACGGTATCACAGTGGTGGGGCAGCACGGTATCACAGTGGTGGGGCAGCACGGTATCACAGTGGTGGGGCAGCACGGTAGCACAGTGGTGGGGCAGCACGGTATCGCAGTGGTGGGGCAGCACCGTATCACAGGGGCGGGGCAGCACGGTATCACAGTGGTCGGGCAGCACGGTAGCTCAGTGGTGGGGCAGCACGGTAGCTCAGTGGTGGGGCAGCACGGTAGCTCAGTGGTGGGGCAGCACGGTATCGCAGTGGTGGGGCAGCACGGTATCGCAGTGGTGGGGCAGCTCGGTATCACAGTGGTGGGGCAGCACGGTAACACAGTGGTGGGGCAGCTCGGTATCACAGTGGTCGGGCAGCACGGTAGCTCAGTGGTGGGGCAGCACGGTATCGCAGTGGTGGGGCAGCACCGTATCGCAGTGGAGGGGCAGCACGGTATCACAGTGGTGGGGCAGCACGGTATCGCAGTGGTGGGGCAGCACCGTATCGCAGTGGAGGGGCAGCACGGTATCACAGTGGTGGGGCAGCACGGTATCACAGTGGTGGGGCAGCACGGTATCACAGTGGCGGGGCAGCACGGTAGCACAGTGGCGGTGCAGCACGGTATCACAGTGGTGGGGCAGCACGGTATCGCAGTGGTGGGACAGCCCGGTAGCACAGTGGCGAGGCAGCACGGTATCGCAGTGGCGGGGCAGCACGGTATCGCAGTGGAGGGGCAGCACGGTATCGCAGTGGCGGGGCAGCACGGTATCACAGTGGCGGGGCAGCACGGTAACACAGTGGTGGGGCAGCACGGTAACACAGTGGTGGTGCAGGACGGTATCACAGTGGTGGGGCAGCACGGTATCACAGTGGTGGGGCAGCACGGTATCACAGTGGTGGGGCAGCACGGTAGCACAGTGGTGGGGCAGCACGGTAGCACAGTGGTGGGGCAGCACGGTAGCACAGTGGTGGGGCAGCACGGTAGCACAGTGGTGGGGCAGCACGGTAGCACAGTGGTGGGGCAGCACGGTAGCACAGTGGTGGGGCAGCACGGTAGCACAGTGGTGGGGCAGCACCGTATCACAGTGGTGGGGCAGCACGGTATCGCAGTGGTGGGGCAGCACGGTAGCTCAGTGGTGGGGCAGCACGGTAGCTCAGTGGTGGGGCAGCACGGTATCGCAGTGGTGGGGCAGCACGGTATCGCAGTGGTGGGGCAGCACGGTATCGCAGTGGTGGGGCAGCACGGTATCGCAGTGGTGGGGCAGCTCGGTATCGCAGTGGTGGGGCAGCTCGGTATCACAGTGGTCGGGCAGCACGGTAGCTCAGTGGTGGGGCAGCACGGCATCGCAGTGGTGGGGCAGCACCGTATCACAGTGGAGGGGCAGCACGGTATCACAGTGGTGGGGCAGCACGGTATCGCAGTGGTGGGGCAGCACCGTATCACAGTGGAGGGGCAGCACGGTATCACAGTGGTGGGGCAGCACGGTATCACAGTGGCGGGGCAGCACGGTAGCACAGTGGCGAGGCAGCACGGTATCGCAGTGGCGGGGCAGCACGGTATCGCAGTGGAGGGGCAGCACGGTATCACAGTGGCGGGGCAGCACGGTATCACAGTGGCGGGGCAGCACGGTAACACAGTGGTGGGGCAGCACGGTAACACAGTGGTGGTGCAGGACGGTATCACAGTGGTGGGGCAGCACGGTATCACAGTGGTGGGGCAGCACGGTAGCACAGTGGTGGGGCAGCACGGTAGCACAGTGGTGGGGCAGCACGGTATCGCAGTGGCGGGGCAGCATGGTATCGCAGTGGCGAGGCAGCACGGTATCGCAGTGGCGGGGCAGCACGGTAGCACAGTGGTGGGGCAGCACGGTATCACAGTGGTGGGGCAGCACGGTATCACAGTGGTGGGGCAGCACGGTAGCACAGTGGTGGGGCAGCACGGTAGCACAGTGGTGGGGCAGCACGGTAGCACAGTGGTGGGGCAGCACGGTAGCACAGTGGTGGGGCAGCACGGTAGCACAGTGGTGGGGCAGCACGGTATCGCAATGGTGGGACAGCACGGTATCACATTGGCGGGGCAGCACAGTATCACAGTGGCGGGGCAGCACGGTATCACAGTGGTGGGGCAGCACGGTATCACTGTGGCGGGGCAGCACGGTAACACAGTGGTGGGGCAGCACGGTAGCACAGTGGTGGGGTAGCACGGTAGCACAGTGGTGGGGTAGCACGGTATCACAGTGGTGGGGTAGCACGGTAGCACAGTGGTGGGGCAGCACAGTGTTGGGGCAGCACGGTATCACAGTGGTGGGGCAGCACGGTAGCACAGTGGTGGGACAGCACGGTAGCACAGTGGTGGGGCAGCACGGTATCACAGTGGCGGGGCAGCACGGTATCACAGTGGTGGGGCAGCACGGTATCACAGTGGTGGGGCAGCACGGTAACACAGTGGTGGGGCAGCACGGTAACACAGTGGTGGGGCAGCACGGTAGCTCAGTGGTGGGGCAGCACGGTATCACAGTGGTGGGGCAGCACGGTATCACAGTGGTGGGGCAGCACGGTATCACAGTGGTGGGGCAGCACGGTATCACAGTGGTGGGGCAGCACGGTATCACAGTGGTGGGGCAGCACGGTAACACAGTGGTGGGGCAGCACGGTAACACAGTGGTGGGGCAGCACGGTATCACAGTGGTGGGGCAGCACGGTAACACAGTGGTGGGGCAGCACGGTATCACAGTGGTGGGGCAGCACGGTATCACAGTGGTGGGGCAGCACGGTATCACAGTGGTGGGGCAGCACGGTAACACAGTGGTGGGGCAGCACGGTAACACAGTGGTGGGGCAGCACGGTAACACAGTGGTGGGGTAGCACGGTATCACAGTGGTGGGGCAGCACGGTAACACAGTGGTGGGGCAGCACGGTATCACAGTGGTGGGGCAGCACGGTATCACAGTGGTGGGGCAGCACGGTATCACAGTGGTGGGGCAGCACGGTATCGCAGTGTTTGGGCAGCACGGTATCACAGTGGTGGGGCAGCACGGTATCTCAGTGGTGGGGCAGCACGGTATCACAGTGGTGGGGCAGCACGGTATCACAGTGGTGGGGCAGCACGGTAACACAGTGGTGGGGCAGCACGGTATCACAGTGGTGGGGCAGCACGGTATCACAGTGGTGGGGCAGCACGGTATCACAGTGGTGGGGCAGCACGGTATCGCAGTGTTTGGGCAGCACGGTATCACAGTGGTGGGGCAGCACGGTAACACAGTGGTGGGGCAGCACGGTATCACAGTGGTGGGGCAGCACGGTATCACAGTGGTGGGGCAGCACGGTATCACAGTGGTGGGGCAGCACGGTATCACAGTGGTGGGGCAGCACGGTATCACAGTGGTGGGGCAGCACGGTAGCTCAGTGGTGGGGCAGCACGGTATCACAGTGGTGGGGCAGCACGGTATCTCAGTGGTGGGGCAGCACGGTATCACAGTGGTGGGGCAGCACGGTATCACAGTGGTGGGGCAGCACGGTAACACAGTGGTGGGGCAGCACGGTATCACAGTGGTGGGGCAGCACGGTATCACAGTGGTGGGGCAGCACGGTATCACAGTGGTGGGGCAGCACGGTATCACAGTGGTGGGGCAGCACGGTATCACAGTGGTGGGGCAGCACGGTATCACAGTGGTGGGGCAGCACGGTATCACAGTGGTGGGGCAGCACGGTAACACAGTGGTGGGGCAGCACGGTATCACAGTGGTGGGGCAGCACGGTATCGCAGTGGTGGGGCAGCACCGTATCACAGTGGTCGGGCAGCACGGTAGCTCAGTGGTGGGGCAGCACGGTAGCTCAGTGGTGGGGCAGCACGGTATCGCAGTGGTGGGGCAGCACGGTATCGCAGTGGTGGGGCAGCACGGTATCGCAGTGGTGGGGCAGCACGGTATCGCAGTGGTGGGGCAGCACGGTATCGCAGTGGTGGGGCAGCTCGGTATCACAGTGGTGGGGCAGCACGGTAACACAGTGGTGGGGCAGCTCGGTATCACAGTGGTCGGGCAGCACGGTAGCTCAGTGGTGGGGCAGCACGGTATCACAGTGGTGGGGCAGCACGGTAGCACAGTGGTGGGGCAGCACGGTATCACAGTGGTGGGGCAGCACGGTATCACAGTGGTGGGGCAGCACGGTAGCTCAGTGGTGGGGCAGCACGGTATCACAGTGGTGGGGCAGCACGGTATCACAGTGGTGGGGCAGCACGGTATCACAGTGGTGGGGCAGCACGGTATCACAGTGGTGGGGCAGCACGGTATCGCAGTGATGGGGCAGCACGGTATCGCAGTGGTGGGGCAGCACGGTATCGCAGTGGTGGGGCAGCACGGTATCCCAGTGGTGGGGCAGCACGGTATCACAGTGGTGGGGCAGCACGGTATCACAGTGGTGGGGCAGCACGGTAGCTCAGTGGTGGGGCAGCACGGTAGCTCAGTGGCGGGGCAGCACGGTATCACAGTGGTGGGGCAGCACGGTATCACAGTGGTGGGGCAGCACGGTAGGACAGTGGTGGGGCAGTACGGTAGCACAGTGGTGGGGCAGCACGGTGGTGGGGCAGCACGGTATCACAGTGGTGGGGCAGCACGGTATCACCGTGGTGGGGCAGCACGGTAACACAGTGGTGGGGCAGCACGGTATCACAGTGGTGGGGCAGCACAGTAGCACAGTGGTGGGGCAGCACGGTAGCTCAGTGGTGGGGCAGCACGGTATCACAGTGGTGGGGCAGCACGGTATCACAGTGGTGGGGCAGCACGGTATCACAGTGGTGGGGCAGCACGGTATCACAGTGGTGGGGCAGCACGGTATCACAGTGGTGGGGCAGCACGGTATCACAGTGGTGGGGCAGCACGGTATCACAGTGGTGGGGCAGCACGGTATCACAGTGGTGGGGCAGCACGGTAGCACAGTGGTGGGGCAGCACAGTGGTGGGGCAGCACGGTAGCACAGTGGCGGGGCAGCACGGTATCACAGTGGCGGTGCAGCACGGTATCACAGTGGCGGGGCAGCACGGTATCACAGTGGCGGGGCAGCACGGTATCGCAGTGGCGGGGCAGCACGGTAGCACAGTGGTGGGGCAGCACGGTATCACAGTGGTGTGGCAGCACGGTATCACAGGGGTGGGGCAGCACGGTATCGCAGTGGTGGGGCAGCACGGTATCGCAGTGGCGGGGCAGCACGGTATCGCAGTGGCGGGGCAGCACGGTATCGCAGTGGCGGGGCAGCACGGTATCGCAGTGGCGGGGCAGCACGGTATCTCAGTGGTGGGGCAGCACGGTATCACAGTGGTGGGGCAGCACGGTATCACAGTGGTGGGGAAGCACGGTATCACAGTGGTGTGGCAGCACGGTATCACAGTGGTGTGGCAGCACGGTATCACAGTGGTGTGGCAGCACGGTCTCACAGTGGTGGGGCAGCACGGTCTCACAGTGGTGGGGCAGCACGGTATCACAGTGGTGGGGCAGCACGGTATCACAGTGGTGGGGCAGCACGGTATCACAGTGGTGGGGCAGCACGGTATCACAGTGGTGGGGCAGCACGGTATCACAGTGGTGTGGCAGCACGGTATCACAGTGGTGTGGCAGCACGGTATCACAGTGGTGGGGCAGCACGGTCTCACAGTGGTGGGGCAGCACGGTATCACAGTGGTGGGGCAGCACGGTATCACAGTGGTGGGGCAGCACGGTATCACAGTGGTGGGGCAGCACGGTATCACAGTGGTGGGGCAGCACGGTCTCACAGTGGTGTGGCAGCACGGTATCACAGTGGTCGGGCAGCAAGGTATCACAGTGGTCGGGCAGCACGGTATCACAGTGGTGGGGCAGCACGGTATCACAGTGGTGGGGCAGCACGGTATCACAGTGGTGGGGCAGCACGGTATCACAGTGGTGGGGCAGCACGGTATCACAGTGGTGGGGCAGCACGGTAACACAGTGGTGGGGCAGCACGGTATCACAGTGGTGGGGCAGCACGGTATCACAGTGGTGGGGCAGCACGGTATCACAGTGGTGGGGCAGCACGGTATCACAGTGGTGGGGCAGCACGGTCTCACAGTGGTGTGGCAGCACGGTATCACAGTGGTCGGGCAGCAAGGTATCACAGTGGTCGGGCAGCACGGTATCACAGTGGTGGGGCAGCACGGTATCACAGTGGTGGGGCAGCACGGTGTCACAGTGGTGGGGCAGCACGGTATCACAGTGGTGGGGCAGCACGGTATCACAGTGGTGGGGCAGCACGGTATCACAGTGGTGGGGCAGCACGGTATCGCAGTGGTGGGACAGCCCGGTAGCACAGTGGCGAGGCAGCACGGTATCGCAGTGGCGGGGCAGCACGGTATCGCAGTGGAGGGGCAGCACGGTATCACAGTGGAGGGGCAGCACGGTATCACAGTGGCGGGGCAGCACGGTATCACAGTGGCGGGGCAGCACGGTAACACAGTGGCGGGGCAGCACGGTAACACAGTGGCGGTGCAGGACGGTATCACAGTGGTGGGGCAGCACGGTATCACAGTGGTGGGGCAGCACGGTATCACAGTGGTGGGGCAGCACGGTATCACAGTGGTGGGGCAGCACGGTAGCACAGTGGTGGGGCAGCACGGTAGCACAGTGGTGGGGCAGCACGGTAGCACAGTGGTGGGGCAGCACGGTAGCACAGTGGTGGGGCAGCACGGTATCGCAGTTGTGGGGCAGCACCGTATCACAGTGGTCGGGCAGCACGGTAGCTCAGTGGTGGGGCAGCACGGTAGCTCAGTGGTGGGGCAGCACGGTATCGCAGTGGTGGGGCAGCACGGTATCACAGTGGTGGGGCAGCACGGTATCGCAGTGGTGGGGCAGCACGGTATCGCAGTGGTGGGGCAGCACGGTATCGCAGTGGTGGGGCAGCTCGGTATCGCAGTGGTGGGGCAGCACGGTAACACAGTGGTGGGGCAGCTCGGTATCACAGTGGTCGGGCAGCACGGTAGCTCAGTGGTGGGGCAGCACGGTATCGCAGTGGTGGGGCAGCACCGTATCACAGTGGAGGGGCAGCACGGTATCACAGTGGTGGGGCAGCACGGTATCGCAGTGGTGGGGCAGCACCGTATCACAGTGGAGGGGCAGCACGGTATCACAGTGGTGGGGCAGCACGGTATCGCAGTGGCGGGGCAGCACGGTATCGCAGTGGTGGGGCAGCACGGTATCGCAGTGGTGGGGCAGCACGGTATCGCAGTGGTGGGACAGCCCGGTAGCACAGTGGCGAGGCAGCACGGTATCGCAGTGGCGGGGCAGCACGGTATCGCAGTGGAGGGGCAGCACGGTATCGCAGTGGCGGGGCAGCACGGTATCACAGTGGCGGGGCAGCACGGTAACACAGTGGCGGGGCAGCACGGTAACACAGTGGTGGTGCAGGACGGTATCACAGTGGTGGGGCAGCACGGTATCACAGTGGTGGGGCAGCACGGTATCACAGTGGTGGGGCAGCACGGTAGCACAGTGGTGGGGCAGCACGGTAGCACAGTGGTGGGGCAGCACGGTATCGCAGTGGCGGGGCAGCATGGTATCGCAGTGGCGAGGCAGCACGGTATCGCAGTGGCGGGGCAGCACGGTATCACAGTGGTGGGGCAGCACGGTATCACAGTGGTGGGGCAGCACGGTAGCACAGTGGTGGGGCAGCACGGTAGCACAGTGGTGGGGCAGCACGGTATCGCAGTGGCGGGGCAGCATGGTATCGCAGTGGCGAGGCAGCACGGTATCGCAGTGGCGGGGCAGCACGGTAGCACAGTGGTGGGGCAGCACGGTATCACAGTGGTGGGGCAGCACGGTATCACAGTGGTGGGGCAGCACGGTAGCACAGTGGTGGGGCAGCACGGTAGCACAGTGGTGGGGCAGCACGGTAGCACAGTGGTGGGGCAGCACGGTAGCACAGTGGTGGGGCAGCACGGTAGCACAGTGGTGGGGCAGCACGGTATCGCAATGGTGGGACAGCACGGTATCACATTGGCGGGGCAGCACGGTATCACAGTGGTGGGGCAGCACGGTATCACAGTGGTGGGGCAGCACGGTATCACTGTGGCGGGGCAGCACGGTAACACAGTGGTGGGGCAGCACGGTAACACAGTGGTGGGGTAGCACGGTAGCACAGTGGTGGGGTAGCACAGTGGTGGGGTAGCACGGTATCACAGTGGTGGGGTAGCACAGTGGTGGGGCAGCACAGTGTTGGGGCAGCACGGTATCACAGTGGTGGGGCAGCACGGTAGCACAGTGGTGGGACAGCACGGTAGCACAGTGGTGGGGCAGCACGGTATCACAGTGGCGGGGCAGCACGGTATCACAGTGGTGGGGCAGCACGGTATCACAGTGGTGGGGCAGCACGGTAACACAGTGGTGGGGCAGCACGGTATCACAGTGGTGGGGCAGCACGGTATCACAGTGGTGGGGCAGCACGGTATCACAGTGGTGGGGCAGCACGGTATCACAGTGGTGGGGCAGCACGGTATCACAGTGGTGGGGCAGCACGGTAACACAGTGGTGGGGCAGCACGGTAACACAGTGGTGGGGCAGCACGGTAACACAGTGGTGGGGCAGCACGGTATCACAGTGGTGGGGCAGCACGGTATCACAGTGGTGGGGCAGCACGGTAACACAGTGGTGGGGCAGCACGGTAGCTCAGTGGTGGGGCAGCACGGTAGCACAGTGGTGGGGCAGCACGGTAGCTCAGTGGTGGGGCATCACGGTAACACAGTGGTGGGGCAACACGGTAACACAGTGGTGGGGCAGCACGGTATCGCAGTGCTGGGGCAGCACGGTATCACAGTGGTGGGGCAGCACGGTAGCTCAGTGGTGGGGCAGCACGGTATCACAGTGGTTGGGCAGCACGGTATCTCAGTGGTGGGGCAGCACGGTAACACAGTGGTGGGGCAGCACGGTATCACAGTGGTGGGGCAGCATGGTATCACAGTGGTGGGGCAGCACGGTATCACAGTGGTGGGGCAGCACGGTATCACAGTGGTGGGGCAGCACGGTATCACAGTGGTGGGGGAGCACGGTAACACAGTGGTGGGGCAGCACGGTATCACAGTGGTGGGGCAGCACGGTATCGCAGTGGTGGGGCAGCACCGTATCACAGTGGTCGGGCAGCACGGTATCGCAGTGGTGGGGCAGCACGGTATCGCAGTGGTGGGGCAGCTCGGTATCACAGTGGTGGGGCAGCACGGTATCACAGTGGTCGGGCAGCACGGTAGCTCAGTGGTGGGGCAGCACGGTATCGCAGTGGTGGGGCAGCACCGTATCACAGTGGAGGGGCAGCACGGTATCACAGTGGTGGGGCAGCACGGTAGCACAGTGGTGGGGCAGCACGGTAGCACAGTGGTGGGGCAGCACGGTATCGCAGTGGTGGGGCAGCACCGTATCACAGTGGTGGGGCAGCACGGTAGCACAGTGGTGGGGCAGCACGGTAGCACAGTGGTGGGGCAGCACGGTATCGCAGTGGTGGGGCAGCACCGTATCACAGTGGTGGGGCAGCAGGGTATCACAGTGGTGGGGCAGCACGGTATCACAGTGGTGGGGCAGCACGGTATCACAGTGGTGGGGCAGCACGGTAGCTCAGTGGTGGGGCAGCACGGTATCGCAGTGATGGGGCAGCACGGTATCGCAGTGGTGGGGCAGCACGGTATCGCAGTGGTGGGGCAGCACGGTATCCCAGTGGTGGGGCAGCACGGTATCACAGTGGTGGGGCAGCACGGTATCACAGTGGTGGGGCAGCACGGTATCGCAGTGGTGGGGCAGCACGGTATCACAGTGGTGGGGCAGCACGGTAGCTCAGTGGTGGGGCAGCACGGTATCACAGTGGTGGGGCAGCACGGTATCACAGTGGTGGGGCAGCACGGTATCGCAGTGGTGGGGCAGCACGGTATCACAGTGGTGGGGCAGCACGGTAGCTCAGTGGTGGGGCAGCACGGTATCACAGTGGTGGGGCAGCACGGTATCACAGTGGTGGGGCAGCACGGTAGGACAGTGGTGGGGCAGTACGGTAGCACAGTGGTGGGGCAGCACGGTGGTGGGGCAGCACGGTATCACAGTGGTGGGGCAGCACGGTATCACCGTGGTGGGGCAGCACGGTAACACAGTGGTGGGGCAGCACGGTAGCTCAGTGGTGGGGCAGCACGGTATCACAGTGGTGGGGCAGCACGGTATCACAGTGGTGGGGCAGCACGGTATCACAGTGGTGGGGCAGCACGGTATCACAGTGGTGGGGCAGCACGGTATCACAGTGGTGGGGCAGCACGGTATCACAGTGGTGGGGCAGCACGGTATCACAGTGGTGTGGCAGCACGGTATCACAGTGGTGTGGCAGCACGGTAGCTCAGTGGTGGGGCAGCACGGTATCGCAGTGGTGTGGCAGCACGGTATCACAGTGGTGTGGCAGCACGGTAGCTCAGTGGTGGGGCAGCACGGTATCACAGTGGTGGGGCAGCACGGTATCACAGTGGTGGGGCAGCACGGTAGCTCAGTGGTGGGGCAGCACGGTATCGCAGTGGTGGGGCAGCACGGTATCACAGTGGTGGGGCAGCACGGTATCACAGTGGTGGGGCAGCACGGTATCACAGTGGTGTGGCAGCACGGTATCACAGTGGTGTGGCAGCACGGTATCACAGTGGTGTGGCAGCACGGTCTCACAGTGGTGGGGCAGCACGGTCTCACAGTGGTGGGGCAGCACGGTATCACAGTGGTGGGGCAGCACGGTATCACAGTGGTGGGGCAGCACGGTATCACAGTGGTGGGGCAGCACGGTATCACAGTGGTGGGGCAGCACGGTATCACAGTGGCGGGGCAGCACGGTAGCACCGTGGCGGGGCAGCACGGTATCACAGTGGTGGGGCAGCACGGTATCACAGTGGTGGGGCAGCACGGTAGCTCAGTGGTGGGGCAGCACGGTATCGCAGTGATGGGGCAGCACGGTATCGCAGTGGTGGGGCAGCACGGTATCCCAGTGGTGGGGCAGCACGGTATCACAGTGGTGGGGCAGCACGGTAGCACCGTGGTGGGGCAGCACGGTATCACAGTGGTGGGGCAGCACGGTATCACAGTGGTGGGGCAGCACGGTAGCTCAGTGGTGGGGCAGCACGGTATCGCAGTGATGGGGCAGCACGGTATCGCAGTGGTGGGGCAGCACGGTATCACAGTGGTGGGGCAGCACGGTATCACAGTGGTGGGGCAGCACGGTAGCTCAGTGGTGGGGCAGCACGGTAGCTCAGTGGTGGGGCAGCACGGTAACACAGTGGTGGGGCAGCACGGTATCACAGTGGTGGGGCAGCACGGTATCACAGTGGTGGGGCAGCACGGTATCACAGTGGTGGGGCAGCACGGTAGCTCAGTGGTGGGGCAGCACGGTAGCTCAGTGGTGGGGCAGCACGGTATCACAGTGGTGGGGCAGCACGGTATCACAGTGGTGGGGCAGCACGGTAGGACAGTGGTGGGGCAGTACGGTAGCACAGTGGTGGGGCAGCACGGTGGTGGGGCAGCACGGTATCACAGTGGTGGGGCAGCACGGTATCACCGTGGTGGGGCAGCACGGTAACACAGTGGTGGGGCAGCACGGTATCACAGTGGTGGGGCAGCACAGTAGCACAGTGGTGGGGCAGCACGGTAGCTCAGTGGTGGGGCAGCACGGTATCACAGTGGTGGGGCAGCACGGTATCACAGTGGTGGGGCAGCACGGTATCACAGTGGTGGGGCAGCACGGTATCACAGTGGTGGGGCAGCACGGTATCACAGTGGTGGGGCAGCACGGTATCACAGTGGTGGGGCAGCACGGTATCACAGTGGTGGGGCAGCACGGTAGCACAGTGGTGGGGCAGCACAGTGGTGGGGCAGCACGGTAGCACAGTGGCGGGGCAGCACGGTATCACAGTGGCGGGGCAGCACGGTATCACAGTGGCGGGGCAGCACGGTATCACAGTGGCGGGGCAGCACGGTATCGCAGTGGCGGGGCAGCACGGTAGCACAGTGGTGGGGCAGCACGGTATCACAGTGGTGTGGCAGCACGGTATCACAGGGGTGGGGCAGCACGGTATCGCAGTGGTGGGGCAGCACGGTATCGCAGTGGCGGGGCAGCACGGTATCGCAGTGGCGGGGCAGCACGGTATCGCAGTGGCGGGGCAGCACGGTATCGCAGTGGCGGGGCAGCACGGTATCGCAGTGGCGGGGCAGCACGGTATCACAGTGGTGGGGCAGCACGGTATCACAGTGGTGGGGCAGCACGGTATCACAGTGGTGGGGCAGCACGGTATCACAGTGGTGTGGCAGCACGGTATCACAGTGGTGTGGCAGCACGGTATCACAGTGGTGTGGCAGCCCGGTCTCACAGTGGTGGGGCAGCACGGTCTCACAGTGGTGGGGCAGCACGGTATCACAGTGGTGGGGCAGCACGGTATCACAGTGGTGGGGCAGCACGGTATCACAGTGGTGGGGCAGCACGGTATCACAGTGGTGGGGCAGCACGGTATCACAGTGGTGGGGCAGCACGGTATCACAGTGGTGGGGCAGCACGGTCTCACAGTGGTGGGGCAGCACGGTATCCCAGTGGTGGGGCAGCACGGTATCACAGTGGTGGGGCAGCACGGTAGCTCAGTGGTGGGGCAGCACGGTAGCTCAGTGGTGGGGCAGCACGGTAGCACAGTGGTGGGGCAGCACGGTATCACAGTGGTGGGGCAGCACGGTATCACAGTGGTGGGGCAGCACGGTAGGACAGTGGTGGGGCAGCACGGTATCACAGTGGTGGGGCAGCACGGTATCACAGTGGCGGGGCAGCACGGTAGCTCAGTGGTGGGGCAGCACGGTATCACAGTGGTGGGGCAGCACGGTATCACAGTGGCGGGGCAGCACGGTAGCTCAGTGGTGGGGCAGCACGGTAGCTCAGTGGTGGGGCAGCACGGTATCACAGTGGTGGGGCAGCACGGTATCACAGTGGTGGGGCAGCACGGTAGCTCAGTGGCGGGGCAGCACGGTATCACAGTGGTGGGGCAGCACGGTATCACAGTGGTGGGGCAGCACGGTATCACAGTGGCGGGGCAGCACGGTAGCTCAGTGGTGGGGCAGCACGGTAGCTCAGTGGTGGGGCAGCACGGTATCACAGTGGTGGGGCAGCACGGTATCACAGTGGTGGGGCAGCACGGTATCACAGTGGTGGGGCAGCACGGTATCACAGTGGTGGGGCAGCACGGTAGGACAGTGGTGGGGCAGTACGGTAGCACAGTGGTGGGGCAGCACGGTGGTGGGGCAGCACGGTATCACCGTGGTGGGGCAGCACGGTATCACCGTGGTGGGGCAGCACGGTAACACAGTGGTGGGGCAGCACGGTATCACAGTGGTGGGGCAGCACAGTAGCACAGTGGTGGGGCAGCACGGTAGCTCAGTGGTGGGGCAGCACGGTATCACAGTGGTGGGGCAGCACGGTATCACAGTGGTGGGGCAGCACGGTATCACAGTGGTGGGGCAGCACGGTATCACAGTGGTGGGGCAGCACGGTATCACAGTGGTGGGGCAGCACGGTATCACAGTGGTGGGGCAGCACGGTATCACAGTGGTGGGGCAGCACGGTATCACAGTGGTGGGGCAGCACGGTATCACAGTGGTGGGGCAGCACGGTAGCACAGTGGTGGGGCAGCACAGTGGTGGGGCAGCACGGTAGCACAGTGGCGGGGCAGCACGGTATCACAGTGGCGGGGCAGCACGGTATCACAGTGGCGGGGCAGCACGGTATCACAGTGGCGGGGCAGCACGGTATCACAGTGGCGGGGCAGCACGGTATCACAGTGGCGGGGCAGCACGGTATCAC
This sequence comes from Scyliorhinus torazame, assembly GCF_047496885.1. Lineage (NCBI taxonomy): Eukaryota > Metazoa > Chordata > Chondrichthyes > Carcharhiniformes > Scyliorhinidae > Scyliorhinus > Scyliorhinus torazame. The sequence goes on along the minus strand of NC_092720.1, from coordinate 132,512,896 downwards.
AGTGGTGTGGCAGCACGGTATCACAGGGGTGGGGCAGCACGGTATCGCAGTGGCGGGGCAGCACGGTAGCACAGTGGTGGGGCAGCACGGTATCACAGTGGTGTGGCAGCACGGTATCACAGGGGTGGGGCAGCCCGGTATCGCTGTGGTGGGGCAGCACGGTATCGCAGTGGTGGGCCAGCACGGTAACACAGTGGTGGGGCAGCACGGTATCACAGTGGTGGGGCAGCACGGTATCACAGTGGTGGGGCAGCACGGTATCACAGTGGTGGGGCAGCACGGTATCACAGTGGTGGGGCAGCACGGTATCACAGTGGTGGGGCAGCACGGTATCACAGTGGTGGGGCAGCACGGTATCACCGTGGTCGGGCAGCACGGTATCACAGTGGTGGGGCAGCACGGTATCACAGTGGTGGGGCAGCACGGTAGCACAGTGGTGGGGCAGCACGGTAACACAGTGGTGGGGCAGCACGGTATCACAGTGGTGGGGCAGCACGGTATCACAGTGGTGGGGCAGCACGGTATCACAGTGGTGGGGCAGCACGGTATCACCGTGGTCGGGCAGCACGGTATCACCGTGGTCGGGCAGCACGGTATCACAGTGGTGGGGCAGCACGGTATCACAGTGGTGGGGCAGCACGGTAGCACAGTGGTGGGGCAGCACGGTATCACAGTGGCGGGGCAGCACGGTCTCACAGTGGTGGGGCAGCACGGTAGCTCAGTGGTGGGCCAGCACGGTACCACGGTGGTGGGGCAGCACGGTCTCACGGTGGTGGGGCAGCACGGTCTCACGGTGGTGGGGCAGCACGGTCTCACAGTGGTGGGGCAGCACGGTCTCACAGTGGTGGGGCAGCACGGTCTCACAGTGGTGGGGCAGCACGGTATCACAGTGGTGGGGCAGCACGGTCTCACAGTGGTGGGGCAGCACGGTCTCACAGTGGTGGGGCAGCACGGTCTCACAGTGGTGGGGCAGCACGGTCTCACAGTGGTGGGGCAGCACGGTCTCACAGTGGTGGGGCAGCACGGTCTCACAGTGGTGGGGCAGCACGGTCTCACAGTGGTGGGGCAGCACGGTATCACAGTGGTGGGGCAGCACGGTATCACAGTGGTGGGGCAGCACGGTATCACAGTGGTGGGGCAGCACGGTATCACAGTGGTGGGGCAGCACGGTATCACAGTGGTGGGGCAGCACGGTAGCACAGTGGTGGGGCAGCACGGTATCACAGTGGTGGGGCAACACGGTAACACAGTGGTGGGGCAGCACGGTAGCACAGTGGCGGGGCAGCACGGTAACACAGTGGCGGGGCAGCACGGTATCACAGTGGCGGGGCAGCACGTTCTCACAGTGGTGTGGCAGCACGTTCTCACAGTGGTGTGGCAGCACGGTATCACAGTGGTGGGGCAGCACGGTATCACAGTGGTCGGGCAGCACGGTAACACAGTGGTGGGGCAGCACGGTATCACAGTGGTGGGGCAGCACGGTAGCACAGTGGCGGGCCAGCACGGTCTCACAGTGGTGTGGCAGCACGGTGGTGGGGCAGCATGGTAGCACAGTGGTGGGGCAGCACGGTATCACAGTGGTGGGGCAGCACGGTATCACAGTGGTGGGGCAGCACGGTCTCACAGTGGTGTGGCAGCACGGTGGTGGGGCAGCATGGTAGCACAGTGGTGGGGCAGCACGGTATCACAGTGGTCGGGCAGCACGGTATCACAGTGGTGTGGCAGCACGGTATCACAGTGGTGGGGCAGCACGGTATCACAGTGGTGGGGCAGCACGGTATCACAGTGGTGGGGCAGCACGGTATCACAGTGGTGGGGCAGCACGGTATAACAGTGGTGGGGCAGCACGGTATCACAGTGGTGGGGCAGCACGGTATCGCAGTGGTGGGGCAGCACGGTAGCACAGTGGTGGGGCAGCACGGTATCACAGTGGTGTGGCAGCACGGTAGCACGGTGGGGCAGCACGGTAGCTCAGTGGTGGGGGAGCACGGTAGCTCAGTGGTGGGGCAGCACGGTCTCACGGTGGTGGGGCAGCACGGTATCACGGTGGTGGGGCAGCACGGTATCACAGTGGTGGGGCAGCACGGTCTCACAGTGGTGGGGCAGCACGGTCTCACAGTGGTGGGGCAGCACGGTCTCACAGTGGTGGGGCAGCACGGTATCACAGTGGCGGGGCAGCACGGTATCACAGTGGTGGGGCAGCACGGTCTCACAGTGGCGGGGCAGCACGTTCTCACAGTGGTGTGGCAGCACGTTCTCACAGTGGTGTGGCAGCACGGTATCACAGTGGTGGGGCAGCACGGTATCACAGTGGTCGGGCAGCACGGTAACACAGTGGTGGGGCAGCACGGTATCACAGTGGTGGGGCAGCACGGTCTCACAGTGGTGTGGCAGCACGGTGGTGGGGCAGCATGGTAGCACAGTGGTGGGGCAGCACGGTATCACAGTGGTGGGGCAGCACGGTATCACAGTGGTGGGGCAGCACGGTCTCACAGTGGTGTGGCAGCACGGTGGTGGGGCAGCATGGTAGCACAGTGGTGGGGCAGCACGGTATCACAGTGGTCGGGCAGCACGGTATCACAGTGGTGGGGCAGCACGGTATCACAGTGGTGGGGCAGCACGGTATCACAGTGGTGGGGCAGCACGGTATCACAGTGGTGGGGCAGCACGGTATCACAGTGGTGGGGCAGCACGGTAGCACAGTGGTGGGGCAGCACGGTATCACAGTGGTGGGGCAACACGGTAACACAGTGGTGGGGCAGCACGGTAGCACAGTGGCGGGGCAGCACGGTAACACAGTGGCGGGGCAGCACGGTATCACAGTGGCGGGGCAGCACGTTCTCACAGTGGTGTGGCAGCACGTTCTCACAGTGGTGTGGCAGCACGGTATCACAGTGGTGGGGCAGCACGGTATCACAGTGGTGGGGCAGCACGGTAACACAGTGGTGGGGCAGCACGGTATCACAGTGGTGGGGCAGCACGGTAGCACAGTGGCGGGCCAGCACGGTCTCACAGTGGTGTGGCAGCACGGTGGTGGGGCAGCATGGTAGCACAGTGGTGGGGCAGCACGGTATCACAGTGGTGGGGCAGCACGGTATCACAGTGGTGGGGCAGCACGGTCTCACAGTGGTGTGGCAGCACGGTGGTGGGGCAGCATGGTAGCACAGTGGTGGGGCAGCACGGTATCACAGTGGTCGGGCAGCACGGTATCACAGTGGTGTGGCAGCACGGTATCACAGTGGTGGGGCAGCACGGTATCACAGTGGTGGGGCAGCACGGTATCACAGTGGTGGGGCAGCACGGTATCACAGTGGTGGGGCAGCACGGTATAACAGTGGTGGGGCAGCACGGTATCACAGTGGTGGGGCAGCACGGTATCGCAGTGGTGGGGCAGCACGGTAGCACAGTGGTGGGGCAGCACGGTATCACAGTGGTGTGGCAGCACGGTAGCACGGTGGGGCAGCACGGTAGCTCAGTGGTGGGGCAGCACGGTCTCACGGTGGTGGGGCAGCACGGTATCACGGTGGTGGGGCAGCACGGTATCACAGTGGTGGGGCAGCACGGTCTCACAGTGGTGGGGCAGCACGGTCTCACAGTGGTGGGGCAGCACGGTCTCACAGTGGTGGGGCAGCACGGTATCACAGTGGCGGGGCAGCACGGTATCACAGTGGTGGGGCAGCACGGTCTCACAGTGGCGGGGCAGCACGTTCTCACAGTGGTGTGGCAGCACGTTCTCACAGTGGTGTGGCAGCACGTTCTCACAGTGGTGTGGCAGCACGGTATCACAGTGGTGGGGCAGCACGGTATCACAGTGGTCGGGCAGCACGGTAACACAGTGGTGGGGCAGCACGGTATCACAGTGGTGGGGCAGCACGGTAGCACAGTGGCGGGCCAGCACGGTCTCACAGTGGTGTGGCAGCACGGTGGTGGGGCAGCATGGTAGCACAGTGGTGGGGCAGCACGGTATCACAGTGGTGGGGCAGCACGGTATCACAGTGGTGGGGCAGCACGGTCTCACAGTGGTGTGGCAGCACGGTGGTGGGGCAGCATGGTAGCACAGTGGTGGGGCAGCACGGTATCACAGTGGTCGGGCAGCACGGTATCACAGTGGTGTGGCAGCACGGTATCACAGTGGTGGGGCAGCACGGTATCACAGTGGTGGGGCAGCACGGTATCACAGTGGTGGGGCAGCACGGTATCACAGTGGTGGGGCAGCACGGTATAACAGTGGTGGGGCAGCACGGTATCACAGTGGTGGGGCAGCACGGTATCGCAGTGGTGGGGCAGCACGGTAGCACAGTGGTGGGGCAGCACGGTAGCACAGTGGTGGGGCAGCACGGTATCACAGTGGTGTGGCAGCACGGTAGCACAGTGGTGGGGCAGCACGGTAGCTCAGTGGTGGGGGAGCACGGTAGCTCAGTGGTGGGGCAGCACGGTCTCACGGTGGTGGGGCAGCACGGTATCACGGTGGTGGGGCAGCACGGTATCACAGTGGTGGGGCAGCACGGTCTCACAGTGGTGGGGCAGCACGGTCTCACAGTGGTGGGGCAGCACGGTCTCACAGTGGTGGGGCAGCACGGTCTCACAGTGGTGGGGCAGCACGGTATCACAGTGGCGGGGCAGCACGGTATCACAGTGGTGGGGCAGCACGGTCTCACAGTGGTGGGGCAGCACGGTCTCACAGTGGTGGGGCAGCACGGTATCACAGTGGTGGGGCAGCACGGTCTCACAGTGGTGGGGCAGCACGGTCTCACAGTGGTGGGGCAGCACGGTCTCACAGTGGTGGGGCAGCACGGTCTCACAGTGGTGGGGCAGCACGGTCTCACAGTGGTGGGGCAGCACGGTCTCACAGTGGTGGGGCAGCACGGTCTCACAGTGGTGGGGCAGCACGGTCTCACAGTGGTGGGGCAGCACGGTCTCACAGTGGTGGGGCAGCACGGTATCACAGTGGTGGGGCAGCACGGTATCACAGTGGTGGGGCAGCACGGTATCACAGTGGTCGGGCAGTACGGTATCACAGTGGTGGGGCAGCACGGTCTCATAGTGGTGGGGCAGCACGGTAGCACAGTGGTGGGGCAGCACGGTAGCACAGTGGTGGGGCAGCACGGTAGCACAGTGGTGGGGCAGCACGGTAGCACAGTGGTGGGGCAGCACGGTAGCACAGTTGTGGGACAGCACGGTATCACAGTTGTGGGGCAGCACGGTATCACAGTGGTGGGGCAGCACGGTGTCACAGTGGCGGGGCAGCACGGTAGCACAGTGGTGGGGCAGCACGGCAGCACAGTGGTGGGGCAGCACGGCAGCACAGTGGTGGGGCAGCACGGTATCACAGTGGTGGGGCAGCACGGTATCACAGTGGTGGGGCAGCACGGTATCACAGTGGTGGGGCAGCGCTGTATCACAGTGGTGGGGCAGCACGGTAGCACAGTGGTGGGGCAGCACGGTAACACAGTGGTGGGGCAGCACAGTGGTGGGGCAGCACGGTAGCACAGTGGTGGGGCAGCACGGTAGCACAGTGGTGGGGCAGCACGGTATCACAGTGGTGGGGCAGCACGGTAACACAGTGGTGGGGCAGCACGGTATCACAGTGGTGGGGCAGCACGGTATCACAGTGGTGGGGCAGCACGGTATCACAGTGGTGGGGCAGCACGGTATCACAGTGGTGGGGCAGCACGGTATCACAGTGGTGGGGCAGCACGGTATCACAGTGGTGGGGCAGCACGGTAGCACAGTGGCGGGGCAGCACGGTAGCACAGTGGCGGGGCAGCACGGTAGCACAGTGGAGGGGCAGCACGGTATCACAGTGGTGGGGCAGCACGGTAACACAGTGGTGGGGCAGCAAGGTATCACAGTGGTGGGGTAGCACGGTCTCACAGTGGTGAGGCAGCACGGTATCACAGTGGTGGGGCAGCACGGTATCACAGTGGTGGGGCAGCACGGTATCACAGTGGTGGGGCAGCACGGTAACACAGTGGTGGGGCAGCAAGGTATCACAGTGGTGGGGCAGCATGGTAGCACAGTGGTGGGGCAGCACGGTATCACAGTGGTGGGGCAGCACGGTATCACAGTGGTCGGGCAGCACGGTAACACAGTGGTGGGGCAGCACGGTATCACAGTGGTGGGGCAGCACAGTATCACAGTGGTGGGGCAGCACGGTAACACAGTATTGGGGCAGCACGGTTAGACAGTGGTGGGGCAGCACGATAACACAGTGGTGGGGCAGCACGGTATCACAGTGGTGGGGCAGCACGGTATCACAGTATTGGGGCAGCACGGTTAGACAGTGGTGGGGCAGCACGATAACACAGTGGTGGGGCAGCACGGTATCACAGTGGTGGGGCAGCACGGTATCACAGTGGCGGGGCAGCACGGTATCACAGTGGCGGGGCAGCACGGTATCACAGTGGCGGGGCAGCACGGTATCACAGTGGCGGGGCAGCACGGTATCACAGTGGTGGGGTAGCACGGTAACACAGTGGTGGGGCAGCACGGTATCACAGTGGTGGGGCAGCACGGTATCACAGTGCTGGGGCAGCACGGTATCACAGTGGTGGGGCAGCACGGTATCACAGTATTGGGGCAGCACGGTAGCACAGTGGTGGGGCAGCACGGTAGCACAGTGGTGGGGCAGCACGGTAGCTCAGTGGTGGGGCAGCACGGTATCACAGTGGTGGGGCAGCACGGTATCACAGTGGTGGGGCAGCACGGTAGCACAGTGGTGGGGCAGCACGGTATCACAGTGGCGGGGCAGCACGGTATCACAGTGGTGGGGCAGCACGGTATCACAGTGGTGGGGCAGCACGGTATCACAGTGGTGGGGCAGCACGGTATCACAGTGGTGGGGCAGCACGGTAACACAGTGGTGGGGCAGCACGCTATCACAGTGGTGGGGCAGCACGGTAGCTCAGTGGTGGGGCAGCACGGTATCACAGTGGTGGGGCAGCACGGTATCACAGTGGTGGGGCAGCACGGTAGCACAGTGGTGGGGCAGCACGGTAGCTCAGTGGTGGGGCAGCACGGTATCACAGTGGTGGGGCAGCACGGTATCACAGTGGTGGGGCAGCACGGTAGCTCAGTGGTGGGGCAGCACGGTATCACAGTGGTGGGGCAGAACGGTAGCACAGTGGTGGGGCAGCACGGTATCACAGTGCTGGGGCAGCACAGTGGTGGGGCAGCACGGTAACACAGTGGTGGGGCAGCACGGTATCGCAGTGGTGGGGCAGCACGGTATCACAGTGGTGGGGCAGCACGGTATCACAGTGGTGGGGCAGCACGGTATCACAGTGGTGGGGCAGCACGGTATCACAGTGATGGGGCAGCACGGTATCACAGTGGTGGGGCAGCACGGTATCACAGTGGTGGGGCAGCACGGTATCACAGTGGTGGGGCAGCACGGTATCACAGTGGTGGGGCAGCACGGTATCACAGTGATGGGGCAGCACGGTATCACAGTGGTGGGGCAGCACGGTATCACAGTGGTGGGGCAGCACGGTATCACAGTGGTGGGGCAGCACGGTATCACAGTGGTGGGGCAGCACGGTATCACAGTGGTGGGGCAGCACGGTATCGCAGTGGTGGGGCAGCACGGTATCACAGTGGTGGGGCAGCACGGTAGCTCAGTGGTGGGGCAGCACGGTATCACAGTGGTGGGGCAGCACGGTATCACAGTGGTGGGGCAGCACGGTATCACAGTGGTGGGGCAGCACGGTAGCACAGTGGTGGGGCAGCACGGTATCACAGTGGCGGGGCAGCACGGTATCACAGTGGCGGGGCAGCACGGTATCACAGTGGTGGGGCAGCACGGTATCACAGTGGTGGGGCAGCACGGTATCACAGTGGTGGGGCAGCACGGTAGCACAGTGGTGGGGTAGCACGTTAACACAGTGGTGGGGCAGCACGGTATCACAGTGGTGGGGCAGCACGGTAGCTCAGTAGTGGGGCAGCACGTTAACACAGTGGTGGGGCAGCACGGTAACACAGTGGTGGGGCAGCACGGTATCACAGTGGTGGGGCAGCACGGTATCACAGTGGTGGGGCAGCACAGTGGTGGGGCAGCACAGTGGTGGGGCAGCACAGTGGTGGGGCAGCACGGTATCACAGTGGTGGGGCAGCACGGTATCACAGTGGTGGGGCAGCACGGTATCACAGTGGTGGGGCAGCACGGTATCACAGTGGTGGGGCAGCACGGCATCACAGTGGTGGGGCAGCACGGTATCACAGTGGTGGGGCAGCACGGTAACACAGTGGTGGGGCAGCACGGTATCACAGTGGTGGGGCAGCACGGTATCACAGTGGTGGGGCAGCACGGTATCACAGTGGTGGGGCAGCACGGTAGCACAGTGGTGGGGCAGCACGGTAGCACAGTGGCGGGGCAGCACGGTATCACAGTGGCGGGGCAGCACGGTATCACAGTGGTGGGGCAGCACGGTATCACAGTGGTGGGGCAGCACGGTATCACAGTGGTGGGGCAGCACGGTATCACAGTGGTGGGGCAGCACGGTATCACAGTGGTGGGGCAGCACGGTATCACAGTGGTGGGGCAGCACGGTAGCACAGTGGTGGGGCAGCACGGTAGCACAGTGGTGGGGCAGCACGGTATCACAGTGGCGGGGCAGCACGGTATCACAGTGGCGGGGCAGCACGGTATCACAGTGGTGGGGCAGCACGGTATCACAGTGGCGGGGCAGCACGATATCACAGTGGCGGGGCAGCACGGTATCACAGTGGCGGGGCAGCACGGTATCACAGTGGTGGGGCAGCACGGTATCACAGTGGTGGGGCAGCACGGTATCACAGTGGTGGGGCAGCACGGTATCACAGTGGTGGGGCAGCACGGTATCACAGTGGTGGGGCAGCACGGTATCACCGTGGTGGGGCAGCACGGTATCACAGTGGTGGGGCAGCACGGTGGCGGGGCAGCACGGTATCACAGTGGCGGGGCAGCACGGTATCACAGTGGTGGGGCAGCACGGAATCACAGTGGTGGGGCAGCACGGTGGTGGGTCAGCACGGTAGCACAGTGGTGGGGCAGCACGGTATCACAGTGGCGGGGCAGCACGGTGGTGGGGCAGCACGGTATCACAGTGGTGGGGCAGCACGGTATCACAGTGGTGGGGCAGCACGGTATCACAGTGGTGGGGCAGCACGGTCTCACAGTGGTGGGGCAGCACGGTCTCACAGTGGTGGGGCAGCACGGTATCACAGTGGTGGGGCAGCACGGTATCACAGTGGCGGGGCAGCACGGTATCACAGTGGCGGGGCAGCACGGTATCACAGTGGTGGGGCAGCACGGTATCACAGTGGTGGGGCAGCACGGTATCACAGTGGTGGGGCAGCACGGTATCACAGTGGTGGGGCAGCACGGTAGCACAGTGGTGGGGCAGCACGGTAGCACAGTGGTGGGGCAGCACGGTAGCACAGTGGTGGGGCAGCACGGTAGCACAGTGGTGGGGCAGCACGGTAGCACAGTGGTGGGGCAGCACGGTAGCACAGTGGTGGGGCAGCACGGTAGCACAGTGGCGGGGCAGCACGGTAGCACAGTGGCGGGGCAGCACGGTATCACAGTGGCGGGGCAGCACGGTATCACAGTGGCGGGGCAGCACGGTATCACAGTGGCGGGGCAGCACGGTATCACAGTGGCGGGGCAGCACGGTATCACAGTGGCGGGGCAGCACGGTATCACAGTGGCGGGGCAGCACGGTAGCACAGTGGTGGGGCAGCACGGTAGCACAGTGGTGGGGCAGCACGGTAGCACAGTGGTGGGTCAGCACGGTAGCTCAGTGGCGGGGCAGCACGGTAGCTCAGTGGCGGGGCAGCACGGTATCACAGTGGCGGGGCAGCACGGTATCACAGTGGCGGGGCAGCACGGTATCACAGTGGTGGGGCAGCACGGTAGCACAGTGGTGGGGCAGCACGGTAGCACAGTGGTGGGGCAGCACGGTAGCACAGGGGTGGGGCAGCACGGTAGCACAGGGGTGGGGCAGCACGGTAGCACAGGGGTGGGGCAGCACGGTAGCACAGGGGTGGGGCAGCACGGTAGCACAGGGGTGGGGCAGCACGGTAGCACAGGGGTGGGGCAGCACGGTAGCACAGTGGTGGGGCAGCACGGTAGCACAGTGGTGGGGCAGCACGGTAGCACAGTGGTGGGGCAGCACGGTAGCACAGTGGTGGGGCAGCACGGTATCACAGTGGTGGGGCAGCACGGTATCACAGTGGTGGGGCAGCACGGTAGCACAGTGGTGGGGCAGCACGGTATCACAGTGGTGGGGCAGCACGGTCTCACAGTGGTGGGGCAGCACGGTCTCACAGTGGTGGGGCAGCACGGTCTCACAGTGGTGGGGCAGCACGGTCTCACAGTGGTGGGGCAGCACGGTATCACAGTGGTGGGGCAGCACGGTATCACAGTGGTGGGGCAGCACGGTATCACAGTGGAGGGGCAGCACGGTATCACAGTGGTAGGGCATTATGGTAGCACAGTGGTTAGCATGGTTGCTTCACAGCACCAGGGTCCCAGGTTCGATTCCCGGCTTGGGTCACTGTCTGTGCGGAGTCTGCACCTTCTCCGCGTGTGTGCGTGGGTTTCCTCTGGGTGCTCCGGTTTCCTCCCATAGTCCAAAGATGTGCAGGCTAGGTGGATTGGCCATGCTAAATTGCCCTTCGTTTTTAATAAGGTTAAGTGGGATTACTAGAGTTACTGGGATAGGGTGGAGGTGTGGGCCTTAAGTAGGGTGCTCTTTCCAGGGGCCTGTGCAGACTCGATGGGCCAAATGGCCTCCTTCTGCACTGTAAATTCTATGTTAAACTTCTCTGCATTAAGGAGATTAATCACTCCCGCCCCACTTAGCGCCGCTAGCGCGGATGGAGAATTTCCCATTGATGCCACCCTACGCAGCTGGGAAACCGGCGAGCGGGGGTGCGCTCGCTGACGCCGGGACCAGGGAATCTCACCACCAGCTGCCGGCTGGAGAATTCCAGCCGTGGTTTCTTGCTGATTTGTTGGCAAATGTAGAAGTCATTTTGCACAAACTAGGATCCCTCAAACCTCTTTCATGACCTCGGAGGACTCCCCGAACCATTATCGACCAATGAAGTGTAGTGACTGGTCCATGCGCATGGTCTTCTGCAGATTTAGAGGGCTGTATGCTTTTTGAAAAATGTTTTTTAACCTTTTGATTAAAAGGTTTTCTGCTTCTTTAATATTTTTAAAATCCAGTTTGTCCACTGAGGTGATGCCAGTATGGATGTTCACTTCCATGACTGCACCCAGTTAGGTGCCATCCAAATATGGGGCACACTGACCAGGATGGTCTCATGGTTGATGCGTAGTCTGCGCTGAATCAACCAATCTCATTGGGTTTGGAGATTTATCGGTGCTCCTTTTGGTCTCCGTGCCCCTCAGGGCTAAATAAGCCTGTTATTCCCTGTCGGAAAGCATGTTGGCATCGGCTGAGGAGAAGGCGGGAGCCCTGGCCCTGGTTCCCCTCTTTCACCTCAGCAGCCTGAGCTCTCGATAAATTGAACCCCCCCCCCCCCCCCCAACTGAGAAACGCGAGCGGTAATCATCTCATTTCCTCCTGCTCCGTTCTTTCAGCTGATTTCTGATCATCTGAGGTGTCCGTGTTGCAGCTAAATTGTGCTTTGAAGCTGCAGTCATCAAAGACTCTCGTGAGGGTGAGGGCTAATGGTTGTTTTTGTCAGCTACAGCTGACTACTGTTCGCTTTCGTGTTTGTGTAGGGCATGTCACTTGTATCTGACATCAAGGACGCAGTTTGGTGTTGATAGCACCCCCCCCCCCCCCCCCCACGCACACACACAGCCCTGCCCCACACCCTCGTGGATCAAGCCCTGAACTGATTCAAAACTGGGGGACCATTTTAATTGTAAGGCGTCACATGCATGAAACCAAGGCCTAAAATTCTCAACCTCTCAGCTGGCAGTGTGACAGGGAGGAGAAATAATGATGACATTGGTAAGCTAAAGGATCCAATGCTTCAACTCCCAAAGGCTCCAGCAGCACCGGAATTCATAAGGGCCATGCCCCCTCAAAATATCCAAAACAAAATGACCACTCACCCAATTACAATGGCTGATGGGTGGAGGAGGCAATGGAGGGGCACAAGTGAGGGAAAGAGAGCTTTTTATTAATTCTTGATGTGGGCTTCACTGGCAAGGCCACCATTCATTTCCTATCCCTAATTGACCTTGGGAAGGTGGTGGTGAGTGATTTGTTATGTTGTAGGTGTAACATAAGCGGCTTCCTTGTGGTGCACTTGACAAAGGAAGGTTCAGATGCGGTGATAACTTCAACACGTTTATTAAACTATTTACACTTCTATTACTCGGGTTCGACACTACTGCTAATCCTACTATAGCTACCCAGACTGACTAACCAGCTGCTGCAATCCACGTGGTGGGTGTAATATTGAATCAACCCTGTGTCTGTACTCACTGACTGTCTCCACTGGAAAGAGCCAGATCATGTGTGTGGTGTCCTTTATATATGGGTTAGTGTAATGCCCTTCTGTGGTCATGTCACCTCCTTGTGTATCGTGAATGTCTATTGGTTGTTCCTATCGACTTGATCTATTGGTTGAGTGTGTGTGTGATGTTTCTGGTGCCCCATCTAGTGTCTAGCTAGCCTACATGCATTTACATTGATGCACATCACCACAGTGAGCAGCCTTCTTGGATCACTGCTGCCCATGTGGTCGAGGTACACCTGGGTGGCACGGTAGCACAGTGGTTAGCACTGTTGTTTCATATCTCAGGGGTCCCAAGTTCGATTCCAGCTTGTGTCACTGTCTGTACGGAGTCTGCACTTTCTCCCCGTATCTGCATGGATTTCCTCCCGGTGGACCGGTTTCCTCCCACAGTCCAAAGGTATACAGGTTAGGTGGATCAGCCATGCTAAATTTCCCTTGGTGTCCAAAAAAAAAGGGTTTGGTGGGGTTACAGGGATAGGGTGGAGGTGGGGGCTTAGGTGGGGTTTTCTTTCCAAGGACCGGTGCAGACTCGAATAGGCCGAATAGCCTCCTTCTGCACTGTAAATTCTATGATTCTGTGACCTGTGTGACTTTCTGGAGTGGATTCATACAGCAGAGTGGCTTGCTGGGCCATTTCAGAGTGCAATTAAGAATCGACCAAAGTCTAATCTGGAGATGTTAACTATTTGATTTACTTGCCAATGTACAAAGACTAATGAAAATGAAGGCTGTTAAGTAAACGCTTAAACCATTTTTACATTTAGGGTTTACTCTTCTTCAAATCATTCAAGTGGTCAGATTGTGAGTGATTTTGAAGTCTTTAGATTTTATTTTTCACTTTGTTCTATTGCAGTGCTCTCCTTTGGGTCCAAACCAAACACACATGCTAACATTAAAGATGAACAGTACGAAGTCTTACAACACCAGGTTAAAGTCCAACAGGTTTGTTTCGATGTCACTAGCTTTCGGAGCGCTGCTCCTTCCTCAGGTGAATGAAGAGGTATGTTCCAGAAACATATATATAGCCAGATTCAAAGATGCCCGACAATGCTTGGAATGCGAGCATTAGCAGGTGATTAAATCTTTACAGATCCAGAGATGGGGTAACCTCAGGTTAAAGAGGGGTGTATATATATATATATATATATATATATATATGTTTCTGGAACATACCTCTTCATTCACCTGAGGAAGGAGCAGCGCTCCGAAAGCTAGTGACATCGAAACAAACCTGTTGGACTTTAACCTGGTGTTGTAAGGCTTCGTACTGTGCTCACCCCAGTCCAACGCCGGAATCCCCACATCATTAAAGATGAAAACATTGCCCCTGTAAAAGTTTAACCCCGTAACCTTTAGCTGAATAAATTGGTCTCAAAATTCTACATGGCAATGGCTTCTGTCTAGGGTTTCCAATCCTCCAGGATAGTTCTGAAACCTCCAGAGATTAAAGGTGAATCTCTTGGACACTGCATTGAGCAACTGAGGAGAAAAATCACACGGCATTTTTAAAAATGGAGGTTTTTTTTTTCTATCGTCTTTGAACACCTGTTTAGAAGAGGCACCTGGTTGTAAGAAAGGTGGTCACATGAAGGAATCTCCCAAGAGTGTCCCCAGCGAAAGAGTAATGACAGCCCTACACGGGATACGGCGGTGCTCCGAGTGACTGGCATCGATGGCAGCACCAACCAGAGCAGGACACCGTTTTATTTTTATTGCCCAAGGATATAGGCCAACAATGTCAGAAAGTCCTGGTCCATTGTCGCAATTGTTTGATATTGATGGAGTCAGAGAATGTTTGCAATGGAGCTAGAGATCATGGCCGAGGAGATCGGGGGCTCAGCCAATGCGTTCCTATAGTAACAGAGCACCACCTTTTATAAGAAGGTGTTTGGCAGAGAGACTGAAGTGCGAGATTAGCCTGACTGCCTTTTAGCTTTGGGATGGTGGATTAGGGTGCAGTTTGGTCTGTCAGGAGAGAGGACGTTTGAGTAAATACGCCTCGTACGGCGGCTGGAACATTTCATCAACACAATAGCGGAAATGATTTCCCTCAAAACGGTTTTTAGAAACAAATTAACTTCCTCAAACAAGCCCCTGGGGAGAACACATACAAATGGAAATGGTAGCAGGTGAACTGAGCAAATGAAGTTTAGAGTTGTCAGCTGGTTGCCAAGACTCGAAGAATTATTGCCGGCGTTAAAATACCACAGAGCAGAAAAGCTCAGATCAAGGTAAGCTTTGATTTCACCTTTTTCGAACGAGAAGGCTGATTCCTGAGTCTCGCGACAAAAATAAAGGTTTTTGTTTTGGGGGGGGGGGGGGGCGGGTTCATATTAATTTTAAATGACAAATGGAAAGATTTTTATTTGTGTAGTGCCTTTCATGACTACTGGCCATCCTGAAGCATTTTGTAGGCAATTAAGGATTTCTGACGTGTAGCCACCTTTGGGGAAACACAGGAGCCAATTTCCACGCAGCAAACCCTCACAAGCACCAATGTGATAACGACCAGATAGTTTATCTTTTGATGTTGATTGAGGGATACTTATTGCCAGGACGTGATGGATAACTCTCCTGCTTTCTGCCACAGGATCTCTTCTATCCACCTGCGAGAGTAGATTGGAGCTCCAGTTTAACGCCTCAACCTGAAAGATGGCACCTCTGACAGTGCGGCACTCTTTGGTATTGCACTGATGTGTCAGCCTAGATTGTGGTGCTGAAGCCTTGGGCTGCAGCTTGAACTCCCAACCTTCTCGGTAGCACAATGGTTGACACTGTTGCTTCACAGCGCCAAGGTCCCAGGTTCGATTCCAGGCTTGGGTCACTGCCTGTGCGCAGTCTGCACGTTCTCCCTGTGTCTGCGTGGGTTTCCTCCGCGTGCTCCGGTTTCCTCCTACAAAAGACCCGAAAGACATGATGTTAGGTGATTCTGAATTCTCCCTCAGTGTACCCGAACAGGCGCCGGAGTGTGGCGACTAGGGGATTCTCACAGTAACTTCATTGCGGTGTTAATGTAAGCCTACTTGTGACAATAATGAAGATTATTAGATTATTATTATTATGATTCTGAAGCACAAGCTGAATGAAACACAGCTGATGCTAAGATAGAACTTGCATTTATGTAGCATTTTCCACAGCTTTCGGATGTGCCAACACACCTTGCAGCCAATGAAATCCTTTTCAAGTGGAGCCACCGTGTAATCTAGGAAACGCTGACAGCCAATTTGCGCACAGCAAACTCCCATAAGCAGCAATGAGATAAATGTTCCGACCACCTGTTCAAAGTGTTGGTTGACATGTAAGTATTGGTCAAGGCAGCAGAAAGAAATTCCCCGTTCTTCATAATTCCATGGGATCTTTTACACCTATGTCAGAGGGAACGTCATCTACCATCCCAATCAAAGATAGCACCTCTTGAGGGTGCCGCAATACACTGAGGAGAATCATTAAAGACAGCACCTTCAAAGTACAGCACAGTGCTCACAATTTCAGCACAGGCTCACTCTGTCAGGTTCATATCTTTGAAAGTGAGGACATCATTCTGGAGGAGAATCTCACAAGCATGGAGGTTAAGGTTTCCTTGAAGCTACACGAGTGTGGGACTGCACAGCAATCCATAATGTAACATGGAGTGAAACAAGCAAGTGTTACTCATCCTGCCTTTCCTTTCACATGTGTGGTAAGGGGTGGTAATGTGTCATCTTAAAGGACTGCACAGTGCAACAAATAAGGCACGCACAGCAAAAATAAATTAGACATTGCAGGTAATTCATCTTATTAAGCAGCTTGGGGCAGTTTATACCTGTTGCTGACTGCTTAGGAATAGATGCAGTTTTGTTTGTGGATGACCTCCCAACTTGTGTGACTTATTTCCTGAAAACTGTCCAGGACCTGCAGTCCCCATTTTAATCTGAGCCCATAGATACTGTCGTCTAGACAATGGGGTAAGCTCGTGATCCAACTTCTGGAGCTCAAGTCGTCTTGAGCTGGTTGACAGGAGGTTTGCGGAGGTGACCCGCCTACTGCTCCTTCTTCGTTGCTTGGCAAATAGTCTCTATGGACTAGGCATCCTCGCCTTCCAGTCATCCTGACTCACCTGCTTGTCCTCCTTTCCTCGCTATTTGACCAGTCTAGAGTAAAGTTGAACTTGCACATTCTCCCCGTGTTTGCATGAGTTTCACCCCCACAACCCAAAGATGTGCAGAGTAGGTGAATTGGCCACGCTAAATTGCCCCTTAATTGGAAAAATGAATTGAGTACTCAAATTTTTTTTAAAATAGAGTAAAGTTGAAGAAGAGACTTCATAAGAGATGTATAAGATATGCAATGCTATCGAGGTAGGATAAATTAGTGTTACAGAGAAGGCAGGCCACGGCATAAATTTAATCTAGTGCAAAATAGTTTCCAAAGAAATGTTAGAGTTTTCTCATTCAGAGCGAGATAAATATTTGTCTTCATTTACTGTGTGGATTAGTGATAAAAGCCAAGATACTAAATACATTAGAAGTGCGGTAGAATGCCAGAATGGGAAAGGGAGTGTTTTGAGAAAGAAGATTTGTGACTTTTGTGACCTCAGAATATCCCAAAGTGTTTTGCAGCCAATTAACTACTTTTGTAGTACAGTCACTGTTGCAGGAAACATGGCCACCAACTTGTACACAGCAAGATTCCATGAACAACAATGTGATAATGACTAGGTAAATTGTTTACGTAACCTGTTGATTGAGGAATAAATATTTGCCAGGATACCATGGAGAACTCCTCTGTTCCTCTTTGATATATTGCCCTGAGATCTTTACAATCACCAGTCTCGTGCCTTGTCTAAAAAGCTGCACCTCAGCACTTGCACACGCATCAGCTTAGATTGTGTTCAAGTCTCTGGCATGGGACTTGAACCCACAACCGTCTGATTCAGAGACCTCAATGCTAGTCATTGAACCACGGCTGATGAGAAGGACCACGGAATGGCCTTCGCTTGTGTTTCCCACTTCTTTGGAGCCAGATTGGAAGACATTTTGCAGCTGTTGTGGTATTAAAAAAATGTAGTTACAGCCATGGTATCAGATTCAAAATTACGAGAGAATGAATAGGGTCAAAATCAATGCCAAAGTGGATTGCACTGAAAGCTCATCCTCTCAGACAATCCCACTTAATTAAATAGATATGAGGAAAGTATTGGAAAAATGTGAAACTCCTGAGCAATGTTGGTTTACAGTTACTCAACCACTGGGAATGGATATTGGTGCGAAGCTGTTGAAGTTTGGACGCCCGGGTTTGGCCCCGGGTCACTGTCCGTGTGGAATTTGCACATTCTCACCGTGTTTGCGAGGGTCTCACTCACACAACCCAAACGATGTGCAGCGTAGGTGGATTGGCCACGCTAAAATTGCCCCTTAATTGGAAAAAAAGAATTGGGTACTCCAAATTTTTTTTAAAATGAAGTTTTGACACAATTTGAAGAAAGAATTTTGTATCCTTGCAGCACTCTTTGATTTAAAAAAAAAAAAAAAAAATCTGAATCAAGGTGTGAGCCCTATTCCTCAGCCTCGCCAGTTCCTGATCTCGGATTCCACTCTTAGCCTTGCCATTCCTTTCGTTCATTCAGAATGTGGCCAACACGTTGTCATAATATACACCCATGCACATCATGAGGTAAAAGCAGGCAGTGACAGACACCCAGGTGAGCCAATCAACATACAGAACACAACCAATCACCAGACAGAACACCAGAGGGGGGGCTTCCAACTATAAAACACACGAGGCATCAGCACTCCGCCTCTTTCCACTGGTGACAACTGTAGTGACAGTCAGGGTGTACAAATCATTCAACACCTTCTACACGTGGATCAGAGCTAGCCTGGTCCAGATAGTTAGAGCTAGTTTACTTAGAGTAGTAGAGAGTCAACCCACAGGCAGCTGTGTGCTTCGTTACTGCAGTTCAATAAATCTTATTGAACCAATGCCTACGTTTGGTGTATGCTTTATCGTTTATCTGCATCGTGTTGCAGGCTGTGTTACCCCAGGGTGAATAACACGACACACGTTTGAGTATGAGCCTGCAAAATCCTTTTCCAACATGCCAATGGTGTGGGATAAGAGCGGGAGAATCTCCTAACAGCCATGTTTGATGTGGAGTGGCGCTCCTCAAGCTATAAGCCTCTCTGGCGACAGGCTAGCAGCTTGTTCCAGGAAAACATTTACTGTGGAAACAGATGAAAGTCTGCCTTGTGGACCACTCGGCGCGGGAAGAGAAACAACAACATAAAGGACATTAACAAGGCTTTTATCTCGTTGCTGCTTGAGTGGAGCTAAATGGCTGCCACACTTGCCTACATCATTTCAAAGTGTTCCATCAAAAGCCAAGGGCTTTGAGCGTGTGCAAGTGCTGGGAGACATGACAAGATGCTATATTGGCACTAGTTCTTCTTTAACCTGTGGGTTTGGACCAGAGTGTTAAACTTTATTCAGTGCTGCAATATATTGCTAATTATTCTCCAATAATGTTTCCTGTGGCTTTGGCACAAACTTAAAGGTGTCAATTCTGGAGAGAGGAACACTTGCTCTCTTTGCCAAACCTCCTATCATTTTACCTGAGCGGCTGGTAGCGGGCCAATGAATATATCTGTGCTGTGGATCAGTGCCCATGAGGAACAGGGTTGAATGCATTACTCAACTCGGGCTATGCAAGGAGAGAAAGAACTTGGTGTTTATGCAGTGCCCTTTATTAACCTCCAGGCAGCCCAAGTTGCTTTACAACCAGTGAAGTGATTTTGAAGTATTGTCACTGCTGTAATGTAGACCGACCGAGCAGCCACTCTGTGCATAACATGGTCCCGCAAGCAACAGTAAGAAAATTGGCCAGATCATCTGTTTTTGTGATGATAGCTGAGGGACAAATATTGTCCAGGACAACGGGAAGAATTCTCTTTCGAAATACTGGGATCTTTTGCATTCACCTAAGCGGGCGGACTTGGCATCAGCTTAAAAGTCAAAACTTGAAGGATGGCACCCCCAGTACAGCGCTGGAGTCTGATCAAAGGATTCCTGCACAATGGTTACTTGACTCATTAGCTGTAGTGGAAGATCAGGTAATATATAGGAATCAAAGTTATTGTGCAGACACACCTAGCTGGTGTCACTAACCAATTCTCTAGCCATTACCAGCTCACTGGCTACATCGAAGATTCTGATGGTCCCAGGGAAATGCGACAAACTCCAGCCCAAGGCCCTGGATTTGAACAATGTCTTGTTCTCACTTTGCTGGTGGAGTGGCAGACACAAACCAAGCTGTCAGGCAGCTGCTGTCAAGCCGAGATCAAAGTGAGTGTTATTATTAGAACATGACAGGCCCTGACTAGCAGCCGACTGATTACTGACTCATTGTGGGTCTCGTCTCTTGCTGCTTGTCAACATGGGAGTAGATAAGAGTGGAGTGGTATTCACTGAGGGTTTAAAGCAGCTGCATTGGTCATGCCTCGACTGTTGTTCAATGTCATTAAAAGAATATCTTGACCATTGAAGACCTCAGTCAGTATTGGGAAAACTGGTTAGTGCTGTCATTAGGTTAGTGCCAGGTGGAAAAGCAGTTATTATCATAGAATTTACAGTGCAGAAGGAGGCCATTCGGCCCATCTAGTCTGCACCGGCTCTTGGAAAGAGCACCCTACCCAAGGTCAACACTGCCACCCTATCCCCATAACCCAGTAACCCCACCCAACACTAAGGGCAATTTTGGACGCTAAGGGCAATTTATCATGGCCAATCCACCTAACCTGCACATCTTTGGACTGTGGGAGGAAACCGGAGCACCCGGAGGAAACCCACGCACACACGGGGAGGATGTGCAGACTCCGCACAGACAGTGACCCAAGCTGGAATCGAACCTGGGACCCTGGAGCTGTGAAGCAATTGTGCTATCCACAAGGCTACCGTGCTGCCCTTAATCTGAAAGATTTGGTGGCTCGGGGAGGGGGGGAGAGCCTGTCTTTCACAACCGTGTTAGGAGGTCTTCTCTCGGTTCTTCCAACTCTAATTCTCTACCTTTCTTCCCTGAATGCCTACAGCAGGCCTCTGATTCATTCATGGTTTATTTAAGCCCCCTCAGCCTTGGCCCTGTCCCTGCTGGTGGTTTAGCTCAGTGGGCTAGACAGCTGGTTTGTGATGCAGAACAAGGCCAGCAGCGCGGGTTCAATTCCCGTACCAGCTGAGAACTCTGAATTCTCCCTCCGTGTACCCGAACAGGCGCCGGAATGTGGTGACTAGGGGCTTTTCACAATAACTTCATTGCAGTGTTAATGTAAGCCTACTTGTGACAATAAAGATTATTTAAATTTTATTTTTGACAGAGTAGCACGACTCAAAGTCATATTCTGCTTTTATGCCCTTTTTGTCCAGTATTGCATGCTTCAGTGTTGTTCTCTATCCTCTACACCACTATTCCACTGTACAACAGTCAGTGTCAGATTGCTAAATTGAGGTAAATTGGCCTTTGTTAGCCTTGGATCCTCGACGTCAGAACCTGCCGTGCCAGTATATTCACACACATACTCGCACACTCAACCTGACCATCACTAGGTACAAATGCATGAGAAAGATCTTGTTGAATCCTGGCCCGCCCATTACTGCACCTGATAGTTTCTTAAACCATCCCAGGGTTTTCACCTCCATCAGAAATCCATTCCGCATGTTGATCATTTTGTGTGAATGGGAACCTCCTGTTATCAATCCTAAAGTTTAAAAAAAAAAAAAATCACTGCTGATGCTGGAACCTGAAATAAAAACAGAAAAACTCAACAGGTTTGGGAGCGTCTGTGGAGAGTGTGACGGTACCGGACCTGACCCCTAATTTATATTAGGAAACCGAAAAGAAACCCCAACAATCTTTCAATTTGTAAACTGTGAGGAAAGAATACTTCAGCCCCAGGAGTGATTCCACTGACAAATAGGGATTTTGTATTAAAACAAACTTTATTAGGGCAGCACGGTGGCGCAGAGCGTTAGCTCTGCTGCCTCACGGCGACGAGGTCCCAGGTTCGAACCCGGCTCTGGGTCATTGTCCGTGTAGAGTTTACACATTCTCCCCGTGTTTGCGTGGGTTTCGCCCCCACAACCCAAAGATGTGCAGGCTAGGTGGACTGGCCACGCTAAATTGCCTCTTAATTGGAAAAAATGAATTGGGTACTCTAAATTTATTTTAAAAAACAATAAAAACCAAACAAACTTTATTGTTACCACGAGATTAACCCCATTAATATCCAAGGAAAACACAGCTTTTCAATTAACATTTAAATAGTTATTTTTGGAAAAAATAAAGAAAGGTCTTTGTGCTCACCCTGACCCTTGGCGGTGCCACCTTGGCATCTGGGCACCCATTGGGGAGCGACGTAGCCGGTAGATCGCACCCATTGGCACTAGTATGCCTCCTTTGTGTCTGCGTGACCAGAGCTGGAGATGAAAATGAGATGTGATCTTTCCAGAGTGTGTACAGTTTGATCACCATCCACTTCTCAGATTTCAATTATGCAAATTCCCCACACTGGTCAACTGCTACTGATTAATAAAGTTAACACTCAATGGCTTACAGATTGATTCACAAAGTCCTTTGGAGAGAAGATTTCAGAAGTCAGTCTGAGAAACGCAACTCCTTTCTTCAGAAACCAGAGCAAAACTCTAAAAATGAAACTAAAAACAGACCCAGTTCCTCCAATGAGTGGCATCACAGCGTTAACCCAGCGTGAACCCTGTCACTGTGTTAACCCTTAATCACAGACGTAGCAGACATATTGGGTGGAATTTAATGGAAACATTTCGAAGTTCATTTGTGGCAGGTTTTTCAGGGTGTTTTCTGCCAGCGAGTTCCCCACCACTGTCAAACGACATTCAGTCACTTTTTTGGGCCCTGGGGAGTTTCTCACCGGTTTAGTCCACACTTAGAATCTTTTTCAGCACTGGGAAGCTGAACTCCTAGATTGGGCCGCCATTTTGAAAGGTGCCCTGATCACTAAGTGTGGTTGTGGGTTCCACCATGGGCAATTTCACCCCCCCCCCCCCTACCCCCCACACACACATGGGCATTACTCCAAGTGAGGACACCCCGCTATGGAATCCCTGGGGCCATCCTCTTCAGGCTCCTCCATGCCCCTTTCAGGCCCCTCTCTCCTCCAGGACCCCCCCCCCCAACCCGTCATCCTCCCCAACCTCCCAGAGGCCCCTTCTTACCTGCCCTGCACTCCCCACCCTTAATACCCCCCTCCACGATTGCTGCAAAGATCCCCCACGCCCTCGGCACACAGACTAAGATCTTTTCCCGTTATTCAGCAATCAGGATGGCTGCTCCGAATCCCCACGTTTTCATGGACATTTCTGCGAGCGGTGAACCCCTGGGCCGGATCGTGATGGAGCTCCACGCCGATGTGGTTCCGAAAATTTGCGTGCATTGTGCACTGGTGAGAAGGGGTTTGGTTACAAGGGCTCGATATTCCACAGAGTCATTTCTGATTTCATGTGCCAGGGTGGTGACTTCACCAAGCACAATGGCACTGGTGGGAAGTCCATCTACGGTGAAAGGTTTAAGGATGAGAATTTCAAACTGACGCACACAGGACCTGGTATCCTGTCCATGGCTAATGCTGGGCCAAATATAAATGGATCCCAGTTCTTTCTCTGCACCGTGAAAACTGCATGGTTGGATGGAAAACATGTTGTGTTTGGCAAAGTGATAGACAGGATGGGTATTGTGAAGAAAATGGAAAAATATGGAAGCCAAAGTGGCAAAACCAGCAAGAAAATTGCCATCTCTGGATTGTGGGCAGCTGAACTAATTGTAATTGCAAATAGCATTGCCCAATTTCAATAAAATGTGATCATTTACGCTGAAAAAAGCGACCCTGATCCTTGGCGGTGCCACCTTGGCATCTGGGCACCCATTGGGGAGCGACGTAGCCGGTAGATCGCACCCATTGGCACTAGTATGCCTCCTTTGTGTCTGCATGACCAGAGCTGGAGATGAAAATGAGATGTGATCTTTCCAGAGTGTGTACAGTTTGATCACAGTCTCCTCTGCATTGTGATTTGGAGCTTGACTTGTGACCAATTCCACCGCCCCTCCTCCACCCCCAGCACCATGGGCAGGTAGGATGGGGG
The DNA here is from genome assembly GCF_047496885.1 of Scyliorhinus torazame. Taxonomy (NCBI): domain Eukaryota; kingdom Metazoa; phylum Chordata; class Chondrichthyes; order Carcharhiniformes; family Scyliorhinidae; genus Scyliorhinus; species Scyliorhinus torazame. The sequence continues at coordinate 132,489,271 of NC_092720.1, read as the reverse complement.
ATGACTGCTGCCATGAGAGTGCGCAGATTTCTTGTTTCTTTACCTTTGTTTCACATGAGAGAGCAGGTGCAAGTAGCATTGACTCAAAAGTTTAATGGATTTCACACACCCGGTGCCACTGCACTTAAAGCAATGAATATGGCAGACTGGCCATCTTGGTAATCTGCAGTCTCTCTAACACTGTTATCAGCATCTACCTCACAATGTCCACACAATAAGCTAAACCATGAATGAAAGGTCAGCTCCATTCCACAGGAAATTAGATTTGAACATGAGGCAAGTGGATGCCAAAGGATGAAAGGACTTGCCTATATATTGAGTCTTTAACATCCTCAGGAAATCTTAAAGTGCCTCACAACCGATTAAGTTCATTTGTGGTCTGATGGCAGCACGGTGGCGCAGTGGTTAGCCCTGCTGCTTCACGGTGCCGAGGTCTCCGGTTCGATCCCGGATCTGGGCCACTGTCCGTATGGAGTTTGCACATTCTCCCCGTGTCTGCGTGGGTTTTGCCCCACAACCCAAAGATGTGCAGGGTAGGTGGATTGGCCACGCGAAATTGCCCCTTAAAGTCCATTTGTGGTCTAATCACCCTTGCACTGTGGGTAATAGCCCAATTTGTGCACAGCAAGCTCCCACAGCAGCAATCTGATAACGGCCGGTATTTTCTGTTTTATCAATGGTATTTCTCCTCTTCCTTGAAATAATGGCAAAGGATCATTTGGAATCAATCCATGTCTGCCCTCTCTGATAGGTTTTTCTGTTATTCTTTCTCGGGCTTCACTGGCTAGGCCAGTATTTATTGCCCATCCTTAATTGCCCTCCAGAGGACATTTTGCGAGTCAACCACAATGCTGTGGGTGTGTCACATGTAGGCCAGACCAGGTAAGGGTGGCAGGTTTCACTCTCTAAAGGGCATAAGTGAGCCAGATGATATTTTATGACCAAAACAATGGCATCATGGTCATTATTAAAATATTTTTCATTCCAGATTTTTATTGAATTCAAATTTCACTATCTGCCTTAGTGAGATTGCCCTGGGTTTCTGAATTGCTTGCCCAGTGACAATACCACTATGCCACTGCCTCCTCTTTAAGGCTCGCATTCAAAGTATCGTCTTGCATCTTTGACTTTGTCTATATACATGTTTCTGGAACCTGTGGAAGGAGCAGTGCTCCGAAAGCTAGTGATTCGAAACAAACCTTTTGGACTTTAACCTGCTGTTGTAAAACTTCTTCTTGTCCTCTTTAAGGGGTTGGGACTGTAATTATCTCACAATTTGAATGAATCATTTGTAAAACACACCTTTTGAAAGTTTAGTTCAGTTGGCTGATCAGCTGGTTCCTCGATGCGGCGCGAAGCCAGCAGCGTGGGTTCAACTCCCGTAACGGCTGAGGGTATTCATGAAGGCCCTGTCTTCTCAATCTTGCCCCTCACCTGAGATATGGTGACCCTCGGGTTAAATCATTACCAGTCAGTTCACCCCCTCAAAGGGGAAAGCAGCCTATGGTTATCTGGGACTATGGTGACTTAAAATTAATAAACACTTCAAAAGTGCTTTTAAAATCTTTACTAGTGTCACAAGTAGGCTTACCTTAACAGTGCAATGAAGTTACTGTGAAAATCCCCATGTCGCTGTAATGTTTTTGTCGGATGGCCTGATTTATATGACACGAACACTTGTAGATAAAGCTATAAACGATTTATTAACATTAACTGTGGGTAAACTATATAGAAAACAACAGGGCAGCATGGTAGCATAATGGTTAGCACAGTTGCTTCACAGCTCCAGGGTCCCAGGTTCAATTCCCGGCTTGGGTCACTGTCTGTGCGTAGTCTGCACGTTCTCCCCGTGTCTCTGTGGGTTTCCTCCGGGTGCTCCGGTTTCCTCCCACAGTCCAAAGATGTGCGGGTTAGGTGGATTGGCCATGATAAATTGCCCATAGTGTCCAAAAAAGGTTAAGTGGGGGTTACTGGGTTACAGGGATAGGGTAGAGATGTGGGCTTGAGTAGGGTGGTCTTTGTAAGGGCCGGTGTAGACTCAATGGGCCAAATGGCCTCCTTCTGCACTGTAAATTCTATGATTTACAGCATAAATAACAGCATGGTCATGCACTAGCAACCTCTCTCTCCGGCTTCCTCGAGCCAGTCTGAGGGGCTCACCTGACTCTAACATTCACTTATCTACTAATGAGACTCCTAGTGGTCAGTCGGTGAATTACAACGCAACCATGATATCGCCACAGTTGCCACACTCCGGCACCTGTTCGGGTACGATGAGGGAGAATTCAGAATGTCCAATTCACCTAACAAGCATGTCTTTCGGGACCTGTGGGAGGAAACTGGGGCGCCTGGAGGAAACCCACGCAGACACGGGGAGACCGTGCAGACTCCGCACAAAAGGTGACCCAAGCCGGGAATCGAACCCGGGACCCTGGCGCTGTGTAGCAACAGTGCTAACCACTGTGCCACCGCGCCGCTCATTTTCATTGGTTGTAAAGCATTCGAGAGGTTCGCAGGGCAGGAAGAATGCTATATATAATGCAAGTTTCTTATTTGTTACTTTTTTAATATAAAGAGATTGCTGATGACCTCATTGGAGGAACTGACTCAGAAAAGTTAACACTGCTGATGTAATGGGGCTGAGTGCGAAAGACTCAATCACTCAGCACTCGAGTTAATGATGACCTTTATTGATGTTAATTACACTCTCCTTAGCATACGGTGAAGTCGCTGACTCACTATAAAGCCTCACCTGGCGCTGTCAGCACAATTCAACATGCAAAGCTATAATTTAACAAAAAGCGATGAAGAGTAAAGTGGAAAGAAAAGGCTGGCTTGTGTAAATAATAACTTCTGCCGTGATTTAAAAATAGATGCGGGAAATGTCGCTCCCTCCCTTCAGATAAAACACTAACCTCCGTGAGTTCTTGTCCCGTTATTTGACACGCTCGCCATTCATGCTTAACCTTTGCAAATGCGAATTGAGGCCACTTTTGAACACGCACAGCCCATCCCAGTGTATGCACTATTCAGCACATCCCTCGGTCTCCCAAAGGCTATGTTGCAAGCTGGGGCTGAGCTGGAGGACAAAGGGCTGAGAGGCCAGACTTTACAATGACAACTGGGCACTCATAGCCCACCTCTGAATTGTATCAGGTTCACAGAAACGGAATGTGTTGTGCAAAGAATGTGTAATCTCTCGTGAGGCGGGGGGGGGGGGGGGGAAGGGATTCACCGTCTGCCGTAACCCCAAATTCCACCATTCGCTACCACCCTGCCCTCCCCCACCTGCAGCTATTTTACATTGGATTAAATCCTGGCACTGCGCCAATCATCCGAGACCCTTTATTCCCTGCAGTTTAAAGAAAATGTGAAAAATTTGCATTTAGAACCGTGCCTTTCATGACCTCTAAATTTCCCAAGACACTTTACAGCTAATGAAGTACTTTTGAAATGCGTTCCCTGTTGTAGTGTGGGAAACACGGCAGCTAATTTGTGCACAGCAAGCTCCCACAGAAGGCAATGGGATAATGCACAGATAATCTATTCGTGTTAGTTGAGGAATTACTATAGGTTAGGACACTGAGGTGAACCTCCCTGTTCTTTTTTGAAATAGCGCCATGGGTTATGATGTGTCCACTCGAAAGGGTCGATGGTGCCTAAGTTTAGCATCTCATCCGAAAGGCAGTGCCTGTAACAATGCTGCATATTAATTACATATTATCATAGAATTTACAGTGCAGAAGGAGGCCATTCGGCCCATCGAGTCTGCACCTGCTCTTGGAAAGAGCACCCTACCCAAGGTCAACACCTCCACCCTATCCCCATAACCCAGTCCAACACTAAGGGCAATTTTGGACGCTAAGGGCAATTTATCATGGCCAATCCACCTAACCTGCACATCTTTGGACTGTGGGGGGAAACCGGAGCACCCGGAGGAAACCCACGCACACACTGGGAGGATGTGCAGACTCCGCACAGACAGTGACCCAAGCCGGAATCGAACATGGGACCCTGGAGCTGTGAAGCAATTGTGCTATCCACAATGCTACTGTGCTGTTCGCAGGTGGTGGGCATGACTGGCGAATCTCTTGAGCCCCTATAAACAGACAGAGACTGAACCGCGATGGTCGGATTAGCAATGCTTGCAAAGTGTGACACGAGAATAAATATGAACGTGTGTAAATGTTGTCTCCAGTCCCATCCTTCATCTATTGGCTTTCTGGAATAGACCAATGCACTCCCTCGCATTGGAGTGTCAGCCTAGATTATGTGACTGCATCTCTGGAGTGCAATTCAAACCCACAACCGCGGACTCATAGACAAGAGTGTTACCAACTGAGCCCCTCGCAGGTCTCACTGTCTGAGGTGGTCGCTTTGGGCCATGCAAAACCTGTCAGCCAACATGTAAAGCTGTGCGTCGTGCATCCAAATATCCACAGCTCAGCTAGCTTTGAGCCCCTCTCTACCTTTGTTGCAATTTATTTTTCCCCAAAGGACATGATAGGCTTGAGTTATTGCACGGGCCTATGCTTTTAACCCTTTGGATTTCCTACCTGGGGCATCACTCGTATGATTCTCTCATTTCTTAGCTTGCAGGTTCTGGGTTATCACCCAACCCCTGTCAGCATGGTGGAGGGAGAAGAAGGGTAAAAAGAGAGGCTTGATTTCCCTCTCTACTGCTGCCAGCTTGGGTTAAATAGGAGTGGGAAGGCCTGCAAGTCTCTACCCACAGTCTAAGGTTGTTGAATCCCAGTTGCTCTACCAGGGGGTTCGGGGTGAGGTGGAGGGGGGCGGGGGGGTGGGGTGGAGAGGTTCACTGGAAAACTGGACTGTGTTATTGCCAATGAAAATTCACTGCACCTCCTACATGGCTCAGTAGCATAATCCATGAATAGATGACTCAAATAGATTAGGGCAGTCACAGGTTTGATCCCCTAGTGTATGCTGCTTTACCTAGTCTGGGGTGACAATCCGAGTTCTAGCACCCAGGATAAAGAGGTGGTTAAAGGTGGCCAAACTCCTTGCTCCACATTTGCATCAAACAGTGACCCTGGAAGAGCTTGTACATGACCCGGGCTCAGTTTGTGATGCCACCTGCAGTTGAGTACTCGACTGACATGGCTCAGCCTAACACAAACTGCCATTGGAGAAGGTAGCTCTTGGTAACTGAACATGGGCTCCTTGAAGAGAGGAGAAAAGCTGACATGAAGGAGGACAAGAAGCCTTTGCACCTAATGGTTGCACATGGTGACGCAGGAATTTGTATTTTGGAAATTTACAGATCAAACTCAAACTGAACCGTCCAATTCTAAACCGGTTGGGTGGCAGCCATGTGTGAACTGGTTATTTGCTTTGTTTATTACCTTCTACCCAGCATTTGTGACAAATGGAAACATAGCAATGACTAAGCGACAAGGTCCATTTAATTCACCTATCATCCTGATAGTCATGTTACACACCAAAAATGGAGTTGTTGATGAACCATAGCAATCAATCCCTATCAATTAATTTACCGCAGACTCCGGCATGAGGTGAGGAAAACCCCAATGCTGGAAACCAGGGTCCAAAGTGACCTGTTTCTCCCAATGTCGGGTCGCAAATTACTCCTATATTGGTTCGAGGCAATTTCTAATGGGCATGGCTTGACAGGGCGAAACGGGCAATTGGCAGCCTCTAAGCTTCACGGGGCCCTGCAAGAAAGATGCAAACAAGTCATACACCAGCAGCATTTCCTTTAAGGTGTGCACATGCCTGGCTACACAAGAATCACAAAAGGACTGCATGGTGCTCCAAACAGACTGCGTACAGCTAAGGGAAATTAAAGGAACACTGATGTCCACACTCCATTAAAATGAAGATGATTGATGTGGAAAATGGAAATTGTTGCACTGATGTATTAGCGGACCATTTTCTGAGATTAGAGAGAAGGCCCCTTTTTGGGACAGAATAGAGGGTCCCATAATTTGCACCCAAGGCTCTGCATGCATTACAACTTGATGTACTGCCAGTCATATCACATGTTGGGTTTTGTGAACAATGTATGCATCAAGATGCTTGGATAGATATGTTCAATTCTTTATTCCACCTCCTCCAGGTTACTATCTTGGGGGATTACAGGTGTGATAGTTTTCAATTGTCCAATGCACATTTGAAATGAGGCTTCTCATCAGAACATACTCGCTACACAACTCCAAGAGTGCAAGACCTGAGATAGCCTCAGATTCCTTTATATTGATGCATCGCAAGTCGGATTGTTGACTATTGGGCGGTAGGCAGGAATTGGGTAAAATAAGATGAGGAATGGTTGATGCCATGAACCTTGCCTTGACCATAAATAGTCCTGTATGCCTCAGAAAATTGGGATCCATGGGAATGGGTAGATTAGTTAAGTGGCGTTTTAGGGATTTAAGAGGAATTGCCTTTTATTTTTAAGGATTACTTAGTGTTGTAGTCTTTGGGGGTTGTATTTGAATTAACGGTTGCTAAGATATTCACTGTATGTTTTAAAAGGTTAACTTGAGTTCATAGAATAAACATTGTTTTGCTTTAAAAAATGCTTTTCCATTTCTGCTCTACCACACCTGTAGAGTGGGCCGTGTGCTCCCCATACCACAATCTATTAAAAGTTGTGGGTCAGGTGAACTCCATGATACACTCTGGGGTTCTGTAAACACTGGCCCATAACAAAATTCAAGTTCTTGGAGTAGGACTTGAACCTACAACCTTCTGAGTCAAAGGTGAGAGTGTGACCAACCCGGCTACGGCCAATACAATATGATTGCTGTGCTAGCTTCAAACAATCAGTGCAGAAGAGGGCATATACTTGCAAGAGCTATCTGAATAGTCCCACTCACCCTCTTTCCCCAATGCCTTACAGCTTTTCCATTTTAAGTGTTGATCTAATTCCCTTTTGTAAGTCACCGTTGAATCTGCTCCCACCATCCTACCAGGCAATAAATTCCAGATCATAACTACTCGCTGTGTTTTAAAGCTTCCTTTAACCGTCACGTCTCTAAGGTGTCCGAAGCGTTCCATGAACCTGCCTCCACCACACTCTTAAGCAGTGCATTCTGGACCTTAACTACTCATTGTGTGAAAAAAATTCTCCTTGTGCTGACATAGCTTCTTTTGCCAATCACTTTGAATCTGTGCCCTCTCCTCGATTCTTTCATGAATGGGAACAGTTTCTCCTTATCTACTCTGTCCAGGCCCCCCATGATTTTGAACACCGTGGCGATATGGTGGCACAGTGGTCAGCACTGCTGCCTCTCAGTGCTAGGGACCAGGTTCGATTCTGGCCTCGTGTGACTGTGCGCAGTTTTCACATTCTCCCCGTGTCTGTAGGTTTCCTCTGGGCGCTCCGGTTTCCACCCAGAGTCCAAAGATGTGCGAGTTAGGTGGATTGGCCATGCTAAAATGCCCGTTGGTGTCCAAGCGATACGTAGGTTACAGAGATAGGACAAGGAAGTGGGGATAGGTAAGGTGTACTTTCAGAGGGTCGATGGACCAAATGGCCTCCTTCTGCACTGTAATGATTCTATGGATGAGAACTCCTCTCAACCTTTTCTTCCCGAAGGAAGACAGTCCTAACTTCTCCAATCCATCTTGATAACTGAAGTTCCCCATCCCTGGAATCTTTCTCGTCTTTCACAATGTGTGGCAACCAGAACTGGATTCAATACTCTAGCTGGGGCCAAACTAGTGTCAAAATAAGTTCCTTGTTCTTGTACTCTGAGCTCTACTAATAAAGCCGAGAATACTGCATGCTTTATTAACTGCTCTCTCCACCCCTCCTACCACCTTCACTGATCTATGCACATATACACCCAGGTCCCTCTGCTCCTGGACCCCCCTGAGAATTGTACCCTTTCTTTTATACTGATTCCCCATGTTCTTCCTACCGAAATGAATCACTTCACATTTCTCCACATTCAACGTTATTTGCCACCTGTCTGCCCATACATAATATGCCTATGTCCTTTTGAAGTTCTGCGCTATACTCCTCACAGGTCACAGTGCTTCCAGTTTTGAATCTTCCACAAATTTTGAAGTCAAAAGGAGAATTTGATTTCTCTGAAAAGGAAGAACGTGCAGGGTTACGGGGAGAAGGCGGGAAAATGGCACTTAGCGAATTGTTCATTCGGAGAGCCGGTGCAGACACGATGGACTGAATGGCCTCTCATTGTGACAACTCTGCGATCCTGTCAACTTTCAATGGGCCATTGGGAGATTACATTGGTGAAAATTTGGAAATGTTTTGGGCAGGCTTTTAGTTGGAAGCACGTTCTGCCCTCGCCGCCAACCTTCGTTTTTTTCAGATTTGGATGTGTTTTGTGTTTCAGGAGAGCACCTGCGAGTCTGCCCACAGGGTTACACCTGCTGCACCAGCGAAATGGAGGACAACCTGACCAAGAGGAGCCGCAGTGAGTTCGAGGCACTCGTGAGGAACGCTAGCCGTGCGGTGCAGGTGATGCTCACGGCGCAGTACAACAGCTTTGATGGTAAGTTCTGGACTTGTTGCCGGTTGTCCTGATCCTCAGGAATGGCCGAATGGGCCAGGCTGCGGGCATGTCGGGAAGAAGGAGATCGTGGCTTCCTGCCTGGAATATTTAGAGCAGGTTATGCAGGGGTGACGATGTGGTTGGGAGAAGGCACATCAGTGTTTATTATTGGAGGACTGACCTAGGTTCTGAGTTCTTACCTTCAAGCTGAGGATCTTGAAATGGCAAGAATGAAGTTGGCACAGCTGGTGCCATGCGTTCTCCCACTCCTAGCCTGTGTAAGATACTTCTGATGCAACATTGGTTTCATTATTCAAGTCGCTGAAAGGAACTCCTGGGCACCAGAGGTTGTCAGATAATGATTATTTGTGGCAATTTGCTGCATACAAATGCTGCCCTGTACATATAGACTACTGCCTGTGATCCATTCAAAGAGTCCGGATGATTTATATAGAGAAGTATGGATATCCAGGAGTGAGTTACAGGCCAGTACCTAATCAAGGAGTTTAAGTTAAGAAAATAATATATATTTTTCCATCAAGACCCAATGAATGTCTCTTACCACTTCACCACCAATTAATTTCTTTTTCAAGTGTGGGCTTCCACCTTCTTCCATCAGAAAAAAGATACCAAAGTTTGAGATCACGTACCAACCGACTCATGAACAGCTTCTTCCCTGCTGCCATCAGACTTTTGAATGGAGCTACCTCGTATTAAGTTGATCTTTTCTCTACATCCTAGTTACGACTGTAACATTACATTCTGCAGTCTCTCCTTCCTTCCCTGTGTACGGCATGCGTTGCCTGTATAGCATACAAGAAACAACACTTTTCACTGTATACTAATACATGTGACAATAATAAATCAAATCATCATAATAATCATTTAGTGTCATAAGTAGGCTTCAATGAAGTTACTGTGAAAAGCCCCTAGTCGCTGCTGGCTGTGTTCTCCATTACAGCTGTTTAGCCCACTGTGCTAAACCAGCCCCTCACCATTGGGTGAAAGCTGCAAGTAGTGTGGGGAACAGCAAGCTTCCGCAAATAGGACATTGACAAGGTGGTCCCTTTCTGGTGGGTTTGGTTCGGTGATGGATGTAGGAAAGATCACGACAACTCCCTGTCCTTCAGAAAGACGTGTGCTCGGATCTTCGTCCATCTCATCAGACGGTTAGGGCTTTGGTTCAACAGATGATCTGAAAGACGGTGAGTCCTATAGTGGGTCACAATCTCCTGACCTTGCTCTCTGTTCATGCTTTGGTGCTTTAAAAAAAAATTTAAAAAATGTTTTGAAATATTTTTGTCTCTCCCCAACGTTTGGCTTCTCGTTTTCTGATCAGCCATTGGTAGCTGGATCACTCTGCTGGGTTTGTGGATGCTTGGACTGTGGCCTTTGCACAGAGTACCCAGACTTAAGTCAACATAATCATGTGGTTCCTTCATAGCAAGAAACTAGATCGTTACACATCATCACCCTCATCAGACCAGTTAGCGATCATCGCTGGCACGCACTGCTACCCATTTTTCGAACTGGCATGGCATGGAAACAAAAGAGTGGATGCACAATGCTATCACGTTGGAGAGTGGCGCAAAGAGGCTTTGCTCTTCCAAAATCTGGGGATGTAAAGGCCGCGATCTAATGGAAAAGTTTTTAAGTGTCATTTCAGGCGGCTGGGAATTTCTCCCCGGCTCTGTCGGCGGGTTCCGCACCGCTCTCTAGCCACACTTTGGATTGGATTGGATTGGATTGGATTTGTTTATTGTCACGTGCACCGAGGTACAGTGAAAAGTATTTTTCTGCGAGCAGCTCAACAGATCATTAAGTACATGAGAAGAAAAGGAAATAAAAGAAAATACATAAAAGAAAAAAACATAAAAGAAAATACATAATGGGGCAACACAACATATACAATGTAACTACATAAGCACCGGCATCGGGTGAAGCATACATGGTGTAGTGTTAATGAGGTCAGTCCATATGAGGGTCTTTTAGGAGTCTGGTGACAGTGGGGAAGAAGCTGTTTTTGAGTCTGTTCATGCGTGTTCTCAGACTTTTGTATCTCCTGCCCGATGGAAGAAGTTGGAAGCGTGAGTAAGCCGGGTGGGAGGGGTCTTTGATTATGCTGCCCGCTTTCCCCAGGCAGCGGGAGGTGTAGATAGAGTCAATGGATGGGAGGCAGGTTTGTGTGATTGACTGGGCTGTGTTCACGACTCTCTGAAGTTTCTTGCGATCCTGGGCCGAGCAGTTGCCATACCAGGCTGTGATGCAGCCAGATAGGATGCTTTCTATGGTGCACCTGTAAAAGTTGGTAAGATTTAATGTGGACATGCCAAATTTCCTTCGTTTCCTGAGGAAGTATAGGCGCTGTTGTGCTTTCTTGGTGAAAGCGCGACGTGGGTGGACCAGGATAGATTTTTGGTGTTGTGTACCCCTAGGAATTTGAAACTGCAAACCAACTCCACCTCGGCCCCATTGATGCTGACAGGTGTGTGTACAGTACTTTGCTTCCTGACCAGCTCTTTAGTTTTGCTGGCATTGAGGGAGAGATTGTTGTCGCCGCACCACTCCACTAGATTCTCTATCTCCCTCCTGTATTCTGACTCGTCGTTATTCTAGATCCGGCCCACTATGGTCGTATCGTCAGCAAACTTGTAGATGGAGTTGGAACCAAATTTTGCCACGCAGTCGGGTGTGTACAGGGAGTAGAGTAGGGGGCTAAGTGCGCAGCCTTGCGGGGCCCCGGTATTGAGTACTATTGTGGAGGAGGTGTTGTTGTTTATTCTTACTGATTACTGGGTCAGAAAGTTGAAGATCCAGTTGCAGAGTGAGGAGCTAAGTCCTAGGTTTTGGAGCTTTGATATGAGTTTGGCTGGGATTATGGTGTTGAAGGCGGAGCTGTAGTCAATAAATAGGAGTCTGGTGTCGGAGTCCTTGTTGTCGAGATGCTCTCAGGATGAGTGTAGGGCCAGGGAAATGGCATCTGCTGTGGACCGGTTGCGACGGTATGCGAATTGCAGTGTATCAAGGCGTTCTGGGAGTGTGGAGGTGATGGGCTTCATGACCAACCTCTCGATAGTCATTTTTCAGGCCCTGGCAAGTTTCTCTCTGGGCTAGTCCAGACTTAGAATTTTTTTCATCTCTGGGGAGCTGAACATGCTGGCCAGATCGTCTCCAAGTGATCGGGCCACCATTTTGAAGCTTAACCCATTCCTCTGTTATCTTCTGTGAAGGTATTTGTGGTAGTCTCATCCCAGTTCACAAGACATGAATGCCACTGAGTGGGATGTCTATGATGTCAGTTCATTGATTTTTTTTTCTCTCCACTGCATTCAGCTGACAAGCGAAGAATCTGCACTAACATGTATGCTGTTCAAATGCTCAAAATGTTCCAAAGCACTTCACTGCTATATAATTACTTTGAAAGTGTCGTTATTGTTATAAAATGGGATATTGTGGAAGACAATTTTCATACATCATGGCCCCACCAGGCATTTGGTTGGGGGATAGATTAACCCCTGCAGCCATCCCGACCCTGCCCCCAACTCCCCACACTTACGTACCCAGCCCAACTCCTAGGGATTCTCCCATCCCCCAGCCGCGTGTTCCTCAGCGGAGTGCCATGAACTGGTGGTGGGATTCTCTCTTCCTGCCACTTGTCAGTGGGATTTTCCATTGAAGCCACCCCATGACACCCGGAAACCTACTGGCGGGGGTGCGCTTCCAGCGGGAACAGAGAATCCCAATGACCGGAGAATCTGGCCATTATATCCTGTTGGACTCTTGTGAGAGACTGATATCATTACGCGTGCACTTGCCCACTGCCCCTCTAGCCTGAAGGTCTTGGTGACATTTGGCTCTGATTCTGTCAGCATCATGTCCAAGTGGCCATTCTTTGTGCCTGAACCTAGACTCAGCATGTTCAGAGCTTGCTCGACAGTATAAGGAAAGTAAACATCTGTTGACCCACCTGCAGTTTCTTTTTGGTAGCCTTTGAGAGTTTTCATCTCCTTGGCCTATTTAACCCTGTGGTAGCCCAATCCCATTATACCACATCACAAAGATTAGCTCTAACGAGGAAGTTACCCAACATCCCAGGACAAATTGAGGTAGCTGCCTGGATTGGATTGTGTGAGTCCTGTTGCTGCAGGGGGCTAAAGAGGGATTCTGGCCCACTTTGTGTTGCACTCGGTGAACGGTCCGAGTGACCCCCTAAAAGAAGAGCTGATTGCTGAAGGCCTTACCTGCTTTGGATGGCATGTTTGTTGGAAGCAGTTCTGGTAGATATTGAAGTAACTGGTGCTTCAGTTAGTTGGTGGGGCCAGAGCCCAGTAACTCCGCGGAATGAAATACAAACCCAAGTCAATACTGAGCAAACAGACAGGGCAACTGGTAAGACGACTCTGAGTTATGCAAGCCCCCTGGTGGTCCTATTGAGGAGGCTCCATGTAAAACATTAAGCTTTCCTCTCTGACAATGAAATCAAGGTTCACGCTTGTATTCATAGAATGTATTATCATGTTCTCCAGATTGCTTTTGAAGTTCAATCACAGGTAATACATAAGCAGTTGGTATAATAAATGTATTCATTGATTTTTGTTTTACCCATTCGTGGGATGTGGGTGTCGCTGACTGGGCCAGCATTTATTGCCCAACCCTAATTGCCCCTGAGAAGGACGAGATGAGCAGCTTTCTTGACCCGCTGCAGTCCCTGTGGTATAGGTACATCCACAGTGCTGCTAGGCACTGCAGGATCCTGGACACAGGTTATAGGCCGGATTCTGGTGTTGGTTGAAGGGAGAATGCTGCACACACAGCATTGGGAAGTACTTGGGCCATGTTCAAACAGTGTCATGAGATCCTTTTCATATCCACCAGAAGAGACCAGTGGTACATTGGGTTCAGATATCCCATGAAAGCCCATGATGTTGAACTCCCTGAGCAGAACACTTGATTGTTAACCAATGTGAATCATAGAATAGAATCTCTACAGTGTGGAAGGAGGCCATTTGGCCCATTGACACTGCACTGACTTTCCGAAAGAGCACCCTACCCAGGTCCACTCCTCCGCCCTATCCCTGTAACCAAAAACTAAATATCTTTGGGAATTAAGGGGCAATTTATCATGGCCAATCCACCTAACTTGCACATCTTTGGACTGTGGGAGCAAACCAGAGCACCTGGAGGAAACCCAGGCAGAGACTGGGAGAGTGTGCAAACTTCACACAGTCACACAAGACCGGAATTGGACCCAGCTCCCTGGCGCTGTGAGGCAGTAGTGCTAGCTGAGGCCCTTTTAATTGATGTTGTACCTGGTTCCTGATGCTCATGCAAGGGGTTGTTAGTTGGTCAGAGTTATGCTGAGTTTACTCATCAGTTTCAGCTGAAGGCATCTATTTATGTTTTGACTGGTTCAGCATCCACTGTTTATCGTGAATAAGCAATCCATATTTGATTGTATGTCTTCAAATGAGATCACAAACAGGTGTTACAGTGAAGCAGTTGCCCCGTTTACCTGTACAACCAACTCCAGAGGGAACTCACAACAGATCCTACACTCGAAAAACAAGTGCGGTGTTGTTCTGTCAGTCTGTAGACACAACAATGTCTGAAAATTAGTCCATCAGTCGTACAGCCTCCTAACTGATGTCATTTTGCAAATCATGTGTGTGCCAAGTTTCTTTAGGGAGAAATTAAGTTTTTCCTACTCACCTGCTCTTTCCCCTTCACCCGACAAATATTTCCGTTTCAAATATATATCCAACTCCCTTTTGAAAGTTATTGGCCCACAACTTTCTGGTTCCCCAGCATCGCATATATGAAGTATCCCAATGATGTGTTGGCGAATCCCTCTAGGAGGTCCTCGCATAAGGATTTACCTGGCAATTGCCCAGAAGCGCAAACTTCCTCTGGGCAATTGAACTGGGCTGGGAACCATCTGACAGAAGCGATTTGAATTGCTAACTTCTGATGGTTCTACCAGTTCTTTTTTTTTTATCATAGAATTTACAGTGCAGAAGGAGGCCATTCGGCCCATCGAGTCTGCACCGGCTCTTGGAAAGAGCACCCTACCCAAGGTCAACACCGCCACCCTATCCCCATAACCCAGTAAACCCACCCAACACTAAGGGCAATTTTGGACACTAAGGGCAATTTATCATTGGCCTATCCACCTAACCTGCACATCTTTGGACTGTGGGAGGAAACCGGAGCACCCGGAGGAAACCCACGCACACACTGAGAGGATGTGCAGACTCCGCACAGACAGTGACCCAAGCCGGAATCGAACCTGGGACCCTGGAGCTGTGAAGCAATTGTGCAATCCACAAGGCTACCGTGCTGCCCTGATAGGTACTCTGAAAGAGTCAAAGGAAAAATAAATCACTTCTAACTCCACAGTAACTATTTAAACCCCCCCCCCCCCCCCCCCCCCCCAGCGGACACTCAACCCCAGAGCTGACTCGCCCATCCCCATGGCTCAACCCAAGCATCCTCTCCACAATCCGACCCCCCCACCCTTCCTCGTCTCTGCCATCCCAGCCCCCTCCTGGCGTCCTGCGATTGTCTGAACCTTTAATGTTTGAAATGTACCTTCTCCGTTTAAATTGTCTCCAGTCCTGTGAAAGGGGGCATTCCTTTCTTTCCTGCACCCCAGTTGCTCCTCGTCGATGCACCTGAAGGAACGCTTTGCTGCACCCGTCTCACCCAGTCTGAGTGAGGAAGGTTGGGCGAACCAGGAGCTTTGGAATTTCAGGCAGGGTAAGTCCATCCAGAGTGGCAATCTGCAGATTGCCCCTCTGAGCAAGTTAAGGGTCAATGGCGCTTCCACCACCCTTTCAGGCAGCGCATTCCAGATCATAACTCACTGCCTAAAAAGAAATTATCAGGTTCCTTTGCTGATAATTTGAATCTGTATCCTCTGGTTCGTGACCCTCCTCCTAATGGTAGCAGTTTCTCTGTTCTACTCTTTCAAAAGTCTTTACAATTTTGAAGGCTTCTATTAAATTTCCACTTGACCTTCAGTGCCATATGGAGAATTATCACAGTCGTTCCACATAACAGGTCTCTCATCCTTGGACCCAATTTACAACCTGTTTCAGACCTTGAGATCCTTCCTAAACGGTGGTGCCAAAAGTAGAGACTCCATTTTAGCTGAGAGGTCTAACCAGTGATTTTGAAAGGTTTAACATAACTTCCTTTCTACCATTTGCCTCGACTAATAAAACCAGGAATTCTATTCATTTTTTTTTAACCAGCTTCCTCAATTTTCCCCCTCAACTTCAGAAACTACAGTGCGTGAATAAATAATTAAAACTTCTATGTCAAATCAAGGAGGAATAAGTTAAGGTACGACAAGGAACAACACATTACATAGGAACATGCATTCAAGGTAGAGGTACTGACGCATTTTGTCCCCACGTGTAGCAAGACCTGGGTAACATCCTGACTTGAGTTGATAAGTAACAGGGAACATTTACACCATACAAGTGCCAGACAATAACTGTCTTTAACAAGAGGGAATCGAAGTCCATCCTCCCTTGACATCGGATCTCCCATGCCCCCCACCCCCCCAGAAATCTGTCCACTATCTCCAAGGTATAAGTCAGGAGTGTAATGGAATACTCTCCACTTGTCTGGATAAATGCAACGCTCAAGAAGCTTGACACCATTCAGGGCAAAGTAGATTGGCACCCCATCCACCACCTTCAACCTGAGGTGAAATTTAATGCACATATAAATAGACTTGTTTCTTGTCAGATTTTTTTCCAGTATTGTCTACTGCTGGGGCCATGGAAGGGGTAGTGGTGTGAAGGCTAATTGCAGAACCCCCCCCCCCATCCTCCTTTTTCTCTTCTTTATTTTCCTGAGGAAGGAGCATGAAAACTGCGTTCATGGAAACTGGGACCTCACAGTGCCATGATGGGGATCTGCTAATTTACCCAAGGGATGAGGCCTGCGACCACTCTGCTCACCGCATCGCTTTTATCAAATGACCTCAAAGAGGGAAATACAACCGCCCAATCTTTGAAGCATTTGCAGCCAGTCTGTGGGTGACTATCCAAACGCCCTCAGATGCCATAGCCAATTGACCGTACCAAGCTATCTTATTATGCTACCCTCCCCTCACTGCAGTGACAGGTAGAGTTTTAGATATTTAGTGATTTCAACTTGTGTCATAATTTTGGCTGGCATTAAGTGTCCAGATCATTATCCTTTATAAAAGTAATTTGGTGATGCTCATCCATTGCTTGTGTGTAGTTGAGGTTTGATCTTGATCTAGTTCTCCAAGCGCAACTACTATTGACTTTACTCCCACATGCTCACATCTCCCTGAAGATTGACACTTGACGTTTTGTCAGAGCCAATTAGCCAGCTGGATGGAGAAGAAAGGGCTCCCAGTCAGAAGGCAGAATTCCTTTCTTCTTCCCCTCACTTTCCCTTGAAGATCTGCTTTGAATTCTCTCTCATCAGACGGCAGTGATTTTTCAAACACTTTTTCCCCCTACGTATAAAACTACCTCAGCAAGTCTGTGCAGGAGTTGGCAGCATTGTTAGAAAACATCCTGAATAGCTTGGGGCTGACTATATCAGACCTGTTTCTGTTGGTTTGGTTGCATGTTTGAAATGCATGGAGCTGCACGGCCGATTATAAGCTTCACTTGATCCTTCTAAACTTGACTGATGTGTTGCTGAGTAAATGTATTACACAGTGTGGTAATGAGTAGTGAAGGCCAGGAAATGGCCCAGGTTTGATTCCCAGTGGTATTTGCTGACCTCACTTGGGGAAACCCTAAGGCTAAGGGAGGTGAAAAATCAGTGAAGCATCCTGCTTCCAATTGCTCCTTCGTGACTCGGTTGAAAAATGTGGCCGTTAAGTGACAACTTGTTTGGTCTTGGCTCCGATACCTTCCAAGCTTATGCTCACTGCCTTGGCTTATGTGAGGTGGTTGGCCACATGGTGAATAACTGCACAAGCTTGCAGCTGAGCTGGCAAGGGCGGGAGTGGTCCGTGCGGGCTGGCTACCTGTAACTTTATCCCACACTGGCAAAATTTGCCAGACACGGGAATGGAATGGCAAGCCAGAATGGGGTCCCATCTGCCATTTCTGAAGGGCAGCCAGGGTTGGCTTGACTTGACAAAAGTCCAGGTCATTGTCTGCCCTTCCCTTCTCTCCTGACGATGAAGAGCCTTGCATGGGCATCTTGGACCTTGACCCCAATGCACTTTCAAGCAGCGATTATTGAATTATGATCTGGTATGGGAATTCAAGCTGATTTTTTGTTTTAGCCTTCCCCCCCCCTGTATCATTGGTGCCGCCTGTCCCTTTATTGACAAGGAAAGGGTCGTTTAGAAACTACTTTGAATCAAGTGTCAAAATAGGTAAGAGGCAGCACGTGGGTTAGCCCTGCAGCCTCACGGCATCGAGGCCTCAGGTTCGATCCCGGCTCTCTGGGTCACTGTCCGTGTGGAGTTTGCACATTCTCCCCGTGCTTGTCCCCACACAACCCAAAGATTTGCTAAATTGCCCCTTAATTGGAAAAAAAAAGGAATTGGGTACTCTAAATTTAAAAAAAAAAGAAGTAAAAGTAATTAGGTAGCTAAATAGCTTCTTGTTGAAGATCTTAGCGAATCTATTTTGGCTATTGAGTTGACAGTGATGTACTTTTGGTGCTCTGCTTTTATGGTGCCATAGGCTCTCGACATTGCCAACATCAGTAGTCATGAGCCACCTCATTGTCATTTTCATTGAGCACCTCACCAGCATTACCAAGGTGGAAGAGTGTCGGAGATGATTAACCTTGGTGTAATATAGAAGGTGAGATAAAGCACATAACATTGTCGTGATTAAGTGGCACCAAGATTGTTTTTTAAGATTTCACCACTACAGAGCCCATTATTGGCAAGGTGCAGTTTCTCCCCCAGCGGCCGAGGCAGCATGCTAGTGGTCCGCTGTGGTATAGGGATTGGATTATGTTTTTCTCCCCCCACAATCCATTTACCCTCTATGAACCTAGTGTATTATAGATGTGCGATGTGTGTGAGACTTTAATAAAGATGATGTTCTCCTCCCCCCAGTAGAATTCAGGGGGTAAATCACAACTTTAAATGAACCATTGCTGATCGCACCCTCAACCCAGGAGCAATGGGACCTGGCTGAGGTGAAACAGCTTTATACAGACTACAGGATCAACCTTACTGGAACTGGGCTTCTCAACTGAGCCAAGGGATAATCTAATGCCATCTGTTAATCCGTTGTTGCTGTGCCCTGTGCAGCTCTGAAGGAGCTTCTTCAGTGCCCAATGGCTATCCAGCCAGCAATAAAACCTGACCCGGTGGAGTCTTGGGTGCAGGTCATCAAACTGTGGCATATCACCAGCTAACTTTGTTTCTTTTGTTATGTATTAGTATTAGTGGCTGGACAACAAACCCATTGTTGGGTCGCGACATGGCCAGTAGACCCGGGAGAGGCCTCTTCTGGGATTTACCCGTCTCGCCACGCCTCGCGAGATCTAACGGGACCCGGTTCTGGCTAATCTACAGAATAAAGTGTTGCAGTCAGGCACACTTTAATATGCACTCACCAGAGTTACCCAGGGCGCAGGATCTAACCCGCTCGCCTTGGAGACCCCGAGCGAATGCCAGTTAGTACTGGTCTTCACAAAAGATGCCCCAGGCATTCCCGCACTTGGGTGGGGTCACCCAGGGGATCGGGGGCCCCTGGGTAGCTGGGTACTGGGCAGGGTAGCACTATAGTGGTGCGCTCTGGGCACCCTGGCATTTGGGCTGCACTGGGAACCGGGCCCATGGGTGCTCTGCCCCTATTAGGAGGGCTTGATGTGGAGATGTCGGCGTTGGACTGGGGTGGGCACAGTAAGAAGACTTACAACACCAGGTTAAAGTCCAACAGGTTTGTTTCTAATCACTAGTGATCACTGTTGGACTTTAACCTGGTTTTGTAAGACTTTTACTTACTAGGTGGGGTGTGGGAGGCTCAATTACACCCTTGTAGGGGCACTGGGGGGGTCTCGAGAACGGGGCACCATTTTGAAATAGAGTTCCGCTTGCCAGTGCGTGAAACGAGACTAAGTGTATCCTTGATGGGGTGTTCCCCGCTGAGGCTCCAAAACAAAACAGAGTCCCGTTAGATAGTGGGGTCTTTCTTGACACAGTGAGCACCGGGAAACACCAGGCAAAACGGGCGCGCTGCGGGATTCTGTTTCATTTCCGTTAGATTGGGTCATGATATGCAGATAATGATATACAGACAGGCAGCTAATGAACACAGAGAAAGGACATGACCAATGAGCAGGCAGGACACTCAGGGGTGGTATCTCACTATAAAAGGCACGAGGCACTCACACTCTTTCCACTGATGAACATCTACAGAGTGAGTCAGGGTGTATGTACAGTATCACATCTCCAGCACGTGGCTAAGAGCTAGTCTGGTTCAGTCAGACAGAGTAACCACACTTAGGTTAGCAGAGAGTCGAACTCATAGAGAACTGTGCTAACTATGCTACTGGTTCAATAAACCAGATTGAACTAACTTCAAGGTCTGGAGTATCTTTTGGTTAAAGCTGCATCCAGTTGCAGCCTGTGTTATCCCAGAGTACGCAACTCAACAGATCGCGCCTGTGGCTTGTTGTTACCTTCAACACCGGGGGTCCACCCAATACAATCTTGTGGTTTCCAGACAGTTTGAGCACATTGCGACCCAGGACTATGGGAAGTTTTTGGAAAGTTGCCTTCATAGATTGCATCAAAAAAGACTGAAAGAGAATGATGGATACTGAATCATAACTTTGTGGCATTTCGAAGTGATTCACGACTAATGGATTTTTTTGATGGATTCGTACAACCTTCCAGCAGGAAAGTTTGTCCATCAGTACTATGCCAGCTTTTTGAAAGAACTTTGAAATGAAAATCTCTTTCCCCATAGCCTTGCATATTTTTCCTTCCTAAATACATATTCAATCCCTTTGACATTTCTTATTGAATCTACTTCCACTATGCTTTCGGGTAGTGCCTTCCACATCATAAAAACTCATTCTTAATCTCTTCTTTTATGTCCTTTGGTTATTGATCCTTATGCCAATGGGAACACCTTCTCCTTATCTACTCTAGAAGAATTTTGAACACTTCCATTCAATCTCCCCTGAAGAGAACAGTAGAAGCTCCAATAGTCTCCACATAATTGTAAGTCTCCTTTGAAATGAAGGCAGTTATTATGTCTGTCTAACATGGAGTGCGCACTCTCCTCAGTGATTCTTAAATCCTGAGGCCTTGGATATAACTGAGTAGAGCCGAGGCTTCTGGACACCCAAATGTGTGCAGGAACTGCAGGAGTTTAACTAGTTAAAACCATGCACTTTCCATTGCTTGCACACCTAGCACCATCTCCACATAATTGTAAGTCTCCTTTGAAATGAAGGCAGTTATTATGTCTGTCTAACATGGAGTGCGCACTCTCCTCAGTGATTCTTAAATCTTGAGGCCTTGGATATAACTGAGTAGAGCCGAGGCTTCTAGACACCCAAATGTGTGCAGGGAACTGCAGGAGTTTAACTAGTTAAAACCATGACCTTTCCATTGCTTGCATACCTAGCACCATCCCAACTATTAGCCTTTATCTGGGAGAGCTATCTGGAAGGAATTCATCTTATCGACAGGGCAACATAGGGTTGTCCAATGAATAGAGTCTTGAGTAAAGACTCGGCCCCTCGAGCTTGCTCCACCATTCAATAAGATCTTGGCCGATCTCATTGTAACCTCAATCCCACATCCCTGCCTAACCCCTTTCACCCCTTTATTAATCAAGAATCTATCTAGCTCTGCCTTAAATATATTCAAAAACACTGCTGCCACTGCCTTTTGAGCAAGAGGTTTCCAAAGACTAGCGACGCTTTGTGAGAAAATAATTCTCCACATCTTTGTCTTAAATGAATGATCCTTATTTTTAGACAGTGACCACCTAGTTCTAGATTGTCCCACAAGAAGAAACATCTTCTCCACATCCACTCTGTCAAAATCCCCCAGGATCTTCAAAGTTTAAATCAAGTTGCCTCTTACTATTCCAGTTCTAGGGGGCGGCATGGTGGCATAGGGCACTGCTGTTTCACAAAACCAGGGACCCGGGTTCAATTCCAGCCTCAGGTGACTGTGTGGAGACGCCACATTCTCCCAGTGCCTGCGTGGATTTCCTCCGGGTGTTCCGGTTTCCTCCCACAGTCCAAAGATGTGCAGGTTAGATCGATTGGCCATGCTAAATTGTCCCTTAGTGTCCAAAGCTTGGCTGGGGTAATGGGGATGGGGCGGGGGGGTTGAACCTAGGTAGGGTGCTCGTTTGAAGGGTCGGTGCAGACTCGATGGCCTCCTTCTACACTGTAGGGATTCTATGTAGGGATTTGATGATTCTAAACCCCAACAGATACAAGCTTAGCCTGTCCAACATTACCTCAGACGACAGCCTGCTCATTCCAAGTATTAATCGAGTAAACCTTCTCTGAAGTGCTTCTAACACATGTACATTTTTCCTTAAGTAAGGAGACCAGTAAGGAGACCAATACTGTACACACTACTGCAGATGTGCTCTCACCAGTACAACTGAACCCTAACCTCGCTTCTTCTGTAGTCAATTCCCCTCACAATGAACAATAACATTCTATTAGCTTCCTAATTATTTGCTGTTCCTGTATACTAGCCTTTCATGATTCATGCACTGGGGCACCCAGATCCCTCTCAATCTCACCATTTACATAATATGCTTTTTTTATATACCTCCTGCCAAAGTTGACAATTTCACATTTGCCACATTATACACCATTTGATAGATCTTTGCCCACTCATTCAACCTATCTATACAACTTTGTAGCCGCTTTCCGTCTTCTTCATAACTTACTTTCCTTGCCTATCTTTGTGTCATCAGCAAATTTAGCAACAATATCACCTGTCCCTTCATCCAAGTCATTTCTATGAATTGTAAAAAAGTTGAGGCCCCAGCACTGAACCCTGTGACACACCACTCGTTACAGAAAAAGACCCTCTGTTTCCTATTTGTCTTCTGGAAATCTAAGTACAGTGCATCCACTGGTTTCCCTTTATCCACAGCATATGTGACTCCTTCAGAGAACTTCAATAAATTGGTCAAATATGATTTCCCGTCCACAAAACCAGGATGACGCTACCTAATTGCATTAAACTTTTCCAAGTGCCCTGCTGTGACATCCATAATCATAGTCTCCAACAATTTCCCGATGACAAATGTTAGGCTACCTGGCCTGTAGTTTCCTGCTTTCTGCCTCCCTCCCCTTTTGAATAACGGAGTTACATTTGCTAATTTCCAATCTAATGGAAAATCCCTGAATTTAGGGAACTTGGGAAACTTAAAACCAAGGCATCAAAGATTTAATTCGCCACTTCCATCAAGACCCTAGGTTGAAATCCATCAGGACCTGGGAATTTGTCAGCCTGCAGACCCAACAATTTGCTCAGTCCCACTTCCCTGGTGATTGTAGTTTTCCTGAGTTCCTCCTTCCCTTCCATTTCCTGAGTTACGGTTATTTCTGGGATGTCACCTGTATCCTCTACATGGAAGACTGATGTAAAATACCTGTCCAATTAATCTGCCATCTCCTTCCTTCTCATTTTTAATTCCACAAACTCACTTTCTATGGGACAAACTCTCACATTGTTAACTCATTTCTTATTAAATATCAATAGAAACTCTTACTATCTGTCTTTATATTTCCAGCTGGCTTTCTCACATGCTCTTAATTTTTTCCCTCCTTATTAATATTTTAGTCATTCTTTGCTGTTCTTTATATTCGACCCAATCTTTTGACCTTCCACTTATCTTTGCACAATTATATGCCTTTTAAAAAGTTTAATCCGGTCTTTGATTTTTTTTTAGTTAACCACGGATGTTGTGTTCTCCTTTTGAAATTTCCTTTCTCATTGGAATCTATTCTATGTATTCTGGAATACCCTTTAAAGGTCTGTCACTGCATTTCTATGGACCTATCCCTTAACCTCCAGGTTCACTTTATCTTTGCTTTGATGGCCTCATAATTGCTCTTAGTTAACTTTAAAATACTAGTCTTGGACTCACTCTTCTCTCCCTCAAACTGAATGGAAAATTCAATCATATTATGGTCGCTGCCACCTAGGAGTGCCTTCACGATGAGGTTATCAATTAATTGCATATCATTGCACAATACAAGGCCTAGTATAGCCTCCTCTCTGGTTGGCTCCAGATTGTGCTTTTCCAAGAAACTATCCCAAAAATATTCTATGAACTCCTTACCCATGGAATCCTTGCAGTGCAGAAGTCTGCACCAACCCTGTGAAAGAGTACCCTTCTGAGGCTCACGGCCCCGCTCTATCTCCATAACAACCGCACTGAAACTGCACATCTTTGGACACTAAGGGAAAATTTAGCATGACCAATCCACCTAACCTGCACATCTTCAGACTGTGGGAGGAAACCGGGGCACCCGAAGGAAACCCACGCAGACACGCTACCTTTGCCCATCATGATTTTTCTAGTCCATCGTGGGCCTATCCTCTCTACAATTTAGAGAAATGAGTGGTGATCTCAATGAAACATATAAGATTCTGAATGGATCTAGCACTCCTTCCAAGGGCAGCGATTTACTTGGACTTCTTTCAAATTAGTATACTATCTTTGCTGTTCACAATGCCATTTCCTCTGCAATGGGGCAACTGAATGTAGATTGGGAGATCGCTTTCTTGAAACACTGTTCAGTCCACAAACATGAGCGCGACATTCTGGTCGCTTGCCATTTTAATTCACTGTCTTGCTTTCAAGCCCACATTTTTGTCCTTGGCTTTCTGCAATGTTCCAATGAAGCCCAATGCAAACTGGAGGAACAGCCCCTCAACATCCGCTACGGCACTTTACAGCCTTCTGGATTCAACATTTGAGTTCAACAACTTGAGACTATGAACTCTATCCACCATTTTAATTTTTATGCCGATTGCCAGTTTGAATTTTGTTTTTCATCTTTTGGCTTGCAGGCAGCCGTTCATTATTCTGCCTTTCACAATCACTCTACAAATGCATTGTTTTATTACGACAACCATTACCACTCCCGTTGCCTTTTGTTCTTTGTCTTTAAATCTGTTCCGCCCTCTACCCCATCCCTGACCTTCCCTTTAGTTCGTCCCTTGCCACCTTTTGCTGGCATACAACCCCGTCACATACCTACCCTCCTTCAGTTCTGAAGAAGGGTTGAATTTTACTCGAACATTGTTTCTTTCTCCACAGATGCTGACAGACCTGTTGACTATTTCCAGCACTTTCTGTTTCCATTTGGTATTCTGAAGGGGCTTGACAGGCTAGAAGCTGAGGTTGGGGATTTTAGAACACTGGGTCACAGCTTCAGGGCAAGGGGTTGACCATTTAGGACTGAGATCGGTGAATCTTTGGAATTGGTTATTCCAGAGGGTTGCGGGGTGCTTCATTGAGTATGTTTAAGATTGAGATAGGTTTCTCGTGTAGCAGGGATTCGAGGGATACTGGGAACATTCAGGGAAAGTTGGGTGGAGGCAGAAGATTGGCCGTGATTGTATTGAACAGCAGAATATGCTTGACAGGCTATATGGCCTATGCGTGTTCCTGTTTCTTATGTTGTTGTGAATTCCAGCCCCGGTAACAGGTCATATATCAGTAGTAAGCCTGCCTTGCTGGAGAATGATTCATCACTCAATGTAAGTTTACAGAGACGATGCAGAATCGGGGTGGCACATTAGCACATTGGTTAGCGCTGCTGCCTCACAGCTCCAGGGATCCAGGTTTGATTCTGACCCTGGACAACTGTGCGGAGTTTGCACGTTCTCCCTGTGCCTGTGTGGGTTTCCTCTGGGTACTTCGGTTTCCTCCCACGGTACAGGGATGTGTAGGGTAGGTGATTGGATATGCTAAATTGCCCCTGCAAGGGGTTACAAGGTGGGGGATTAGGCCTAGATTGGGGTGCTCTTTCAGAGGGTTGGTGCAGACTCGATGGGCCGAATGACCTCCTTCTGCACTGTAGGGATTCCATTCTATGAATTACTGGAGAAAATAATTCCATTTTAGTATCAACAATCATTACTTTATTGCTCCTCTCCCTGCCCCCGCATTTGCACTTCTATTCTAAGAGTGTGGAGGCACCTGAGTGCGCAGTTGGCAGGCCTGCCCTGTCTGTTAGAGTTGAATGCGACTTGTGGTGTTATGAAGAGTGCCCGTTTGGGCCTTGCTGTTCACGGTCAGCAAGCAGAGGGTGGGCGGGGGAGGGGTTGAATAAGTACTCAGTTATCTCATCTGTGCTTCTCGTCTTTAATTATTGAAGTGGTTTATTTTCAAAGCTGAGGTCGTGTGGTTTGTAATTACAAAAATATGATGAGCTTCCCAATTCCTCGCCAGTTATGTGAGCTCTGTTATTAATGCCTGCAGCTAGCAATTGAGTGGCCTTCCTGTTTTGAATGGAGTTTGAGGCAGCGTACGGATTTGAATAACAAATTAGTTTTACTTGGCATTTATGATCATTGCAGAAGATTAATCACTATGTTCAAACCTAAACTGTTTGTGGGATGTACACCTTGATTACAGCTTCATGTTACCAGTGCTTATAGCGGGGACTGTGGCTTTTTGGCTGGGATCAAGTGTCAGATCAAGTCCAAGATGAGGTGCCATGCCTTTTGTTGTCAGCTTGGATCTTGTATGTCTCTCTTGTGGAGATCAGGAATTGGAATCAATTTGAATTGATTTTTCAAGCAAGCAATGAGGTGGATTAAGAGTTTGCCCTGTGCACTCTGCGCATTGGCTTTGTAACTTTAGGATGGGATTTTACAAAATAAATTTAGAGAATCCAATTTTTTTCCAATTTGTGCGTGGGAAGTGATAAATCCGCAGTCTCTTTTTTGTTTTCTTTCTTTCAAATAAATTTAGAGTACCCAATTCTTTCTTTTTCAAATTAAGGGCAATTTAGTATGGCCGATCCACCTGCTAACCACTGTGCCGCCATGCCACCCTACTTTAGGATGGATAAATACATTTTAAAATATTGTGTCTGACTAATCCTAAGAGTTGCCAAATGCTCTTGCGTGGCCATAGAGGGAATTCTTCTAGATTGCAGCACGGTAGCACAGTGGCTAGCACTATAGCTTCACAGCGCCAGGGTCCCAGGTTCGATTCCGGCTTGGGTCACTGTCTGTGCGGAGTCTGCACGTTCTCCCCGTGTGTGCGTGGGTTTCCTCTGGGTGCTCCGGTTTCCTCCCACAGTCCAAAGATGTGCAGGTTAGGGGGATTGGCCATGCTAAATTG
Organism: Scyliorhinus torazame; assembly: GCF_047496885.1. Taxonomy (NCBI): domain Eukaryota; kingdom Metazoa; phylum Chordata; class Chondrichthyes; order Carcharhiniformes; family Scyliorhinidae; genus Scyliorhinus; species Scyliorhinus torazame. The sequence continues at coordinate 132,462,444 of NC_092720.1, read as the reverse complement.
CCCTGAGGTTAGATGGGGTTGTAGGGTTATGGGGAATGGGGTGGAGGTTTGGGCTTCGGTAGGGTGCTCTTTCCAAGGGGCGGTGCGGACTCGATGGGCTGAATGGCCTCCTTCTGCACTGTAAATTCTATGATTCTATGATTGCTACTTGGCTTTATCCGGCAGGAGCATAAAAATTGGGAATTCAGGGCTTTGTTCGCATCTCAGAATGGGAAATCATCTTCAGCAAGCATCTGAGTTCCAGTAAATTCACCTTGGTGAATATCCACACAGCAGTTTTTATGTCGGACTTCCCTTTAAACGGGACTGGCGTTGCTGAAACTGGCTGGAAAGCACAAGGGTGGCCACCCTCCTATCGTCCGACCTAAACTCATCCAAACGTCCGCTGCCTTTATCCCAACTCTCTCAAATATCCTGTTCGCATGTCACCCTTGGCCTTTGAGGGCTCCTGGTTAAGCAATGCCTCCATTTAAAAATTCTCAGCCTTGTGTTCCAGTCCCTTCACAACTCGCACCTCCCTATCTCTGTGATCTCCTCCAGTCCTACCAGTGTCTGCAAACTCTGGGTGTCTACCATTACCTTGTGTATCCCTAATTTTCTTCGCCCTACTTTTGTTTGCTTTGGCTTCAGCTGGTGAGGTCCTTAGCCCTCCCACCTTTTTTTTAAATCTCTCCTATCTTCTAAGACGCTCTCCAAAGCCTAACTCCTTGGCAAGGCTTTTTGTTGCATTATTTTATAAGCTTTTCCAACAATTTCAATCCACCTTTCTATATCTTACTATCCAAAGGCCATTTCGTTTATCGCAGGATCAACTCAAACTGCATCTTTAGCTGTGCAAAGTACAAATTATGCTCCTACATTTGGCAGGCAGATGCTTGGTGCGCAGCACTGTGCTATATTTTCATCCTGAAAATGTGTTTGCTTGACAATATCTCCTTATCTGCTCACCATTTACAGTGAGACTGTTGCTGTTTTTTTAAAATTTAGAGTACCCAATTTCCCCCCCCCCCAATTAAGGGACAATTCAGCGTGGCCAATCCACCTACCCTGCACATCTTTTTGGGTTGTGGGGGTGAAACCCACGCAGACACGGGGAGAATGTGCAAACTCCACACGGACAGTGACCCGGGGCCGGGATCGAACCCGGCTCCTCGGCACCACGAGGCAGCAGTGCTAACCACTGTGCCGCCCGAGACTGTTGCTGTTTAATTGCACTTGGAATTACAGAACTCTGCAGCATGAACTCTTACCAAATCGCATTAACTCATCACCACTGTGCTTGCTTGCTAATTAAACTGGCTCGCGCTCTGGCATCGTCTCAATTTTAAAATTCATGTCTTTTTTGTTTTCAGATCCTTCTGTTCCCTCATCCCACCCTACCTTTGTAACGTCCTCTAGCCCTTCAATTCTCTGAGATCCCGAACGCTCCACCATCGCTCGCTTCTTGTCTTTGACATCGCCCCACCACAAGCCTAAAAGTTCCCCTCTCAAACTCTTGCCTCTCTATTGCTCTCCTTAAAACCCACATCTTTGCGCAAGCCTTTGACCACCCCTCATAATGTCTCCTCTGCCTTGATGCCAAATGTTTCCCATAATGCTCTTGTGACACTTTACTCCATTGACAAGGCTATGTAAATATAAATTATTGTTTTTGGGGTAGCTGAGCTAGACACAATAACACTATTTCAAAGGAGAATTGTTTTTAACAATTTTGAAAGTAAGAATATGGAATGGTGTATGGAAAAAGGCGAGGTCATACAAGAACTAGGGGACACAGTTTAAAAATAAGGGTATTCCATTTAAGAATGAAGTTGGAGGTTTCCCCTGAGAGTGATGGTGTGTCTTTGGAGCTCTCTTGCCAGCAAGCATTGGAGGCAGGGTCAATGCATATTTCTAAGGCAGAAGTAGATAGATTCTTGACTAATAAAGGAGTCAGAGGTCATTGTGGTTCGGCGGAATGTGGAATTGAGGCTACAATCCAATCAGCCATGATCTTATTGAAGGGCAGAACAGGCCCGAGGGGCCGAGTGGCCTATTCCTGCTTCTCATTCATATGTTTGTACCTATGTATGTAAATAGAACTGGATTTAAAGACACCAGTTGAAGATGATGGGCTAGTTGGGCTCCTCCTAGACTGCAAATTTGAATTCTATCCTCTATAATTATATCGCCAAGCTAAATTTCTGAATCTGAGTGGAATATTTTAGTGAGAGATGTTTTCAGCAGATGAGTTTTCTCTGAGTTTTAAGCTTATCAAGGTGAAGGATATTAGTGCTGAGGAGTTGGAACTCACCTTTGGTGCCAGGACCTCCGAGATTTAGCATACCACAGCACAGTCAATCTTCCTCTCCGCTGCACTATTAATCTGTGTGAGCCTCAAATCTCAGCAGAGGGGTATTTTCCTGCTTCCCAACCCAACCTCTTGCAAATAATCAAGTTAGTACCACTTAATGGCATTGATTGCTGCTGTTTCGTGACATAGACCAAACCCCACCAAGGTATGAGTTCCATAGAATCTCTATAGTGCAGAAGGTGGCCATTCAGCCCATCGGGTCTGCATCAACCCTCCAAAAGAGCACCTATCTAGGCCCACTCCCCTACCCTATCTCCTTAAACCCGCGCATTGATCATGGCCAATCAACCTAACCAGCACATCTTTGGACTGTGGGAGGAAACTGGAACTCCCAGAGGAAACCCAGGCAGACGTTGAGAGAATGTGCAAACTACACAGTCACCCAAGGCCGGCATCGAACCCAGGTCCTTGGCTCTGTGAGGCAGCAGCAGTGCTAACCACTGTGCCAGCGTGCTGCCCATGTTGGGATCACCCAAACTCATTTCACATCGGACCCTTGTGCTCAAGAAATAAGGCTGGGTAGGTTTGAGCTTTGTTTCCTGACGTGAAAGATCATTGCGCAATTTGGACATTGCTTGTTGTCCATTGTGGTAAAGAATGTCTGTTCAGGCAGATATTTTACAAACGCCACAAGGCTGGTAATGTTAGCTGTGGACCTTTGAGCCAGGATTTTCGTGTGGGCTCGGAAACGCCTGACGTTGCACTTTTGTGCCTTTCTAAAATGCTCACCTGACCCACATGGGACTTTTCCGGGGATGTTTGACTATTCACACAGTGGTCAGGTTCAGTGCTTTGCAAGCTGCAATGGTGTGCGGAGTGTGGTGTAGAGGTGGGTCAGCTCGAAGACCCACCTTCATTCCAGCACAGCAGTGTAACTCCCAACATCATTTAATGGTCTTCTAAAACAAATCCTCGGTCTCTCCCCGCACCCCCCCTCCATGGTGCCCCATCTCCCATGCTACCATATTCCCCTTTCCCCATTTAATTTTTTTAAAGAAATATTTTTATTGAAGGCATTTTTCATATGTACAAAAATACAAACCTCGGCAACAGGTAAAAAAACGTATGATTGCCTATGCCACTTAATATCCCCTCCGATCATCCATGCCCACTTATACTCACACAAATCACCATGCCCACTCAGATCACCGATGTCCCCTCAGATTGACCATGTCAACCCATGTCTCCTCAGATACCCATGCCATCGACATGCTCCCCCACCTTTTCATTCAAATCTATTCCCCTCAGATCATTCGAGCCACCTCAGATACCCCAAGCCACCGCTATTCTTCCCACGTATTCTCCATTGCCACTACCCAGTATGCACTCTGTTCAGTTATCAGGAGCCGTGAATTAGCAATGGGGATAATTTAAAATTTGTTCCAAAATGTTATGCCTCTAACAATTTAATAGAACTCTGAATTCACTATCATTAATGCTGGAAAGAAAAAATACACCAGTGTAAAAAATGTGTAATCCTCCAAGTGCCTGTTAGGTTTGTAAATAAACAAGAAACCAACATCGAAGGCATATTCTGTTATTACAGCCTCTTGAAAGTTTCAATTGTTCTTGGATCAATGGACCACCTGCTGAGCTGGAGCTATCAATACATTTTGGAACCCAGCCAAGCATTCATAATGACTACGGCTGTCATAACAAAAGCTTCCAGTTACAGTGCCTGAAACTGACAGAACAGAATGGTGTCCAATTTCCATTTCAAAGCAGAGTGCCTGTGAATTAATGGAGGTGAGCGGGTCCATAGATTTATTTAAACTTTCAGAAACAGTGGTTTAAACAGTCGGAGCTGTCAACCAATTTTTTAAAATTTAAATTTTTATATTTTACAATTAAGGGGCAATTTCGCGTGGCCAATCTGCCAACCTGCACATCTTTTGGGTGGGGATGTGAGACCCGCGCAGACACGGGGAGAATGTGCAAACTCCACACGGACAGTGACCCAGGGTGGGGATTAGTGCTGTAGGCAGCAATGCTAACCACTGTACCACCGTGCCACCCAGCTGTCAGCTAATGTAACTAACGAAGCAGAACATGCCAGTAGAAGATGCCATGCCTTTTTTTTGTACATTCTTTATCCATTTAGCTACTTTTGACCACCTTCCAGCTCTTGGTCAGTAGCCCTGCAGATAACCGCACCTAAAGCACAAATCTGGGGCGGGATTCACTGCAATCGGCGAATTGGCCCGACACCGGCGCCAAGAACAGTGCGAACCACTCCGGCATCGGGCCAACCGGAAGTTGCGGAACTCTCCACACTTCCGGGGGCTAGGCCAGCGGCAGAAGGGTTGGCGCCGTGCCAGCCGGCGCCGAAGGGACTGCGCGGGTTAGCGCATGTGCAGATCCGCTGGCGTATTCTGCCGCATGCGCAGGGGGGTGTCTTTTCCACGTCAGCTATGGCGGAGCCCTACAAGGGCCGGCGCGGAATGAAGGAGTGCCCCCACGGCACAGACCCGCCTGCAGAGCGGTGGGCCCCGATCGCGGGCGAGGCCACCGTGGGGATCCCCCCGCGCCCCCTCGAGGACCGCACAAGCCGGCCTACCAGCCAGGTCCCGCCGTGTGGGATCATGTCCAATCCACGCCGGCAGGGCTGGCCCGAAACCGATGGCCGCTCGGCCCATCGGGGTCGGAGAATTGCAGGGGAGGCCGCTGCCAACGGCCCCCGACCGGCATAGCGTGATCCCCACCCCCGCCCGAAAACCGGCACCGGAGAATACGGCAGCTGGCGTCGGAGCGGCAGGGCGGGATTCGCGCCTCCCGCCGGAGAATCCCGCCCACTGTGTTTTTGTTGAATGAGGAGATTTCATTATTAATAAGTGGAGCAGGGGTTATGGGGAGAAGTCAGGAGAATGGGGATGAGAAACATATCAGCCTTGATTGAATGGCGGAGCAGACTCGATGGGCCGAATGGCGTAATTCTGCTCCTATACCTTATGGTCTTATGGAAGAGTACTGTAATGCATAACAATTACAGAATGATGGTTAATGTAGGGATTAACGTTCCTTTGCAGGTCAGGTCCCTATCATTAATCACTAAATTAAAAACATATCTACATGATTGTACAGCATCAAATAGTGACATTTGAAGGTGTCTCTGTTCGAATGCTCTGGCTCCTCGTTAGGCAGTGGTCATGACTTCTCCAAGGATGTGCGTATTTTCCTTTAAAATATGCCAAAAACCCACACCAGTACACAAAAAGAGCGTGGGGGAGAAAATGCAATTTTCCTTTGGTCTCAGTGGGGACCCAGCTTTGGAAGATGTCCCTGTGCTTTTTGCACCTTTCTGACCCACCAAAAGGACACACAAAAGTGGCGTTTGTTCGGGAAGGTAGAGGAAAATTGTATTCCTTGCAGGAAAACCATGCTCTGCTTTTCGTGTCCCGACTCACACCTCGCTTTGGGGATGTAACTCCGGTACCATGGGCGCGATTCTCCGACCCCCCACCGGGTCGGAGAATCGCCGGGGGCTGGTGTGAATTCCCCCCCGCCGTGTCCCGAATTCTCCGCCACCAGACATTCGGCGGGGGCGGGAATCGCGCCGGTCGGCGGAAATCGCGCCGATCGGCGGGCCCACCCCCGGCGATTCTCCGGTCCACGATGGGCCGAAGTCCCGCCGCTGTCAACCCACGGCAGCCGGCGTGGATTGAGCCACCTTTCGAACGGCGGGACAAGGCGGTGCGGGCGGGCTCCAGGGTCCTGGGGGGGGGCGCGGGGCGATCTGGCCCCGGGGGGTGCCCCCACGGTGGCCTGGCCCGCGATCGGGGCCCACAGATCCGCGGGTGGGCCTGTGCCGTGGGGGCACTCTTTTCCTTCCGCCTTCGCCATGGTCTTCACTATGGCGGAGGCGGAAGAGACCCCCTCCACTGCACATGCGTGGGGATGCCGTGAGCGGCCGCTGACGCTCCCGAGCATGGGCCGCACGGCAAAGTCATTTCCGCGCCAGCTGGGGAGGCACCAAAGGCCTTTCCCGCCAGCCGGCGGGGCGGAAATCACTCCGGTGCGGACCTAGCCCCTCAAGGTGAGGGCTCGGCCCCTCAAGATGTGGAGAATTCCGCACCTTTGGAGCAGCGCGATGCCGGACTGATTCGTGCCGTTTTTGGCGCCGGTCGGCGGACGTCGCGCCGATTGCGGAGAATCCCGCCCCATGTCTTTGAATCAGACAGTATTGGGCTCAGTGTCCCACTCTGGAGATCTACCCATGGCTGACACTCCAGTGCAGTACTGAGGGAGCTTTGCAGTGTCAGAGGCAATGTCTTTTGGGTGGAATGTTAAATCAAGCCCTGTTGGGCATATGTAAAAGGTCCCATATCACTCTTTCAAAGAGAAACACTGGAGTGAACTCGAGTGTCCTTGACAATATTTATGCCCCAGCCAACATTGCTAAAAATAGATTTCCTGGTCATTATCGCAGTGACGTTTTGTGGGAGCTTGCCGTGCACAAATTGTCTGCCATGTTTCCTACAATGTTGCAATAGTGGCTACACTTCCAACAGCATTTAATTGGCTGGAAAGTGTATTACGACATCCTGAGGTTGTGAAAAATGCTGTATAAATGTTATGCTTACTTTATCTCAGTATGGCAGGAGGATTTTATGGGGCCTGTGGTAGAGGGAGGTCACTCACACCTGCTAATGATGTGTTTCCTTCTGGGTGTCAGTGGCGAATTCAGATCCCATGCTTCGGGGATGGATTGTCGCCCTGGGTTTGGAGAGCACAATTGGGGCAGTTCCTAACTTTACCCATCCGAACCCGTCACCACCTCCCATACCCATCCGAACCTGTCACCACCTCCCATACCCATCCGAACCTGTCACCACCTCCCATACCCATCCAAACCCGTCACCACCTCCCATTACCATCCGAACCCGTCACCACCTCCCATACCCATCCGAACCCGTCACCACCTCCCATACCCGTTCGAACCCGTCACCACCTCCCATACCCATCCAAACCCGTCACCACCCCCCATACCCATCCGAACCCGTCACCACCTCCCATACCCATCCGAACCCGTCACCACCTCCCATACCCACAATAGTTTTGTCTCCCAAATATGTGTGCGGGCAAGGGTGGGATCTGCCGCCTCCGAAGGCAGACCCAAGGCAGTGTCAGAGGCATGAGCACACTGAGGTGTGTTGTTAGAAAGCACACCCTGGTGTTTGGGGTAATTGATCCAACTCTGCACATCATTCATGTGCCCTCTCACCCCATCAACCCCCACCAACCCTCATGCTCCTCATATCCCCATACTGTCCTCTCATACTCTTGAAAGCTTCATCTATTTCCTCTCAGACCTCCATGGACTTCATATGTGATATCCATGCCCCTCCATGTATCTCCCATGGCCACTCACCCAACATACACTTCAGACAAATTAAGCATACATGTAATAGCAATGGGAAGTCTTTGAAATAGACATGAATAAAAAATAAACCTCTAACAAATGATTAAACCTGTTGTTCAAACACACCACCACGCCTACTGTTCTAATTAAAATTTAGATCCATTTAAAATAAGTTAAATCTCCTAGCAAACATCTATCTATTGAAAAACCACATCAAAAAACGATAATACTTTCACCTTTTAAATCTGTCAATCAAACTGCTTCATCAACTCTTGAAACCCAAACGATGGGCGTAGCTGTCAAAACAATCATTATAGATCCAGGCCATGGATTCTATTAAACCCAAAATATCAGATTGCTGGGGGGTTTTCTAAACTGCACCAGATGGCCTGTCATTCAAAGAATTCCAGGAGCAGGTGGGAATTTTTATTTGTGTTAAAGCACTTTATTCCAATGGGAAAAATGCTCAGAACAGATCTCAACACTTACATATTGGTAGTTTTAAAAAATAAATTTAGATGACCCAATTATTTATTTTTCCAATTAAGTGGCAGTTTAGCATGGCCAATCCCACCTAACCTGCACGTCTTTGGATTGTGGGGGTGAGGCCCACGCAGACACGGGGAGAATGTGCAAACTCCGGGCCGGGATCGAACCCGGATTCGTGGCACCATGCGGCAGCGGTGCTAACCACTGCCCCATCGTGCCGTCCCTATAATGGTGGTTAATGTAATGGTCGGCTTACCTTTCCTGGACTGCAGTAAAAATGCATCTAACTTATAACGCAGCATCTAATATTGACATTCGAAGTTGTCAAAATATTCAACACTCGGCTCGACTCCTCAACAGGCTTCTACCAGGGTTTCAAAACACTCTGCCCTGGTGGGTTTTCCAAAGGCTTCCAAAACCCGCCCAACCCAATGAAAATATCGGCGGACGTGATGAAATACAAATTTATCCTCGTGCTGTTAATCGTGACCCCAAAGTCTTGGACCTCTTTCTGCCGATGGGAAGTTTGTGTGGGGCTCATTTTTTTGAGGGGGAATTCAAACATCTGGTTCTGCAGCCTCAGGCTTGCCAATTCCCACACCCATTCCTGACTTTGCTGGGTCACCAATCCGGCCCCCGGTCTCCGCCTACCAGAACTGGGTTTGACCCTTACCGTCCTTCAATCTGAGGCAGTGAATGTTCCCACGGCTCTGAAGATTCACTCCACCAGGGCCCAGTAACACTGAGGGATTGTATCCTCCTTCCCTGTTTAGATGCTCTGACTGTTTCCTCTGTATCACCGCCCTCCCTGGTTTGGCAGGAACAAACCTCGAGACTCATCCATTCCTGTCCAGGCTGCGCATCAGGTTACCAAGCTGCGCTGCAGACAACACAGCTCAGGGGCAGCAATTGACCTCTGAACCCCCGGCACTGTAACCTTTACAGTCGCCACCTCTGAACCCCCGGCACTGTAACCTTTACAGTCGCCAAGTGCTCACACATTCCTGTCAGTGGCTTTTGTGATGAAATTTACTGTGATCTTTTGCAGCTTCAGTTTATGAGATGGATTTGTGCATTAATGTAATGAGAAATTTAGCGAAACCAGCATTTGGCTATTAATATATGTGAGGAAGCAGCGATAATGAAGTGCACAGATTTAGTTACATACCATGCCTGCGTTAACTGGCTTGTCACATGAGACAAGAAGATGAGCAGTTCAGGATCCACGGGGGGAGTCTGTCTCGGATTCTGATTTGGGCTTTTTTGAACTACGGTGTTTGAAGAAAATGCTTCAAAAAGACTAATTTAACGTTGCAGTGGCTGCACCTCTCTGACGTTCGAAGCTGAAAGCCCTTAGTGTCCTCTCTCTACTGTGCCCAGTTACTGATCTTTCCTCAGCTGAGGACAAGAGCCCTGGGTTTACCATATCTGTGTGAGGAATTGACTTTGGTTGAATCTAATGAGCAGCCAGGTGAACCACTGCAGGACCCATCCTAAAAATGAGGTCACCAGCGCATTAGTCCAAACCTCTGAGGATTCACCACACTGGCACAGCTTGATAGACTTGGCTTGTTTCGAAATTGTGTCTATCAGAAAAAGATTTGCATTTATATAGCGCCTTTTACAAGCAGCCGGTTTTCACACAGCAATAGTTCTGGGGCTGAATTCTCTACTGCCCGAGATTGGCACAGAGATCCGCGATCAGGCGGAGAATTCAGCGTTGTCACAAGGGATGCTCAGGTCCCCCGCTGGTGGCGGGCTCCACACCTCCATTATTCTCTGGGCCTGGATTGACATGGGTAGTTATTTGTGCAGATTGGTGCAGGTATTTGTCAGCATGGTCCTGGCGCGGTGGACCTCGCAGTGGGCCAAGGGGGTACGTCTTTAAGTCTTGGGTGTTCCAAAGGCCATCTGAGTGCACTCTTGCCCCCAGATGAAAATCCTTGGCTAAATGGCCTCCGCCAAGCAGACCACCACCACCCAGCAGACCACCGCTGCCCACAAGACCCCTGTCACCCACCAGACCCCTGCCACCCACCAGACCCCTGCCACCCACCGGACCCCCAACACCCACCAGACACCCAATGCCCACCAGACCCCCACTCCGCCACCAGACCCCCCCCTCCTCCACCAGACCCCCGCTCCTCCACCAGACCCCTGCTCCTCCACCAGACCCCCGCTCCTCCACCAGACCCCCGCTCCTCCACCAGACCCCCGCTCCTCCACCAGACCCCCGCTCCTCCACCAGACCCCCGCTCCTCCACCAGACCCCCGCTCCTCCACCAGACCCCCGCTCCTCCACCAGACCCCCGCTCCTCCACCAGACCCCCGCTCCTCCACCAGACCCCCGCTCCTCCACCAGACCCCCGCTCCTCCACCAGACCCCCGCTCCTCCACCAGACCCCCGCTCCTCCACCAGACCCCCGCACCTCCACCAGACCCCCGCTCCTCCACCAGACCCCCGCTCCTCCACCAGACCCCCGCTCCTCCACCAGACCCCCGCTCATCCACCAGACCCCCGCTCCTCCACCAGACCCCCCGCTCCTCCACCAGACCCCCGCTCCTCCACCAGACCCCCGCTCCTCCACCAGACCCCCGCTCCTCCACCAGACCCCCGCTCCTCCACCAGACCCCCGCTCCTCCACCAGACCCCCGCTCCTCCACCAGACCCCCGCTCCTCCAGCAGACCCCCGCTCCTCCACCAGACCCCCGCTCCTCCACCAGACCCCCGCTCCTCCACCAGACCCCCGCTCCTCCACCAGACCCCCGCTCCTCCACCAGACCCCCGCTCCTCCACCAGACCCCCGCTCCTCCACCAGACCCCCGCTCCTCCACCAGACCCCCGCTCCTCCACCAGACCCCCGCTCCTCCATCAGACCCCCGCTCCTCCACCAGACCCCCGCTCCTCCACCAGACCCCCGCTCCTCCACCAGACCCCCGCTCCTCCACCAGACCCCCGCTCCTCCACCAGACCCCCGCTCCTCCACCAGACCCCCGCTCCTCCACCAGACCCCCGCTCCTCCACCAGACCCCCGCTCCTCCACCAGACCCCCGCTCCTCCACCAGACCCCCGCTCCTCCACCAGACCCCCGCTCCTCCACCAGACCCCCGCTCCTCCACCAGACCCCCGCTCCTCCACCAGACCCCCGCTCCTCCACCAGACCCCCGCTCCTCCACCAGACCCCCGCTCCTCCACCAGACCCCCGCTCCTCCACCAGACCCCCGCTCCTCCACCAGACCCCCGCTCCTCCACCAGACCCCCGCTCCTCCACCAGACCCCCGCTCCTCCACCAGACCCCCGCTCCTCCACCAGACCCCCGCTCCTCCACCAGACCCCCGCTCCTCCACCAGACCCCCGCTCCTCCACCAGACCCCCGCTCCTCCACCAGACCCCCGCTCCTCCACCAGACCCCCGCTCCTCCACCAGACCCCCGCTCCTCCACCAGACCCCCGCTCCTCCACCAGACCCCCGCTCCTCCACCAGACCCCCGCTCCTCCACCAGACCCCCGCTCTTCCACCAGACCCCCGCTCCTCCACCAGACCCCCGCTCCTCCACCAGACCCCCGCTCCTCCACCAGACCCCCGCTCCTCCACCAGACCCCCGCTCCTCCACCAGACCCCCGCTCCTCCACCAGACCCCCGCTCCTCCACCAGACCCCCGCTCCTCCACCAGACCCCCGCTCCTCCACCAGACCCCCGCTCCTCCACCAGACCCCCGCTCCTCCACCAGACCCCCGCTCCTCCACCAGACCCCCGCTCCTCCACCAGACCCCCGCTCCTCCACCAGACCCCCGCTCCTCCACCAGACCCCCGCTCCTCCACCAGACCCCCGCTCCTCCACCAGACCCCCGCTCCTCCACCAGACACCTGCCCTCCACCAGACCCCCGCTCCTCCACCAGACACCTGCCCTCCACCAGACCCCCGCTCCTCCACCAGACCCCCGCCCCTCCACCAGACCCCCGCCCCTCCACCAGACCCCCGCTCCTCCACCAGACCCCTGCTCCTCCACCAGACACCTGCCCTCCACCAGACCCCCGCTCCTCCACCAGACACCTGCCCTCCACCAGACCCCCGCTCCTCCACCAGACCCCCGCCCCTCCACCAGACCCCTGCCCCTCCATCAGACCCCCGCTCCTCCACCAGACCCCCGCTCCTCCACCAGAACCCCGCTCCTCCACCAGACCTCAGCTCTTCCACCATACCCCTGCCCCTCCACCAGAACCCTGCCCCTCCACCAGTACCCTGCCCCTCCACTAGAACCCTGCCCCTCCACTAGAATCCTGCCCCTCCACTAGAATCCTGCCCCTCCACTAGAATCCTGCCCCTCCACCAGAACCCTGCCCCTCCACCAGAACCCTGCCCCTCCACCAGAACCCTGCCCCTCCACCAGAACCCTGCCCCTCCACCAGAACCCTGCCCCTCCACCAGACCCCTGTCCCTCCACCAGACCCCTGTCCCTCCACCAGACCCCTGCCCCTCCACCAGACCCCCGCTCCTCCACCAGACCCCCGCTCCTCCACCAGACCCCCGCTCCTCCACCAGACCCCCGCACCTCCACCAGACCCCCGCTCCTCCACCAGACCCCCCGCTCCTCCACCAGACCCCCGCTCCTCCACCAGACCCCCGCTCCTCCACCAGACCCCCGCTCCTCCACCAGACCCCCGCTCCTCCACCAGACCCCCGCTCCTCCACCAGACCCCCGCTCCTCCACCAGACCCCCGCTCCTCCAGCAGACCCCCGCTCCTCCACCAGACCCCCGCTCCTCCACCAGACCCCCGCTCCTCCACCAGACCCCCGCTCCTCCACCAGACCCCCGCTCCTCCACCAGACCCCCGCTCCTCCACCAGACCCCCGCTCCTCCACCAGACCCCCGCTCCTCCACCAGACCCCCGCTCCTCCACCAGACCCCCGCTCCTCCATCAGACCCCCGCTCCTCCACCAGACCCCCGCTCCTCCACCAGACCCCCGCTCCTCCACCAGACCCCCGCTCCTCCACCAGACCCCCGCTCCTCCACCAGACCCCCGCTCCTCCACCAGACCCCCGCTCCTCCACCAGACCCCCGCTCCTCCACCAGACCCCCGCTCCTCCACCAGACCCCCGCTCCTCCACCAGACCCCCGCTCCTCCACCAGACCCCCGCTCCTCCACCAGACCCCCGCTCCTCCACCAGACCCCCGCTCCTCCACCAGACCCCCGCTCCTCCACCAGACCCCCGCTCCTCCACCAGACCCCCGCTCCTCCACCAGACCCCCGCTCCTCCACCAGACCCCCGCTCCTCCACCAGACCCCCGCTCCTCCACCAGACCCCCGCTCCTCCACCAGACCCCCGCTCCTCCACCAGACCCCCGCTCCTCCACCAGACCCCCGCTCCTCCACCAGACCCCCGCTCCTCCACCAGACCCCCGCTCCTCCACCAGACCCCCGCTCCTCCACCAGACCCCCGCTCCTCCACCAGACCCCCGCTCCTCCACCAGACCCCCGCTCCTCCACCAGACCCCCGCTCCTCCACCAGACCCCCGCTCCTCCACCAGACCCCCGCTCCTCCACCAGACCCCCGCTCTTCCACCAGACCCCCGCTCCTCCACCAGACCCCCGCTCCTCCACCAGACCCCCGCTCCTCCACCAGACCCCCGCTCCTCCACCAGACCCCCGCTCCTCGACCAGACCCCCGCTCCTCCACCAGACCCCCGCTCCTCCACCAGACCCCCGCTCCTCCACCAGACCCCCGCTCCTCCACCAGACCCCCGCTCCTCCACCAGACCCCCGCTCCTCCACCAGACCCCCGCTCCTCCACCAGACCCCCGCTCCTCCACCAGACCCCCGCTCCTCCACCAGACCCCCGCTCCTCCACCAGACCCCCGCTCCTCCACCAGACCCCCGCTCCTCCACCAGACCCCCGCTCCTCCACCAGACACCTGCCCTCCACCAGACCCCCGCTCCTCCACCAGACACCTGCCCTCCACCAGACCCCCGCTCCTCCACCAGACCCCCGCCCCTCCACCAGACCCCCGCCCCTCCACCAGACCCCCGCTCCTCCACCAGACCCCTGCTCCTCCACCAGACACCTGCCCTCCACCAGACCCCCGCTCCTCCACCAGACACCTGCCCTCCACCAGACCCCCGCTCCTCCACCAGACCCCCGCCCCTCCACCAGACCCCTGCCCCTCCATCAGACCCCCGCTCCTCCACCAGACCCCCGCTCCTCCACCAGAACCCCGCTCCTCCACCAGACCTCAGCTCTTCCACCATACCCCTGCCCCTCCACCAGAACCCTGCCCCTCCACCAGTACCCTGCCCCTCCACTAGAACCCTGCCCCTCCACTAGAATCCTGCCCCTCCACTAGAATCCTGCCCCTCCACTAGAATCCTGCCCCTCCACCAGAACCCTGCCCCTCCACCAGAACCCTGCCCCTCCACCAGAACCCTGCCCCTCCACCAGAACCCTGCCCCTCCACCAGAACCCTGCCCCTCCACCAGACCCCTGTCCCTCCACCAGACCCCTGTCCCTCCACCAGACCCCTGCCCCTCCACCAGACCCCCGCTCCTCCACCAGACCCCCGCCCCTCCACCAGACCCCCGCCCCTCCACCAGACCCCCGCCCCTCCACCAGACCCCCGCCCCTCCACCAGACCGCCGCCCCTCCACCAGAACCCTGCAGCCCACCAGATCCCCCCTCCACCAGACCCCTCCCCTCCACCAGATCTCCTGCCCTTCCACCAGACCCCCCCACCCCTCCACCAGACCCTCCCCATAACAGAGACCCCCACCAGAGGCCCACGCATTACAGAGACTGTTGCTTGGAAGCCAGAGAGTAGTCCATGTAGCAACAGTGGAAACATCACTGCTCTATAATAATAATCTTTATTAGAGTCACAAGTAGGCTTACATTAACACTGCAATGAAGTTACTGTGAAAAGCCTCTAGTCGCCACATTCCGGCGCCTGTTCGGGTACACTGAGGGAGAATTCAGAATGTCCAATTCACCTAACAAGCACATCTTTCGGGACTTGTGGAAGGAAACCAGAGCACCCGGAGGAAACCCACGCAGACACAGGGAAAATGTGCAGACTCTGCGCCGACAGTGACCCGAGCCAGGAATCCAACCCGGGTCCCTGGTGCTGTGAAGCAACAGTGCTAATCACTGTGCTGCCATGCTTTGAAACTCACCTGTGCCCTACACTTGGACCTTAGGCAGAGAAAGCAGCAGCTGGTAAATTCCTAGAAAGCGAAAACCATATCTCTAGGTTTAAACCCCCTCCGATCGTCGATCTGCAAGGTTTTCTTTCACATCAATGGGAAATTGCTTGTACTAGGCTGTGATTGACAGCTTCTACACAGCTAGTTGTCTGGACTGATTAATTTAATTTCCCTTCACACTTGAATGTATCTCCAGTACCTTGTTGCGAAACCAACTGCGATGTTTATAAATATCTAGCTATGATTGACAGCTCTTGACCACCTCAAAAGCAGTTAAATGGTCTCAATTATTCTTTTTCTCTGCAGAAAGCAATGGGGGGGGGGCTCTCTGGTAGGCCAGAGGACTGGAGAATCATGGAGGTGTGGAGAATCCGCTGTCCAGCAGGTTAATAGGAAGCAAATAGGCCAATTTGACCTATTTGCATACTCTCGCTGGCATGTGGCATGAACCACGGTGCCACTGCCAGCGGGGTACGGAGCATTGGAAACGGGCTGTTTCATTTTTGACCGCTGGATTATCCGCGGATCTCTCTGCCGGAATCGGATAGCTTTTACAATTTTGCACCCTGTTTGTTTTGCTGTACATTAGTGCTGTTGCTGTGACCAAAGCAGTGAATAATAAGTTGCGAGCTGTTATGAGTGAGCATCAGAGAAAGCTGATGCAGGCTTTTTGTTGCTTCCTGCTATTTAAAAAGCTGACCGAAGGAAGGTTCCTGGACAAGAATCAGGAGACCCCAGGGCATGAGGTAGTTCAAGTGATTGATGTTGCCAAAGAAAATCAAATGCTGATTTGGAATGCATAGCCAGTGACACCTTTCCAATCCTTGGTGCTCTGACCCATGGAGAGGCCCTGCGTATGGAGAGGGTAAGTGGTCCTCTGATTGGATTAATAATTGGCGAGATGGTCAGTTAATCACAATGGCTGAGTAAGTACGCTGATTGGAAGCAATCATTTTTTTTGTTGCCGGTGAGTGTTGGTATTTTTGTACCGTTCCAAATTCACAAGCCGACTTTGTGAAAAATGCCAATGCCAAAACTGACCACTGATCGTGATGCCGGTAACCGCGTGGTTTCCGCAAAAGAGCTTCTTAAGCTCCTGCAGGTCTCGGCTCCCTTATCCATTCTGAATTATCTGCTCGGGTCTGCGGAATGGGGCTCGAACCCACAACCTTCAAAAACGAAAAACAATTATTCCCATTATCCCCGGTAATCTGCTTGCAAACCTCGAGCAAAGGGACACAGGGTACTGTCATGTGATAGCTAGTGTAAGGGTGAGTCCAGTGGGCAAATTGTGATCCCATATCAATCATGTGATAGGGGCTGGTTTAGCACACTGGGCTAAATCGCTGGCTTCTAAAGCAGACCAAGGCAGGCCAGCAGCACGGTTCGATTCTCGTACCAGCCTCCCCGAACAGGCGCCGGAACGTGGTGACTAGGGGCTTTTCACAGTAACTTCATTGAAGCCTACTTGTGACAGTAAGCGATTATCATTATCATATTATCATATTATCATATGACAACTGCAGAATACAAGCAAATTGTGAGGATGTGCAATAATTGATTTGCAGAAATGCAGGTGTTATGGGCCAGGGTTTAGAGGACCCCAACGTGTAGCATGGAGTTCACCTGGCCCACAACTTTTAATAGATTGTGGAATGGGGAGCACACGGCCCACTCTACAGGTGTGGTACAGCAGAAATGGAAAAGTAATTTTTAAATCAAAACAATGTTTATTCTATGAAATCAAGTTAGTCTTTTTGAAACATACAGTGAACATCTTAGCAACCATCAATTCAAATACAACTCTCAAAGAATAAGTAATCCTTAATAACTTCCCAAACAACATCCAGAAGACAGAAGAAACACCTTTCAACATAAGCACATTAGGTTTACATTCACTACTGAGAACATTTATAATTCTGAATTCACCAAATGATCAAGAGATAGTCTTTTGATGGCAGAGAGAACAGCAGTACACCTGCTTGGTCTGGCTTCAGCTCCAACACTGAAAACTAAACTAAACCACACCCTGCAGCAAACAGCCTAAAATGAAAGTAAAAAGCTGACAGCCCAGCTGCACCCACTCTCTGACATCACTGCAGTAATAAACACCCATTTCTTAAAGGTACTCTCACTACAGATATTTATATACACACCCATTTATAAACACCCATTTCTTAAAGGTACTCTCACATGACACCTCCCCCCAAGAAACAAAAACAAACCATCAACTTCGAGATGGTTTCATTTTTCACCTTTTCGCTATCCTTTAAGAAATGTACACAGTAAATATACTTTTTTGTTTAAAAAAAAGCAACACACGCAAACAGGTACAATAATATAGTCCATTTTTTTTTCTACTTCCTCCAACTGGAATCCTTCTCGATTGACAGTCTCTTTGAACAAGAAGGTCTCTGCACGACCCATCCATTTCTCTACGTCTTGGCATTTCTCTTTAAAGTCAGATACTTTGTTCAATTTGATCACAGAGTCCCTTATAATTCTCCAACACATGTACATTGGCTATCATAGCTTTCAGGCCATCAAATGCCTGTTGAACCTCCGCTGTCCATTGAAACTTTTGACGTTTCTTCAGCAAGTCCATCAGTGGAGCAATCACGCGACAAAACCTTTGCACAAATGTTCGATCAAATCCACTCATGCCAAGAAATCGCATTATTTCCTTTCGTCTTGAGGGTATCGGAAACTCCTCAAGGAAAGTGACTTGGGCTTTTCGAAATTCACTTTTGGCTAGATTTATCACCAAACCCGCCTCCTGAAGTCGATCGAGTAACTCCATCAGATGTTTTAAATGTTCTTTCCATGTCTGGCTGAAAATAACCAGATCGTCGATGTATACCACACAATTGGGTAATCCTGAAACAACTTTGTGATAACCGTTGAAATGTGGCTGGGGCGTTTTTCATGCCAAATGGCATAACTTTGAATTTTTATCTACCATCTGGAGTCACAAAAGCCTTTCGGATAAAGGTACCTACCAGTAACCTTTAAGTAAATCCAGTTTGGAAATAAAAGCTGATTGTCCCACTTTCTCAATGCAATCCTCCAAACGTGGGATAGGATAAGAGTCCGTTCTTGTAACTGCATTAACCTTTCTATAGTCCACACACAACCGTTGGGTACAGTCTGGTTTAGGTACCATCACTATGGGTGAGCTCCATTGACTGCAAACCACTTCAATTATGCCATTTTTAAGCATACTCTCAATGTCTTTGTTAACCTGTGCCAATTTTAAAGGGTTGAGTCTATATGGATGTTGTTTGATTGGAATAGCATTTCCCACATCCACATCATGTGCAACCATTTTAGTACTTCCCAATTTATCTCCACAAACATGCCCATATATCAATAACTCTTTCAGGTCAGTTCGTTATTCCTCTGGAAGGTAACTCAACAATTTATCACAATTTTTAAGAACATCCTCGTTTTCCAATTTAATTTGAGTTAGGTCAAATTCAACGTCATCTGGATTTGGTTCGTCACTTTGAGTTAGAATCATTAAAATCTCCTCCTTTTTCTCACCTTCCCTTTCAAAGTACCTTTTAAGCATATTCACATGACACACTCGGTGAGTCTTCCTTCGATCTGGTGTTTTTACCACGTATTTCACCTCACTTAACTTCCTTTCAATCTGATACGGTCCACAAAACCTAGCTTTTTACCACTGGTAACAACACTAAAACTTTATCTCCACTGGCAAAACTACAAACTTTGGATTTCTTGTCCGCTACCCATTTCATCACATTTTGTGCAACTTTCAAATGTTGTCTAGCCAACTCACCTGCTCTATTTAATCGTTCCCTAAAATTTGACACGTAATCCAATAATGTAATTTCCGATTTCTCACTCAACAATTTTTCCTTAATCAATTTGAGTCGTCCTCTTCCCTCACGACCAAAAATTAGTTCAAAAGGACTAAATTTGGTTGACTCATTGGGTGCATCCCTAATTGCAAACAGTACGAATGGAATTCCTTTATCCCAATCCTCTGGATAATCTTGACAATAAGCCCTCAACATTGTCTTGAATGTCTGATGCCACCTTTCTAACGCTCCCTGCGATTCTGGATGGTATGCAGTTGTTTTGAATTGTTTTATTCCGAAGCTATCCATAATTTCTTTGAATAACTTTGAGGTAAAATTTGATCCTTGATCTGATTGTATTTCTAGGGTGGTCCATATCTAGTAAAGAATTTAAGTAACTCCTCCACAATCTTTTTAGCTGTAATATTACGTACTGGAATGGCCTCTGGAAACCTAGTAGACACATCCATTATAGTCAAAAGATATTGATTCCCACTTTTTGTTTTAGGAAGCGGTCCTACACAATCAATTCGGACCCTTGTAAAAGGTTCCTCAAATGCTGGAATGGGTATTGAGGGCGCTGGGTTTATCACCGCTTGAGGTTTCCCTACCACTTGACATGTGTGACATGATTGACAAAATTTAACTACAGCTTTATGTAGTCCAGGCTAATAAAAATGTCTTTGTATTTTAGCTTGAGTTTTCCTTATTCCCAAATGACCTCCCACTGGTACCTCATGTGCAACTCGCAACACCTCCTTTCTATACCCTACCGGCAGTACTACTTGATGAACGTTTGCCCACTTTTCATCCGCCTGCAAATGTAAAGGTCTCCATTTTCTCATCAAAACATTACTTTTACGGTAATAACACTCTGGTATACACTCAGATTCCTCTTCCGTACATGCTTTCTGATCCATCCATTTTATTTCTACATCTTTCTGTTGTAACTCCACCAATTTTCCTGAACTAAAAATATCCTCCTCCTGTTCTTGTTCTTCTCAACCATTCTGATAATTGTACTTCAACTTCATCTTCACTCTTTGATTTCTCTTCTTGTCTTAACCTGTGACTTTGCGACCTTGTTACTACACAATCCGGAAAAATCCCAGGATATTTGTCCTTCAACATTTCAGTCGTCTGATTCCCACTGGCTTATCAACCACTGTAGGCATCACTCCCACCTGCGATCCAGCTAAATCATTACCCAAGATAAACTGTATTCCTGGGCAAGATAGTTTCTCTATTACTCCCACTTGCACTTCACCACTCTTCATTGGACTTTCCAACCTTACCTTCTTTAATGGAACACTACTCCTCTCACCCTGAATTCCACATATTACCACCTTTTCTGGCAACATTCTTCCCAAACTACATAACTCCTCATCTCTTACTAGCTCCCGTATCTCTTAAATTTGTGATTTCTTTACATGCTCCTCCTGATACACATGAGTAAACTTTACCCACACAAGTAAATCTTTAAAGAGATCTGGCACCTTCTTATCAATCACCTCTTGATCAGGCTGTACAATCTTTTGCACCTCCTTTGCTTCACTTGGGCTTTCCTTTACCACTTTAACAAACCCCACTGTCTTATCCTGTTTTACCACATCAGCCTTCCCAGTGCTTTTCTTCAACCACCAACACTGTGACTTTACATGGCCTAGTTGATTACAATGAAAACATTTGAAAGTTTTCATGTCTCTTCCACCCTCCTGGATTTCCTTTTTAATCTGAGGTACACTCCTTATTATCTCCCATCAGATCACCTTTACCTTTACCAGTTGAGAATTTCTCATGTCCCCAATTTCTATCCCTCACAGGCTGAAACTGATGTCGGAAGCCAAGCTTTGATTTATGAACGAATTCATAATCATCTGCCATTTCTGCTGCTAATCTCACAGTCTTAACCCTCTGCTCTTCCACATCAGTTCTCACTACATCAGGAATTGAACTTTTAAGTTCCTCCAAAAGTATAATTTCTCTGAGAGCTTCATACGTTTGTCTATTTTCAAAGCCCTTATCCACCTATCAAAATCTTTTTGATCCTTTCAAACTCCATGTATGTTTGACCAGGTTTTTTTCCTTAAATTTCTAAACCATTGTCTGTAGGCTTCAGGCACTAGTTCATATGCACCTGAGATGGATTTTTTCACCTCCTCATACGTCCCAGATACCTCCTCCGGTAGTGATGCAAACACTTCACTAGCCCTACCTACCGGCTTTGTTTGAATCAGTAATACCCACATGTCCTGTGGCCATTTCATTTGTTTAGCTACCTTCTCAAATGAAATGAAAAATGCTTCTACCTCCTTCTCATCAAACCTTGGCAATGCTTGGACATTTTTAAATAGATCCCCACCAAGCCTTTGACTATGACGCTCTTTCTCACTATCCTCATCACTATCATCCAACTATACGTTTCCCTTTATGCCTGCCAATTTTAACTGACTGTCATGTTTCATGGCCATTTCTGAAGTTCAAGTTCTCTCTCTTTATCTTTTTCCCTGATCTGTATCTCCCTTTCTCTTTCTTTTTCCTCTCTATTTCTTTCGTATTCAAGCTGCTTTAATTCTTTCTGATGCTCCATTTGTTTAATTTGCAACTGAAGTTTTGCCAATGAGTCAAACTGTATCTCAGGCAACTTTAAATGCTTAGCCACCGCCATAATTACCTCATCTTTTCGCATTTTGTCAGGTAATGTTAACTGCAATGTTTTTGCCAAATCTAACAGTCTGCTTTTAGTCTGTCCGTAAGGTTCTGCATGTGGCCGTCTCCACCCCTAAAAACCTCTGAGCCTCTGAAAGAGGCATTGTCCACAACCACCCCCCTACTTAACCTAGAATACCACACCTGAAATACTCACCCCTCACTGTCTTTAAGTTCACTAAGCCAATCCTTAGACTTTTATCCCCCTCGAGCCCCCAATTTGTTATGAGCCAGGGTTTAGAGAACCCCAAAGTGTATCATGGAGTTCACCTGACGTACAACTTTTAATAGATTGTGGTATGGGGAGCACACAGCCCACTCTACAGGCATGGTACAGCAGAAATGGAAAAGTAATTTTTAAAGCAAATCAATGTTTATTCTATGAACTCAAGTTGACCTTTTGAAACATGCAGTGAACATCTTAGCAACCATCAATTCACATACAACCCCCAAAGAATACAACACTAAGTAATCCTAAATAACTTCCCAAACAACATCCAGAAGACAGAAGAAACACCTTTCAACATAAGCACATTAGGTTTACATTCACTACTGAGAACATTTATAATTCTGAATTCACCAAATGATCAAGAGATAGTCTTTTGATGGAAGAGAGAACAGCAGTACACCTGCTTGGTCGGGCTTCAGCTCCAACACTGAAAACACAACTAAAACACACCCTGCAGCAAACAACCTAAAACAAAAGTAAAAAGCTGCCAGACAGCCCAGCTGCACCCACTCTCTGACATCACTGCAGTAATAAACACCCATTTCTTAAAGGTACTCTCACTACAGTTATTTATATACACACCCATTTATAAACACCCATTTCTTAAAGGTACTACAAAGAACAAAGAAATGTACAGCACAGGAACAGGCCCTTCGGCCCTCCAAGCCCGTGCCGACCATGCCGCCTAACTAAACTACAATCTTCTACACTTCCTGGGTCCGTATACCTCTATTCCCATCCTATTCATGTATTTGTCAAGATGCCCCTTAAATGTCACTATCGTCCCTGCTTCCACCACCTCCTCCAGTAGCGCGTTCCAGGCACCCACTACCCTCTGTGTAAAAAAAAAAAAACTTGCCTCGTACATCTACTCTAAACCTTGCCCCTCTCACCTTACACCTATGCCCCCAAGTAATTTACCCCTCTACCCTGGGGAAAAGCCTCTGACTATCCACTCTGTCTATGCCCCTCATAATTTTGTAGACCTCTAACAGGTCGCCCCTCAACCTCTGTCGTTCCAGTGAGAACAAACCGAGTTTATTCAACCGCTCCTCATAGCTAATGCCCTCCATACCACGCACCATCCTGGTAAATCTCTTCTGCACCCTCTCTAAAGCCTCCACATCCTTCTGGTAGTGTGGCGACCACAATTGAACACTATACTCCAAGTGTGGCATAACTAAGGTTCTATACAGCTGCAACATGACTTGCCAATTCTGATACTCAATGCCCCGGCCAATGAAGGCAAGCATGCCGTATGCCTTCTTGACTACCTTCTCCACCTGTGTAGCCCCTTTCAGTGACCTGTGGACGTGTCTAGATCTCTCTGACTTTCAATACTCTTGAGGGTTCTACCATTCACTGTATATTCCCTACCTGCATTAGACCTTCCAAAATGCATTACCTCACATTTGTCCGGATTAAACTCCATCTGCCATCTCTCCGACCAAGTCTCCAAACAATCTAAATCCTGCTGTATCCTCTGACAGTCCTCATCGCTATCCGCAATTCCACTAATCTTTGTGTCGTCTGCAAACTTACTAATCAGACCAGTTACATTTTCCTCCAAATCATTTATATATACTACAAACAGCAAAGGTCTCAGCACTGATCCCTGCGGAACACCATGAGTCCCAGCCCTCCAATTAGCAAAGCATCCTTCCATTGCTACTCTCTGCCTTCTATGACCTAGCCAGTTCTGTATCCACCTTGCCAGCTCACCCCTAATCCCATATGACTTCACCTTTTGTACTAGTCTACCATGAGGGACCTTGTCGAAGGCCTTACTGAAGTCCACATAGACAACATCCACTTCCCTACCTGCATCAATCATCTTTGTGACCTCCTTGAAAAACTCTATCAAGTTAGTGAGACACGACCTCCCCTTCACAAAACCATGCTGCCTCTCACTAATACGTCCATTTGCTTCCAAGTGGGAGTAGATCCTGTCACGAAGAATTCTCTCCAGTAATTTCCCTACCACTGAAGTAAGGCTCACCGGCCTGTAGTTCCCTGGATTATCCTTGCTACCCTTCTTAAACAGAGGAACAACATTGGCTATTCTCCAGTCCTCCGAGACATCACCTGAAGACAGTGAGAATCCAAAGATTTCTGTCAAGGCCTCAGCAATTTCCTCTCCAGCCTCCTTCAGTATTCTGGGGTAGATCCCATCAGGCCCTGGGGACTTATCTACCTTAATATTTTTTAAGACGCCCAACACCTCGTCTTTTTGGATCTCAATGTGACCCAGGCTATCTACACTCCCTTCTCCAGACTCAACATCTACCAATTTCTTCTCTTCGGTGAATACTGATGCAAAGTATTCATTTAGTACCTCGCCCATTTCCTCTGGCTCCACACATAGATTCCCTTGCCTATCCTTCAGTGGGCCAACCCTTTCCCTGGCTACCCTCTTGCTTTTTATGTACGTGTAAAAAGCCTTGGGATTTTTCTTAACCCTATTTGCCAATGACTTTTCGTGATTCCTTCTAGCCCTCCTGACTCCTTGCTTAAGTTCCTTCCTACTTTCCTTACATTCCACACAGGCTTCGGTCTGTTAGCAGCCTTTTAGCCCTGACAAATGCCTCCTTTTTCTTTTTGACGAGGCCTCCAATATCTCTCGTTATCCAAGGTTCCCGAAAATTGCCGTATGTATCCTTCCTAACAGGAACATGCCGGTCCTGAATTCCTTTCAACTGACACTTGAAAGCCTCCCACATGTCAGATGTTGATTTGTCCTCAAACATCCGCCCCCAATCTAGGTTCTTCAGTTCCCGCCTAATATTGTAATAATTAGCCTTCCCCCAATTTAGCACATTCATCCTAGGACCACTCTTATCCTTGTCCACCAGCACTTTAAAACTTACTGAATTGTGGTCACTGTTCCCGAAATGCTCCCCTACTGAAACTTCTACCACCTGGCCGGGCTTATTCCCTAATACCAGGTCCAGTACCGCCCCTTCCCTAGTTGGACTGTCTACATATTGTTTTAAGAAGCCCTCCTGGATGCCCCTTACAAACTCTGCCCCGTCTATGCCCCTGGCACTAAGTGAGTCCCAGTCAATATTGGGGAAGTTGAAGTCTCCCATCACCACAACCCTGTTGTTTTTACTCTTTTCCAAAATCTGTCTACCTATCTGCTCCTCTATCTTCCGCTGGCTGTTGGGAGGCCTGTAGTAAACCCCCAACATTGTGACTGCACCCTTCTTATTCCTAATCTCTACCCATATAGCCTCACTGCCCTCTGAGTTGTCCTCCCGTAGTACTGCTGTGATATCCTCCCTAACCAGTAGTGCAACTCCGCCACCCCTTTACATCCCCCTCTATCCCGCCTGAAACATCTAAATCCTGGAACGTTTAGCTGCCAATCCTGCCCTTCCCTCAACCAGGTCTCTGTAATGGCAATAACATCATAGTTCCAAGTACTAATCCAAGCTCTAAGTTCATCTGCCTTACCCGTAATACTTCTTGCATTAAAACATATGCACTTCAGGCCACCAGCGCCGCTGTGTTCAGCAACTTCTCTCTGCTCTGCCTCAGAGCCACACTGTCCCTATTCCCTAGTTCTCCCTCAATGCTCTCACCTTCTGACCTATTGCTCCAGTGCCCACCCCCCTGCCATACTAGTTTAAACCCTCCCGTGTGACACTAGCAAACCTCGCGGCCAGGATATTTATGCCTCTCCAGTTTAGATGCAACCCGTCCTTCTTATATAGGTCACACCTGCCCTGGAAGAGCTCCCAGTGGTCCAGATAACAGAAACCCTCCCTCCTACACCAGCTGTTTAGCCACGTGTTTAGCTGCTCTATCTTCCTATTTCTAGCCTCACTGGCACGTGGCACAGTGAGTAACCCTGAGAATACAACCCTGGAGGTCCTGTCTTTTAACTTTCTGCCTAGCTCCCTGAACTCCTGCTGCAGGACCTCATGCCCATACCTGCCTATGTCGTTAGTATCAATATGTACAACAACCTCTGCCTGTTTGCCCTCCTCCTTCAGGATGCCCTCCACCCGTTCGGAGACATCCTGGACCCTGGCACTCTCACGTGACACAGGGTATATGAAATGTTAACATTTGGATAGTTTTACAAGTGTGCCCCTCATGTAGCTATGGCCCGTGCCTATGATTTTCAGAAGGTTGGCAGAAAAATCTCCAGAAAATCACAATAGCATTGGTCAAAATTCCCAATATCGACTCGTACCCAACGTTCACTTGACCTGTGTAAAGCACTAGGGGTAAGGTTTTTTCAGTTGGCGGGGGAACATATCTATACTGCCAAAGATGCGCACGTTAGGTGGGAGTTACAGGGACAGGGCGGGAAGTGGGCCTAGGTATGGGGCTCTTTTCAGAAGGCCAGTGCAGACTCGCTGGGCTAAATGGCCGCCTTCTGCAGTGTAGGGATTCTATGATTCTTCAACCCGTTGCCTCCACAACCATTTAAAAGCTTTAATTAGATGGAGATGGGACTTCCGCCCTTGTTTGGGACGTTTGCGGCGTTCCCACTTTTAATAAGGACATGGGGAGTACACACCGAGTAAAAAGAAACACAGTTTTATTTACACAAATGATACCTACACAACCTGGTCGATCCCTACCGGGCTCCTGATCAGTTCGGTCCCTTTCTGGATGACCTTATATACATGGCTTAATTGAGGTACCCCACCCCTAGCAGGGGAGCTCGTACACCGCAAGGAGCATGGAGAAGATGAGCATTCCTACCCCATAGGTTACATGTGGGATATTACACCCACTGCTGGGACTTCAGGAATCCCCAAGCAATGAAACTGATAGAGGCCGGATTTCAGGAACGCCTGGATAATGGCAGGGCCTGGCTGGTAGGCCCCAGCGATAGGCGGGAGTTGAGGAGGGGGGGATAAGAGGCTAGCTTTGAGGGGCTGGGGTGGAGGGGGGGGGCAATGAGTGGATGACCTTGTGAGGGGGAAGTGCGTTGTCTCCGATGGGGACATGTGATGCCCAAAGGATGTCACTTACCCGACACCAGCCGGCCTAGTAAAATGTGCTGGGCTACCCCTGCCACAGGTTAAATAGCAGTGGTGATGGTGGTTGCTGGGGGGCGGGGGGGGCGGGGGGGGGGAGATGAGGCACGCAAGCGTCATAAGCCTCAACAGGCCCAAGGGCCAGTGGGCCACCCTGTGCCTTACCACTACAGTAAAATAGATGGGGGGTGGGGCTGGTACACTGTGGGCAGGCCCTGCACTGCATTTTATAAGCCTACACTGCCTTCAAACCTGTTGGCGGTGGACCATCCCATGATTTGACTCCCTGACCTTCCAAACTTGAGTTGTGTATGAAGCAAGCCCTTTGCGGAACAAAGGATTAGGGTCAGGATCCTGGGGGATCGGTCCAGGTGAGACCCTTGGAGACGATGAATAAGGTGCCACAGTAGGATATTGGCACAACATTAATACATGCTAGGTGACGAGTGCAAATGCAAAATTGTGCAGATGCTGGAAATCTGAAATATAAACAGAAAGTATTGGAAAGACTCAGCAGGTCAGGCAGCACCTGGAGAGAGAAACAGAGTTAATGCTTCAGGTCGATGAGCTTTCTTCGGGTGAAGTGTGACCTGCTTACAGCTCATGTGCCTAATCTGACAAGTAACAACACTAAATAGGTGTAAATAAGGGCATGTTTACCTCATGAGGTAAATTGACATGGTTTAATAGAAAGTGCAAATGAGATGTAAATTGATAATGTCTCACTAACAATTATTGCGTCGCATCTCAAGGTCAGTATAGAACTGGGGAAGGTAGACATACTCTGCAACTTACCCCATCGCAGTACTCAAGATTCCTAAATGACATTGCCACTTTTGCTTCCAGTTGTCCATTTCATATTTTGCTTCCTCTTAAGAATATCAGCTCTTACGGGAGTTTGGATAAGAATGGCATTGTGGGTGTAATAGTCCAGATTTTCAAAAGGCACCACCTGATAGACCAATGAATAAGGTCAGAGTAGGCGGAGCCGGGGCTAACTAACTTCAAGACCAAAGAGTCGGATTAAAGAGCAAATGCAGACCCGATGGGCCGAATGGCCTTCTGCACTGTAAATTCTATGATTCTATGAAGGTGGGAGGTGGCATTCCACAGGTTTAGTGCTGGGACCATTGACCTTCGCAATTGATATCAACAATTTACACTTTGGAATCAAAAGTACAATTTCTAAACTCACAACCACAGGATATAGCTGAGGTGAATTTAAGGAGAATCTTGACAAATATGTGGGGCAAAAATGCAATTGAGGGTTATTTAATGAGGGAAACATGAGAGTGGATCATAAACACCAGCATTATCTGCTTGGGCTGAATGGCCCGTTTCTATGTTTTATATTCTATTTATTGTCTTTATTCTTCCATGGGGATGTGGGCATCACTGGCAGGGCCAGCATTTGCCCATCCCTAATTGCCCTTGAACTGAGTGGCTTGCTGGGCCGACTCAGAGGGTGGCTAAGAGTCAACTACACTGCTGTGGATCTGGAGTCACATGTAGGCCAGACCAAGTAAGGATGGCAGATTTCCTTCCCTGAAGGGCAATATTTTTGTGGACACCATTGGTCATTGAGATTGGCTTTATAAACCCAGATTTATTAATTGAATATAAATTCTGCCAGAGTGGGATTTGAACTCATGTCTTCCAGAGCAGTACCTGGATTACTAATCCTGTGACATTACCACTGCACCACAACGTGGTGCCCCAACTGAGTCTGCATTCCCTGGTACTATCATGTCGCTCCTACCTGCAAGGTCAGCCAAGGATGTGGGTAATGAAGCTTTTTAAAAAAGAAAATCGAAAATGATGTGTTAAACATTGTGTCGCCGTGCACTCTGAAGGAACAGTACCTTTCTGCTTTTGAGAGAGCCTGTCACCTTGGAATGGAATGAACTTGCCTCTGCCGGCCTACTTATTGAAGGTAGAGGAGCGGTTGCTCTCTGTCTGTGACGACTCCCAGCCATGCAGCTCTCCCCAGATACCGCAAAGCAATTCCAAAGCTGTCCGCTTGTCATCTCATCCTTCAGATGTCACAGCGACGGGAGCAGCACACCAGAGATGTAATTTATTTTGATGCTTCCTCTGGGATTACTTGACATGTCCTGCAGATGGGGTGAGACCGTGAAAGTGAGGAGGTTTTCACAAGTCATCATTCAGCCAGCTGCACAGTGCATGCTGTTGTATCATTTCCCCCCCATCGCATTGAAATTGTAGCATCTTGCAACAGGAAAGGAGGCCATTTGGGCTCTTGAGCCAATGCTGGCTTTTTGAATGAACTATCCAATTAGTTCCACCCCATCCCTATAGCTCCACAGAATTTGGACAAAGAAATTGGTTTGTGTAGAAATGAGTCGAGTGGTGCTACATATGCCAATTGCTGTTTTCTCAGGGTTGGGTGGTGGGGGGGGGGGGGGGGGGGGCGGAGGTGGGGAGTGCGTGCGGGTAAAAGATAATGGCCACTTCGTACGCAGTCGACATGACGTTGCTGTATTCGAACGCCGCACGCAGATACATTCCCTGCATGTGTCGGAAAGCCTCAGATGGTCGCCATCCTGATGCCACTAAACCCAAACTTGTGCCAGGGCACGATTGGAAGCTTGGACCACACAGACCCAGCCCACAAATCCGTGCCTCACTCAGCAAAGCACTTTGTTCAGTTTGGTCTCCTTGTTTAAGGGGGGATATAATTGCATTGGAAGAGGTTCAGCGGAGTTTAACTGAGCTGTTTCTTGGAATGAAGATCTGATACAGATGGGAAATGTACAGTAAATGGCAGAACCCTTATGAATATTGACAGGCAGAGGGATCTGGATGTACAAGTCCACAGGTCACTGAAAGTGGCAACGCAGGTAGTCAAGAAGGCATGTGGCATGCTTGCCTTCATCGGCCGGGGCATTGAGTATAAAAATTGGCAAGTCATGCAGCAGCTGTATAGAACCTTAGTTAGGCCACACTTGGAGTATAGTGTTCAATTGTGGTCGCCACACTACTAAAAGGATGTGGAGGCTTTGGAGAGGGTACAGAAGAGGTTTACCAGGATGTTGTCTGGTATGGAGGGCATTAGCTATGGGGAGAGGTTGGATAAACTTGGTTTGTTCCCTCTGGAACGACAGAGGTTGAGGGGCGACCTGACAGAAGTCTACAAAGTTATGAGGGGCATGGACAGAGTGGATAGTCAGAAGCTTTTTCCCAGGGTGAAAGCGTCAATTACTCAGGGGACATAGGTTTAAGATGCGAGGGGCAAAATTGAGAGTGGAAGTGCGAGGGAAGTTTTTTTACACAGAGGGTAGTGGGTACCTGGAACTCACTGCCGGAGGAGGTGATGGAAACAGGGACGAGAGTGATGTTCAAAGGGCTTCTTGACAAATACTTGAATAGGATGGGAATAGAATGGGCGTGAGGTAAATTATCTGAAAGTTTGGAGTGAGTCCTGAATGCCGGGGAGCTGTTGAGTGATGTACGTGTGGTCCATTATTCAGCGTGAGAGGTAGGTGGTGTGGAGGGTGTGAGATCGAAAGCGAAGACCTTGACCACTCCTGCGATCCTGTGAGGTTATTGTACTTTTCCCAGCACCGCTGCTGTGTCCTGGGGCCGGACTCCGGGATTTCATCATCCTGGCGACATGCTCCCATTCCTGGGAACGTGAGGGCTTTTCTGCTCACCTCACTCACAAGAACCTCCAAGGAGCGTGCTCTCTTATCTGCTGCGCCATTGTGGTTCCTGCAAACCTAAAAGTCGATATCCCTGGAGGCAGCTCAGGTGTGCTGCCTCCCTTTAACAGGAGTTATCCTTTAACAGAAGCAAGGTGCCTGAACGACATGGTTTGCAAACAGCAGTGTTGAGCCCCCTGCCACGAATCGAGGTTGCAGGCAGCATTCACCACAGAGAAACATCAGTACTGCAATTGTTCCGAGTGAGATGGTCCATCATATTTAGATGTTGTCCACTTCGACCTGAACAGGCACTTGCCCAACTGCATGCCCAAGTGTGGCTTTCTAGCCCATAGTCTTATCAAGGGCGTGATCTAATGGAAGGATTTCTAAGTCATTTGTGGCGGGATTTGCTTGGAGTTTCCTGCTGGCTCTGTTGGCGAGTTCCGCACCGCTATCTATCCACACTTAGTCATTTGTGTTTGGGCCCTGGGCATTTGCTCCCCGGTCAAGCCCACAAATAGAATTATTTTCATCACTGGGAAGCTAAACTTCCTGACCAGACCGGCCCCTCTGAGATCGGGCCACTATTTTGAAAGGGTGCCCTGATCTCTAGGTGGGCTTATGGGTCCCCCACATACCCCACCCATGGGGAATGTCACCCCCCCCCTCACAAAAATGGGCATTTCCCTGCACTCCCCCAAGTGATGGCATCCCACATTACAATCGTGACTACAATTCAAAACTGCTCAAATTGGTTGTGAAGTGTGCTGAGGGTCTTACCTAAATGGAGGATTTTATTTCTTTTTACCTATTTTATAAGGCACCGTTTCTATTGGTCTGCATTTTCTATACTAACTGAGGGATAAAGTGGTCCCATTTCATTCACACCACTGGTTAAATTGGGTTACTGCTGGCCAGTTTTGAACGCGGAACAGTTGTCTATCTTTGGCTCCTCTAGCCTGGAGACCACCTAATGCGCTTCCATCTCTTCAGAACTGAGCTGTGGGACATGGGCGATGCCAAGATGCATTTCCTGGAAGCATCGTTGGCCATTTCGTCGGGGGTTGAACTTCAGATTTCTGACAAAAGGAAATTGTTGGCCCAGATTTCAGTTTCTTCATCTCTATGGAGATGTTCCCTGCTGCTGTATTTCCACCTCTGCTTTAAGTCTGTTTGTTGTTGGGAGAGGTCACTGAGTAGTCTGGACCTTTGGCCAGAGACTTAATTTTTTGTGCTTCTGGCTTGACTCTGTTCACTGTATCCTTGACAACCACAGCAAAATAAATAGGATGTCTTTAATTCAGCGTTGGTGTTACATGCTCGAGCTCCAGAACTATTCCAGTACAGTTGTGTGTAACTTAAGCGGCCTCTTGGATCATTCATATCTTGTGTAACTGCTGGGTGGAAAGAAAAGGAGGAAGTCCATTCATATTTAATGAAGAATATTGTCGACTGAAAACTATAGAATCATGCAAGGTTTTATTATTACCACTTGGCTGGGCAGCTGGAACGAGCAATTATAGAGTTTTGCTTTGAATGCACAGAAACAGACCATTGGGCCCAACTGTTTCTATCTGGTGTCTGTACTCCTAACAAGCACTTGGCTTGATGGAAGAATGGAGCAACCTCTTCCATTTAAGGAAGCATGACAGCTGGGCAGACTCCTTGCAACTTTCTTCCAGGCCTCTACTTGAAGAAAGGCTGGGGTTACTGTTGATCTTGGCTTGGGGTCTTATGAAGCTACAGATGCTGCCAAAACTGAACTCAGAGGCCCAGGAGAGTGGGAAATTCGTGAAATGGAGCTGAATGGAAATTAGTGGAGGTCCCACCCTAAGCTTCAGTGGACTATGTATTCTTTTGGATCTATGTCAATGCAAGCTTACATGGCTAGGCATGGTAATTTTTTCCAACCGGTTCTTTGAATTCACCAGCATTCTGGGAAAGTTGCTCAAATATAGTAAACAAAGATTTTCGGTTTGATTAGATTTCTGATGGTGAGACTTCCTCTTGTCATTCCCCCTGATATGGACCGCTCCTTTGTTCTCATAAAGGAACACATCTTCCGCGTTTAGTCATTATTGTAAAGCAGGATACATGACAGCTAATTTGGGCAGAGCAAGCTCCCACAACGTCCAAGGGGCGTAGTCTTGAATAGATATGGCGGTAACTGATTTAGCCTTCCACCTCCAGATCTGGCTTTACTACAGATGGCTCTCACCTGCTAAAACTGCTCATTGTTCCACGGTATTCTGGAATGCAAAGATAGCCCCCCGGACTTTAACTGCAAACCATCTTCTTGCACTTTTCTCCCTACCTCATTCACCCGCACCCCCAACAATAATTGTGAGGAGCTCATAGACTTTTTTGTCCCTAAGGTCAAGACCATGCGATTGGCTGATCTTTCTGTGTACAGTGCTCCTTTCTAATAGCCCACCAGGCCAAACCTCCTCTAAAGCTCACTGCCCTCCTGCCCTAGTCCTGAACTCCTTCCTTGCTCTTGTTTCTCTCCTATTTCCCCTCATGCCCGTTCCACGTTCATCTTGTCCTTGAGACCCACTTCCTGCTCCCTTAACCCTATTTCACTAAACTGCTGACCACCCAACTTCCCTTCCTTGCCCCCATGTTAAACCGATATTGTGCCATCCCTCCCTCCTTAAAATCTGCCATCATCAACCCCTTTTAAAAAATAATCAATCCTTGACTCCACTGTCCTTGCAAACGGCCATCTCATCTCCAACTTCCTATAACTTTCCAAAGTCCTTCCACCTCCCAAATCTGTGCCCAGCTTTTCTGGAATCCCTCCAATCTGGTTCCCATCCCTGCCAACATATTGAAACAGCTCTTAGCAGAGACACATTTGACATTCTATGCGGCCGTGTCAAAGGTAAACTTCCATCTCCCCCCACCCCCTTCTCCTTTTCGAATTGTCTGCAGCCTTCCACATGGTTGATCACGCCAACCTCCTCTGGCACCTCTCCACTTATCCGGCTGGGTGGGACTGCTCTCACCTGGTTCCATTCTTATCTATCTAACGGCAGCCAGAGAATCACTTGCAATGGCTTCCCTGACTGCTCCTGCATCATTACGTCTGGTCGTCCCCCAAGGATCAATCCTTGGCCGCCTCCGATATTCCATCGACATGTTGCCTCTCAGTGGCATCATCCAGAAATAATTCATTAGTTTTCACAGGTACGCTGACAACACCCGCTCTACCTCACCACCCATTATGTCTAAATTATCAGACTGCTTTTCCGAAATCCAGTACTGGTATAGCAGAAATTTCTTCCATTTGAATGCTGGGAAGGCTGAAGCCATTGATTTTGGTCCTTGCTCCAAACTTCATTCCCTAACTACCGACACCATCACGCTCCCAGTCTGAGGTTAGATCTGTTTGCAACCTCAGTCTCACAGCTGATCCTGAGGTGAGCTTTCAGACACACTTTCTCATCATCAGTTTGCAATGCCTATTTCCATCTCCATAACGTTGCCCAATGTATCCCAGTCTCAGCTCATCTGCCGTTCAAACGCTCATTCATGTCACCTCTAGACGTGACAATTCCAATGTACCCCTGACTGGTTACCCGCATTCTACCCTCTGTAAACATGAAGGTATCCAAAAATTGGCTGCCCCTACCCAACTCCCACCAAATCCCATTCGCATATCACCCCCTGTGATTATGATGTACATTGGCTCCTGGTTTAGCAATGTGTTGATTTGAAAAATTCTCTTCCTGGTTTTCAGCTCCCTCCATGGCCTCTGCCCTTGACTATGTCTGCAACCTCCTCAACCCCACGATCCTCCGATATCCTGAGCTCATCTAATTCTGCCCTCCTGAGCATCCCCAATTGTTAATCATTCTAGCAATAGTGAGTGTGCCTTCAGTAGCCTTGACCCTAAGTTCTAGAATTAACTTCTTAAATCTTTCTCCCTCTCTACTTCTCTTTCACCCTCTATAATGCTCCTTAAAATCTTTGACCAAGTCTGGTCATCAGACCCAATATTTTCTTATGTGGCTCAGAGTCACATTCTGTTTGAAAAAAGCTCCCGCAGGGCATTTTATCAGGTTAAAGGCGCTGTACAAATATAACTTATTGTTCATAGCGATAAGACCAGCAACTCTAAGTGGTGTAAATCTGAAGTGCAGCAGCTGATGATTCAGAGAAGCTCACCTTTTGGCAGTGGAGGAATTAGGCAATCTGACCAAATTTAGGTTTTGTTCCTTAAGTTTGGAGAAAGGCGTAGCTTCCTGAGGAATGCGTCCTGCTTTGAGAAAACAGAAACTGAAATTCCTCAAAATATTCAGTGAGTTGGACAGCATCCGTAGAGAGAAGAGACAAGTTAATATTATAAGCGTAGTCTTGAGGGAAAATTTCCCATTGAAGCCCAGCTCTATTAGTTAGGATAATAATACTAATCTTTATTGTCATAAGTAGGCTTACATTAACACTGCAATGAAGTTACTGTGAAAATCCCCTAGTCGCCACATTCCGGCGCCTGTTCGGGTACACAGAATGTCCAATTCACCTAATAAGCACGTCTTTCGGGACTTGTGGGAGGAAATTGGAGCACCCGGAGAAAGCCCACGCAGACGCGGGTAGACCATGCAGACTCCGCACAGACAGTGACCTAAGCCGGGAATCGAACCTGCGACCCTGGAGCTGTGAATCAGCAGTGCTAACCACTGTGCTACCGTGCCATGGCTTTCATTTTTTTTCCTCGGAGGTGCGAATGTTGGTAGATGTTGAGCTGAGTGCTTGTGGCTTAACCCCCAATCTCGAGGGGAAATCAGAACAGCGGTCCTGAACGATGTGTTAAACACACGATCATGCTAAATTCCTGGGGATAGCTGCTGCTTACAGAACAAGTTATTGAGTTAAGAAGCTGCAATTAAAACTTTGTGCTGGGAACATGGGAGGAGGAGCATGCATCTCCAGCTTGCTGTATTGGGACACCCTTCTGTTATAGCAGTCTGAGGAGTATTGTATCTCTCTGCCCTGGCCTTGAATCTCATTTATGCCATATATTGGTATTGGCTTGACGAGTGAGGACTTCAGCAACCTCGCTTATTGGTGATGTGCTGGGCTCAAGTGACTGTTTTTCAAAAAGGGTTCAGCTTTGTGAAAATGAACCTGAATCAAAAATAGATTGTATCAGCGATCTGACTTTGTGATGGCAGCTGTACCCTTTATTAACTAGTTTAATTCCTTCCCCAATACAATTTGCTGACCCATGTCATCTGTGGCCAGAACCTCATTCAGAGGCAATTTCAAGAGTTTTATTTTTGAACAATTGAGACTTTGGGAGATTTCTTTTTTAAATTACTTCAAGGGACATGAGCATAACTGGCAAGGTCAGTCCTTTTCATCCATCCCTAGATACCTTTGCGAAAATGGTAGTGTTCCTTCTTCTTGAACTTAATGCATCAATTTGTAATGATTTCTTCGGCTACCTTCGAGGTCAGTCTGAGAGTTGAGCATGCTGTTGCGAAATTGGAGTCACATATAGGCCAAGCTGAGTCAGCACGGCAGGCTCCCTTTCCTAAAGGGGATTAATTAGCGAACCAGTTGGGTTTTTAAGACGACTGGATATCCACAGTCACTTTTACCGGTGCCAGATTTCAAATTAAAATACTAAATTCACATTTGAAAACTGCCGTAGCCTGTCAGTTACCAGTCAGCTAACATAACCATTGCTCTGTTCCCTCAAAGGGTCTATGCTATACAAACACTTTCCCCCCAGACAAAACATCTCCCCCTCCCCCCATTGGATTCGCCAGCTAGGAGACCATGATCTTCCATCCAATAAGGAGGCATGACTAGAAGGCATGGTAGCACAGTGGGTAGCACTGTTGCTTCACAGCTCCAGGGTCCCAGGTTCGATTCCCCACTGGGTCACTGTCTGTGCGGAGTCTGCACGTTCTCCCCGTATCTGCTGGGTTTCCTCTGGGTGCTCCGGTTTCCTCCTACAAGTCACGAAAGACGTGCTTGTTAGGTGAATTGGACACTCTGAATTCTCCCTCTGTGTACCTGAACAGGTGCCGGAATGTGGCGATTAGGGGGCTTTTCACAGTAACTTCATTGCAGTGTTAATGTAAGCCTACTTGTGACAATGAAGATTATTATTATTGGGAGGAGGAGAAGGGGTGGGGAAAGGAGAGCTATGGGGTAAGAGAGACTGGCAATGTACCCTTCTTTTTCACTGTGCGCAGACTGTTCATTTCAACGTGCTGTCTGTAAATTGTTTTGAGCGGCCCTGCATATTGAGGACCTTAGACTAGATGCCCTGTGAGCTACCTGCAGGGGTACCTTTTGGGTTGCTGTGTACTGCTTCCAGGGAACATTGGACATGAGGCCTCAGAAGGGTTTGAAACTGGAGGATGACGGTTTTGAAGTCTGGTCTCTGGGCCCAGGCAGCTGATGGAATATGGGAGGCGAATGGCCTGATGGATGGGGCTTCAGGTGATTAAAGCCTGTGGAGAGTTGGGCCAGGGAAGCTGGAACATTAAAGCGGATGGTCAAGTCATTGGGTTTCCCAACTAGTGTCGACAATATCTTCAATGTAACTCCATTTGAAACAACAAGTGTGGAAGTGTTCTTGCTGCTCGCATATGGCCAGGCTGTTTGAATGACTAGCTTTGTTATTTTTGGATTGAACCTGCTATTTCTGTGTTGCATATTATATGTTGTAACCTAGAAAATATTGTCAAAGTTGGAACAAACCCTGAACCAGAAATAGGGAAGAAATATCACAGCATTAACTCTGACTGTCAGAATGAAAGTACTTTCAGTAACTTTCGCAATGTGTGTGTGCTTTCAGTATGTGTGTTTGTGAGTGTGTGTGTGTGTGTTCTGCCGGTATGTGGTTGTATATGTGTGTGGTGCCTGTGGGGCTGTGTACGTCTATGGGGTGTATTTATGTCTTTATATGTGCCTGTTTCTCCCCTGGATCCACCAGCCTTGTTCTGTCTCTCAGTCTATTTTGCCTCTCTTGTCACTTCTCTACCTCCACCTCATTCACCGTCGAGCTTTATTTCTTTCTCTGTCTCTTTCATACCATGTACCTCACTTTCTGTGTGTGGCTGACAGTCTCACTGTGTTGATCGGTTTGCCTGTCTGTCTATCCCCTCCTTTCGTTCTCTCATTCTGTCTCCCTGTCACTCTCATTTATCTTTGCCAATCCCTCACTTTCCAACTTACTCTGCAGGTGTCCATTTGTCTTCAGTACTCACTGGGTGATTTTTCTGTCACCCTCATAGGTTTCATTCTGCATCTCTCTCTCACTCATTCTCTCCATACAGAGCCACATTGTCCTCAAGAGTGTGTGTGTGTGTGGGTGGGTGGGGGGGGGGTGATGGTTAGTAGTAGAAATAGTGGCAGGATCGTCATTTGACGGGCACAAATGTGCGACGTAGAGTTGGGCCCACCACCTCCAGATGCTGATTGGAGGTTGCCGCAGGGATTGCAGAGTGCCAAGCTGGGCCGCGTAAAATACCTGCCTTGTTTCTCAACTTGTACCAATTGTTTTGCTAACTATTCAGCTCTCTAGGCCTCACCACCCCCCCCCCCCCCCCCCCCCCCACACTCACTTCCCATGCTCACACATGCCAACTCATGCACCTATCTCCGTCTCACTCCCACACCCTGCCTATTACTCTCATTTCCTATCTCCCTCTTGCTCCCACATCCTGTCGGTTACTCTGTGCCTTCCACTTTCTCTCCTAGTCCCAAGGTTTCCATGATAACTTCCCAGTGGCTGTCGAGCATGAGGGGAACAGGCCAACAAAATAACGAGAAAAGGAAATCAAATATTTCCGCTTTCTACTCGCCTCAAGCTAGAATCCCCCCCGGAAGAAGTGGAAAAACAAGGAATGCAACTGTTGCCCGTCAATCGCACGGATAAGGAGGAAACACTTTCGTAATTGTGCTAATTTCAGAGTCAAAAATGTCACCTGTCAGGAAGTTCCGAAAGCCTTGGGAGTGGCTGTGTGGGCTAATCCCCAGCAGATTCCAGATTCCTGCTTTTGCTTTCCTTCTATGAGTCACTGACTGCTCAAGTCCGATTGTGGGAGGGTGGGCCGGGGCCTGTGTCCCATCTGTTCCTGGAGTGTCAACCATCGCCATGTGGGGTGGGGCGTGGGGGGGCACAGCTGCTTGGCGGAGTGTGCCCAGCAGCTGACAGGACGCTCTGGCGCTAAGAGTCTGATTCCTCCACAGCTGGCTTGGCTGCTTCAGACCACAGCGCATCTTGTAATTGATCCTGAGCTGCTCCTGCAGCCAAGGCAGTAAGTTCATCTCCCTCATCCCCACCCTACCCAGCCTCTCCACCTATCGCTACCCCCCTCTTTTGGATTGGGAGGGGATGTTGTTCATACAATGACTTATGATCTGGAACGCACTGCCTGAAATGTTGGGAGGAAGCAAATCAATCTGAATGTTCCGGAGGGAATTTGATAATGATGATTTGCTTTGGCCCTCCCACAGGCAAAGAATTCACAAACCATCAAGTCCATTCGGACTGCTAGAATGTTTCCTTTCTTTTTTTAATTATAATTTTAGAGTACCCAATTCATTTTTTCAAATTAAGGGGCAACTTAGCGTGGCCAATCCACCTACCCTGCACATCTTTGGGTTGTGGGGGCGAAACCCACGCAAACATGGGGAGAACGTGCAAACTCCACATGGACAGTGACCCAGAGCCGGGATCGAACCTAGGACCTTGGCGCCGTGAGGCAGCAGGGCTAACCCAATGCGCCACCGTGCTGCCCGAATGTTTCCTTTCTAATGTTGCTTCAGTCATCTAATTTATCCGGATAAAACAATTTAATAACATAAAATAATAATAATTTTAATAATAATCTTTATTATTGTCACAAGTAGGCTTACATTAGCACTGCAATGAAGTTACTGTGAAAATCCCCTCGTCGCCGGGCCTGTTCGGTTACACACAGGGAGAATTCCGAATGTCCACATTACCTGACAGCACGTCTTTCGGGACTTGTTGGAGGAAACCGGAGCACTCGGAGGAAACCCGTACAGACACGGGGAGAACGTGCAGACTCCGCACAGACGGTGACCCAAGCCGGGATTCGAACCTGGGGCCCTGGAGCTGTGAAGCAACAGTGCTAACCACTGTGTTGCCGTGCCGTCCAATGAAGACGAACACCACCTACACATCCGTCATTATAGTTTCAACGGTAGCTATTTTATGGTGGAACTATTTGCAAGGATATTGAGTCCAGCTCTGCTGACATGACAGTGGCAGAGTGGGATTTCCTCCACCTGCACCCACATTTAACCGAGCCATTGGGATCAGCCAATTGGCGTGGTGCAGGTGGGTGCGCACTCCACACGTGGGAGTGGGCAGGCAGTCAAAATGTTACATTTGACCGGCTGCCTGAGGGTGGAACCAACAGGACTGGCTTCAAAGGACGGATCATGTTTGAACTCAGCCAGTCTTTTACAAGACATTTAGCTCTGCTCCAGTCTCGACCCCACTTGTGCTGCTGTTCTGAACTGTGCACCAGCGTCATACCAGTATCCAGTTTACTCGGGCAGGGGAACACAGGAAGTGGGGGTGGGGGGGAAGTTGAGTGAGGGAGGGATGCAGAGGGGGAGAGAATGCAGCGCGAGTGAGAGATGGGAAAGAGGAGGAGACGGAGGGCGAATGCGAGATGGGGGAAGAGGTGGGAACGAGAGTGAGCAAAGGGTAGCAAGGAGGACGGGAATGAGTGTGCGAGCAGAACAGAAAGCTGGAGCACTGGGAATTCTACCAGATCCCATCTGGTCCTTCGGAGTGTGAATCTGGCATCAGCAGGTCCGAGCTCATTTCCCACCTGTCCTCACCCTGTCAGATGCATCTGCAGGTATGCAGCAGGCCTGTGGGAATTTAAGACACACATTTCTCCCCGCTGTTAGCAGACTCCGAAACGACCCTCTTATGGACTGACCTGATTAACCCTACACCCCTGTATGCTTCACCCGATGCTGGTGTTTATGTATTTACATTTGTGTACCTTGTGTTTCCCTATTATGTATTTTCTTTTCTTTTCATGTACTTAATGATCTGTTTGAGCTGCTCTCAGAAAAATACTTATCACTGTTCCTCGGTACACGAGACAATAAACAAATCCAATCCAACCCAATCTCGTTTCCCTCCCTCTTTCCCCCCCTCTCGCCCCCGTTCTCTCCCTCTCATTCCCCACCCTCTCCCTCTCTCTCTCCCAGATTCCCCCCCCCCCCGTTCCCCTCTCGCTCCAGCCTGCTGGAGTTTGCTTGCCTGGTCCCCCTGTAATTGGACCTTTCTCTTCCCCTTTCCGCCAGGCAGCTGCCTCCGCCCATTCCTCTCGGTATTGTGCACATGAGTCGGTCCTGCCCGCTGGTTGTAACGAGAACCTGATATCCGCTT
This sequence comes from Scyliorhinus torazame, assembly GCF_047496885.1. Classification (NCBI taxonomy): domain Eukaryota; kingdom Metazoa; phylum Chordata; class Chondrichthyes; order Carcharhiniformes; family Scyliorhinidae; genus Scyliorhinus; species Scyliorhinus torazame. The sequence continues at coordinate 132,421,215 of NC_092720.1, read as the reverse complement.
GCTTGGAAAATATTAACCCCCTCAGTCCTGGACATACGCAGCACATTTAATGCCTCTTGGAATACACTGACTCTGTTAGTTCGAAGTGAAATGATTGTAAAGAAACTGAACTATTCCTCAAACACAGTAGCACAGTGGTGAGCACTGTTGCTTCACAGCGCCAGGGTGCAAGGTTCGATTCCCGGCTTGGGTCACTGTCTGTGTGGAGTCTGCAGGTTCTCCCCGTGTCTGTGTGGGTTTCCTCCGGGTGCTCCAGTTTCCTCCCACAAGGGTGGTGAATTGGACATTCTGAATTCTCCCTCGATGTGTACCCGAAATGTGGCGACTAGGGGATTTTCACAGTAACCTCTTTGCAGTGTTAATGCAAGCCTACTTGTGGCAATAATAAAGATTATAATAAAGATTATAACTGTTAACTGTGTGTGCTGACCTTGTACAAATAACCATGGAAAAGCCATTGTTCCCTCTTGAGTGCCCACGAATATACAAATGTAAGGCAAAATTCTCCCTCTGCATTACTTGACTCAGCATCGCAGACTAATATCCGTTTTCCACCAACATTTATGTTAGGAGCACTGGCTAAAGCAGGCATGAGCTGCTGAGATAGTAATCCTGATAATGAAAGCCTTTAAATGAGAGATGATCTAAAGATGGGTCTTGAAGATTTCCAGTGATGGGGCTGTGGGTATTTGCTTTCACAGCTTGTTCCATTGTGGGATTGTCTTTGGGAAGAATGATTCAACAGTGGGATGTTGCTGTTGGAGCCTTTGTGGATTATCTTCACTTGAAATCTCTCAGGCTGGCTGTCTGACCCATCGAGGATCTTGCAGAGTCCGTCTTGAAGCTCCGAGTACTTATCTTGAGACCTCTCTGACACCGTTGAGATCACGGTAAAGATCCCAGTCACCCAGCAACATTCCTTCATCCAGATTGTGTTCCTCAAATACAGTTGAAATGAACTACATCTCTGTTACATTAGCTGATACCTCTGCCGATTAAGTCAATACTGGAGCAGTTCAGTCTACCCTTTGTACATGTATTCCATTTATTAGAAGCCTAGTGTATAGGCCACACTTACTGTCAGTGTCACACTTTTTGTACCCCTTTCCTGTGTGCATTGCTGTGGCATAGTTCACCTCTGAGACCATAAGACATAGCAGCAGAATTAGGCCACTCGGCCCATCGAGTCTGCTCCGCCATTCAATCATGGCTGATATTTTTCTCATCCCCATTCTCCTGCCTTCTCCCCATAACCCCTGATCCCCTTATTAATCAAGTACCTATCTATCTCTGTCTTAAAGACACTCAGTGATTTGGCCTCCACAGCCTTCTGCGGCAAAGAGTTCCACAGATTCGCCACCCTCTGGCTGAAGAAATTCCTCCTCATCTCTGTTTTAAAGGATCGTCCCTTTAGTCTGAGATTGTGTCCTCTGGTTCTAGTTTTTCCTACAAGTGAAAACACCCTCTCCACGTCCACTCTATCCAGGCCTCGCAGTATCTTGTAAGTTGCAATAAGATCCCCTCTCATCCTTCTAACGGGTACAGACCCAGAGTCCTCAAACAAACCTCATATGACAACCTCTTCATTCCAGGGATCATTCTTGTGAACCTCCTCTGGACTCTCTCCAAGGCCAGCACATCCTTCCTTAGATAGGAGGCCCAAAACTGCTGACAATACTCCAAATGGGGTCTGACCAGAGCCTTGTATATCCTCAGAAGTACATCCCTGGTCTTGACTTCTTGACATGAATGCTAACATTGCATTTGCCTTCCTAACTGCTGACTGAACCTGCACGTAACCTTAATAGAATCGTGAACAAGGAATCCCAAGTCCCTTTGTGCTTCTGATTTCCTAAGCATTACCTCATTTAGAAAATAGTCTATGGGCGGAATTTGGCACTGCGCCGCGCGAATCGCGCCACGCCGGGACGCAATTCTCTGCAATGCGGTGAACCGGCATGGTCGGCGCAGTGCTGGCTCTCTGGCATGGGCCGGCGGGCCGATTCTCTGGCCTGGATGGGCCGAGCGGCCGTCAACAAAAAGCCGAGTCGCGCCGGCGCCGTTCTAACCTGCACTGGGCCGGCGGGACCTCGGTGTTGAAGGGTCCGAGAGTGGCCTGTGGGAGGGGAGGGGGGTCCGACCCCGGGGGTGCGCCTGTGTAGTGGCCTGGCCCGCGATCGGGGCCCACCAATCGGCGGGCTGGCCTCTCTGCCTCCCAGCCTCCTTTCCTCCATGCTGGCTCCTGTAGCCCTGCACCATTTGGCATCGGGGCCGCCGCGGGGAAGAAGGCCACTGCGCATGCGCTAGTTGGCGCGGCCCAACTGTGCTGGGTTCAGGCTGGGATCGGCAGCTGGAGCTCCAGTGCCGTGCTAGCCCCCTTTGGGCCGCAGAATGGGGTCCCGGAACGGGCGCCGACACCGGAGTAAAACACTCCCGGTTTTACTCCGGCCTTGGCACTTAGTCGCCCGTTGGGAGAATCCCCCCCTATGTCTCCATTTCTCCTTCCAAAGTGCATAACCTCGCATTTTTCCACATTGCATTCCATCTGCCGCTTCCTTGCCCACTCTCCTAGCCTGTCCAAGTCCTGCAGCCCGCCTGCTTCCTCAATACTCCCTGACCCTCTACAGATCTTTGTATCATCTGCAAACTTAGCAACAATGCCTTCAGCTCCTTCTTCCAGATCATTAATGTATATTGTGAAAGTTGTGTTCCCAGCAACGACCCTTAGGCACACCACTAGTCACCGGCTGCCATCCTGAAAAAAAAACCTTTATCCCCACTCTCTGCCTGCTGCCAGTCAGCCAATCCTCAATCCATGCCAGGGTCTTACCCTTAACACCTTGGGCTCTTAACTTATTTAACAGTCTCTTATGCGGCACCTTATCAAAGGCCTTCTGGAAATCTTAACAAATCACAAATAACTTCCTTGTTACTTCCTAGTTCCTTCGATAATATGGGTGGGACAGCAGTGTTACCCATTAGGAATTGGTGAAACTGGACCCGTGGCCTGATGGTGTTTGCCCCCTTGCCCTGCCACCATCTCTCATAGCTGCTGACTACTTGATGTTCACCTCACGTCACCCCCTCACTATTCCTATGTCCAACCCCTGCTTCGCGGCCATTCCCTGGCCTGTGCTTAAGGTCACAACAATTTGGCAAAGCCTCACTTTTACAGCTGAATAATACTTTGCGCGCTAAATGACTTAGAGCACTGAACTTGTAAAACATCTCCAGTGCTAGAGTGGCGCTTGAACTTCCAACCTTTTGACTCCTGATTTCAGAAACAAAAGTTCCACTAGACCTAGCCAGGTTGTCAACAATCCTTGACATTTTCAGGAAATGGCCCTAATCTTCTTTCTAATCATAGAATCCCCACAGTGCAAAAGCAACATCTTAACTTTAAAATTATCATCCTTGTCTTCAAATCTCTCTGTGATCTCACCCCACCCTAGCTCTAAAACCTCCTCCAACCCCACCACCCCGGTCCGAAACATCCAAGCTCCTCTAATACTGGTCTCTTAAAAATCCTCCATTTTAATCGCGCCATTATGTTGGCTATGTCTTCAGTTGCCTCGGCCCCAAGCTCCAGTGACACGGTCAATCAATGGTTAGCACTGCTGCCTCACAGCTCCAGGGTCCCGGGTTCAAATCCAGCCTCGGGTGTCTGTGTTGAGTTTGCACTTCTCCCTGTGTCTGCGTGGATTTCCTCCGGGTACTCCGATTTCCTCCCACAGTCCAAAGTTGTGCAGGTTACGTAGATTGGCGATGCTAAATTGCCCCTTAGTGTAAAAAAAGGTTAGGTGGGGTTACTGGGTTACGGGATGGTGTCGGCTTTAGTAGGGTGCTCTTTCCAAAGCCTGGTGCAGACTCGATGGGCTGTATGGCCTCCATCAGCGCTGTAAATTCTATGAATACCTTCCTTAAATCCTCTCCGCATCTCTACCCCTTGGCTCCCTTCTGACACTTCTTAAAACCTAGCTCTTTGACCAAGATTATGGTCAAGTGACCTAATATTTATTTGTGGCTCAAGGTCAGATACTTTATTTTAAAGGCACTATATAAATATGAGTAGTTGTTGAATGATGTCCACCAAACTCACGGCAAATGTCAAAGTTCTGTAAATGTTGAGTCAGAGAGTGGGTTGCTGCTCTATCGCCAAATGAGCCTGATCACCTAGTGGAGGATGTTAATAATGAATTTGAGCATTAGAATTTTAATATGGAGTTTTTGGTACATCTGGAGCCAAAGTAGGTCTGTGAGCACATAGTTACATGGTCAACAGGTCTTGGTGTGAGCTTGAAATCGGCCAACCTTTGTTGCCCATCCCTAATTACCGTTGAACTGAGTAGCATTTAAGAGTCAACCACATTGCTGTGGGTCTGGAGTCACGTGGTGGCCAGGCCAGGTAAGGAAGGCAGATTTCCTTCCCTAAAGGACATTAGTGAACCAGATTGCTTTTTAATGACAATCAGCAATGGTTTCATGGTCCGCATCAGATTTATAATCCCAGATTATTTTTTCTTGAATTCAAAATTTCACCATCTGCCGTGGTGGGATTCGAACCCTGCGCCCCAGAGCATTACCCTGGGTCTGTGGATTGCTTCCTTCGTCACCATCTCTCCATAACAACCAGAAGAAGTCTTCCACATCCACAGCGGCGGGGAGGGGGGCAAGGGGATACGCACTACCCCTTTAGAAAGAAAACCCACAGCATTCCGAGTGCCCTCACTATAAGAGCTCCGCATCCATACAAATTGAATTTCAACCCAGTGCAGCAGCATTTAATGAGATGCCATTATCTTTTACAACTGCAGTCTTGTGTTCCTTGATTGAATGCGTGTTAAAATGCTGCAAATCTTTAAAGGGAACTCAGTAAAATGGTACGAGGTGCAAGACATTAAATTGTCATTTCTTCCAGCTTGATCCTGTTAAAATGAGACACGGTGCTCTGTAAAAGAACGGAGTGATAATTCTAACTGATTTCTTCAGCAACTGGTGGAATGGTTACAAATTCCAAGAAAACTCTTTACTCTAATCTTTTGTGACACAACACTAGCATTGATTTCTTGCACCACTCTATCTGTGGAGTATGTTGGCTGATGTTGCCATCTTTCATTTGTTGCTCTCCACTCTGAGCACTGACGGGGAGCTCACCCAGTCACTGAGGCAAAGCCTAGGAGCTCTTCCTGAAAAGGAACGGTGTCAGCCAATCGACAAGGAGCAGAATCAAAGGGGAGTGAACAGAAGAGCAGAGTTAGCCCTGCGGGTCATGGAGAAGAATTAGTTGAGAAGGTTCAGTGGGCTGAATGGGCTGTTTCTTGTACGAGACAGCTCTGTGTGGTTCTGCAAGGGCTTTAAAGCAAAACCTTTCACTGTCACCACTTCACAGGCATGCACTCGCCCAGGCACAAACACACATGCACCTGGCACCGGAAACGACAACGCAAAACCCAGGCCTGTCCATCCTGCAAAATCCTCCTTACTAACATCTGGGAGCTTGTGCCAAAACTGGGAGAGCTGTCTTACAGACTAGTCAAGCAACAGCCTGACATAGTCATACTCAAAGAATTATATCTTACAATGCCCCAGACAGCACTATCACCATTCCTGGGTATGTCCTTTCTCACCGGCAGGACAGGCCCAGCAGAGGTGGCGGCACAGTGGTATACAGTCGGGAGGGTGTTGTCCTGGGAGTCCTCAACATCGACTCGGGATCCCATGAAGTCTCAGGGCTTCAGGTTAAACATGGGCATGGAAACCTCCTGCTGATTACCACGCACCGGTCACCATCAGCTGATGAATCAATACTCCTCCATGTTGAGGGCAGCACAGTGGCTAGCACTGCAGTCTCGTGGCACCGAGGTCCCAGATTCGATCCCGGCTCTGGGTCACTGTCTGTATGGAGTTTGCGCATTCTCCCTGTGTTTGCGTGGGTTTCACCCCCACAACCCAAAGATCTACAAGATAGGGGGATTGGCCATGCTAAATTGCCCCTTAATTGGAAAAAATTAACTGGATACTCTAAAATTAAAAAAATACTAGTCCATGTTGCACATCACTTGGAGGGAGCACCGAGGATGGCAAGAGCACAGGATATACTTTGGGTGGGGCACTTCAATGTCCATCACCAAGAGTGGCTTGGTAGTGAGGGAACCAGCAAGAGGAAAAACATACTCGCCTGCTGCACATGCATCTGTCCATGACACTATCGGTAGAAGTGACCACCGCACAGTCCTTGTGGAGATAAAGTCCCATCTTCACATTGAGGATACTCCCCATCGTGTTGTGTGGCACTGCTGCCACCGTGCTAAATGGGATAGACTTTGAACAGATCTAACAACTCAAGACTGGGCATCCATGAGGTGCTGTGGACCATCAGCAGCAGCAGAATTGTACTCAGCCACAATCTGCAACCTCATGGCTCGGTAAATCTCCCACTCTACTATTACCACCAAGCCAGGACATCAAGGCAGCATTTGACCGGGTGTGGCATCAAGGAGCCCGAGCAAAACTGGAACCAATGGGAATCAGGGGGAAAACTCTCCACTGGTTGGAGTCATACCTGACACAAAGGAAGGATGGTTATGGTGGTTGGAGGTCAATTATATCAACTCCAGGACATCACTGCAGGAGATCCTCAGGGTAGTGTCCTTGGCCCACCAAATTTCAGCTGCTTCATCAATGACCGCCCTTCCATTATAAGGTCAGAAGTGGGGATGTTTGGCGATGGCTGCACAACATTCAGCACCATTTGCGACTCCTCAGAGAATGAAGCAATCCATGTCCAAATGCAGCAAGACCTGGACAATATCCAGGCTTGGACTGACAAGTGACACGTTTTTGCACCACAAAAGTGCCAGACATGACTATCGTCTACAAGAGAGGATCTAACCATCGTCCTTTGACATTCAATCCATTACCATCGCTGAATCCACCACAATCAACATCCTGGGGGTTACCATTAATCAGAAACTGAACTGGACTAGCCATATTAATACTGTGGCTACCAGGGCAGGTCAAAGGCTAGGAATCCCACAGCGAGTAGCTCACCTCCTGACCGCCCCAAAGCCTGCCCACCAGCTACAAAGCACACGTCAGGAGCGTAACGGAATACTCTCCACTTGCCAGGCTGAGTGCAACTCCAACAGCACTCAGGAAGCTCGACACCATCCAGGATGAAGCAGCCCACTTGATTGCTCCCCCGTCCACAAACATTCAAACCCTTCACCACTGACAAACATTGTGTACCATCTACAAGATGCACTGCAGTAACTCACCAAGGTTCCTTAGGCAACACCTTTCAAACCCACAACCACTGCCACCTAGAAGGACAAGAGCAGTAGGTACTTGGGAACCCCACCACCTGGAGGTTCCCCTCCAAGACACTCACCACCCTGACTTAGAAATATATTGGCGTTCATTCACTGTTGCTGGCTCAAAATCTTGGAACTCCCTAGCTAACAGCACAGTGGGTGTACCTACATCTCCGGGACGGCAGAGGTTCAAGAAGGCAACTCCCCACCACCTTCTGAAGGGCCACTAGGGATGGGCAATAAATGCTGGCCTAACCAGCGACGCCCACACTCCGTAAATGAATTAAGAAAACACAGACACATGCACGCATGCACACAGGCACACACACCCGCTAAGAGAATGATTGGCACATTATAATCTTGCAAGCAGAAATGTGATTATTTGCTGATTATTACGCAAGCATACAGCTAAACCCAATGAAGAATGGAAGAAGGTGCATGGGTTGATTAGATTTCGAACATGTCTTACAAGAGGCAGAATTAGTTGGAGTGTGGGTCTTAGTCCTTCACCCAGGTTTCTCAGCCAAGGGGCACAGTCATTCTCACTGAAGAACACTGGCATTCTATACTCCAACATATTAATTACAAAATCAATTGACTCATCTGTAATGGCCTCACTCTTTCATATTGCTGTTGCCTCCCCCACTGTTATGCTACGCCTGGAGTCCTTTGTCCCTCTTGCTCTGTCATCTCCTTTGCCTCAAACCCAATCCCTGTTCTGACATGGGAGGGTGCATTTTCACCTGCTTCAGCCCTACTCTCTGGAACGCTCCCTAAATCTCTCCAACTTACTCAACCCTCTCAACCTTTGAAATAACCTGTTCAACATCTCTCTGGTTGCCTTTCCAAAGAGAATTGGGCATATACGTGTATCGGAGGCAAAAAAAGGCAGGTCCACGGGGAAAGCGAGGAAGTTCCACCAGAGAGCTGGCAGAGGTCCGACGTGCTGAATGGCCTTCCTGCTATGGTACATGATTCTGAGATTCTCTCCCATTTACAAAAGCAATGGCTTGCATTTATGAAGTACCTGAAATGCCCCCCAGATGCTTTGCAGGAGCAATAACCAAACATAATTTGAAACTGGGCCACATCAGAATGCGCAAGGACAGATGGTGAAAGGCTTGTGAAAAAGAAATAAGTTTCAAGGTGTATCTTAAAGAGGGGGGTACTCTCAAGCACCCATTACTACTGATCGGCAAAGTGCCATTTTTTGCTCCATTAAAATAACCTCATGATTGTAAATACCTTGTTGCGGTTGCCGCTCGTTGCACCTGGTTTGCTAACACTGTAAAGATGTTGTCACCCAGTCTGAGTTGGCTTCAGTACAATCCCGGCACAATGCTGGTCTCTGTGTCTACCCTTTGAACCAACAGGTGTTTGGCCACAATATAGATCTCTTGGGCACTTGTACTGATCCCTTCTGTCTGCTCATTCCAGCATCTGGAGGACACTGATCTCGCCTCGAGAGGATACAATCTTGGTTGACATGTGTTTCAGGAATGGACATACGGCTGCTGATCGCAACAGTTTGGGGCAAAGCTTCTTTTAAGGCTTTAATTTTCAGATTGACGGGTCAGGTCTCGGTAGGAACCAACCAAAATATATGGAATAGTTGGGCCTCTGGTTTTTCTTCCAGTGTGATCATGCCAATTGTTGACTCACTATGTTATTGTAAAACCTGCTGAATAATTCTTCCCTTTGAATATGGGCTTTTATAACCTTTGAACCTAATCACAGCAAACGCTGCACTTGAGCGGTACTTGTGTTTGGGGCCCCAGAAACCGGGCCTGGATTTTATCTATGGGTCGGCTTTAGGGTGGGTGGATAACAGTGTGTGAGTTAGGGCTTGGGGTGTTTCAAGTCCTGGGCTGCGTTTGAATCCTGTAAGTGGCAGGGTTGGAAGAAGGGTTGGGCACTCGCTATAGTCAAGGGGGCTGATGGATATGGGCATGATTGCATCAGGTGAGGCTGACCTTTGCTTTGTGGTAACCTGAGGAGCAATTTTGGCCTCCCTGATCCTTCAAGAAAAGTTGTTTTTAAAAAAAAAAATCTCAAATTTAGCCTTTTTAGGCCCGTTCTTCTCTTGATCCTCTTCACTGCCGGGTCGGACAAGGCGGAAAAGCCATCCCTGCGGCTACTCAATTACACCTGCGTCTCAACCGGAATGTGGCGACTTGGGGCTTTTCACAGTAACTTCATTGCAGTGTTAAGCCGACTGGTGACAAAAAAGATTATCATTATTATTATATCGTCTCCATTTGTTAAAAGGGGGGCTTCCCTGTTTTTGAGAGGAAAACCTTGTCACTTGCTCAGGAGGACAGCTGAAAATCCAAACGAGTCAAGTCCCCAAGCAGACAAGTTACTTGCGAGATTTGAACTTAAATCTTGCCCAGAAAGGATGTGAACCTGATTTCCATAAATTTTAATACATTATGATATAATTACTGGACTTGACCTCGTTACTTTTGCTCACGACCCCAACTCGAATCACTACAAAAAACAGTTGTGATGACCGGTGAGTACATTGAGGCACAAATCCTGAGTGTTGTGGGACATGGCTGGGCAGTGCCAAGGGCCATTCCAACCTGGCAGTACCAGGGCAACACTGCCAAGCGTGGACCCTCTGGGGAGCCCCATTGGGATGTTTTCCCCCTATGGGTATTCCTTTGCTTGTGAAAGGTATCCACCCTGGTGCCAGAGGGTACGGGTCACTCCCGATACTTGTGAGTTGGAGGGTGCCCCAATCTTTGTGTTGTGGAGGGGGGGGGGGGGGCAGGAGCTGATGCCCTAATCTTTTCATTGTGTGTGGGGGGGGGTCTGGGAAAATTTCATAGGCAGTAGGTGAAGATTAAATGGTTTAACGCAAAGAGACGAAAGGTAAGGAGCGCTGACATCCTGGGAAATAATGGATGACGATATTTGTTGGTGTTAACACTGGACGAGGAGAAACATTGTAGGAGAGTGCATGAGCTTAGACAGTACAAGAAGAAAGGTGTGATCGTGTCACATTTCAGTAGATGGAGTTGGGAGAGGCATGACCCGGAATCTTCCCTTGCACCTTATCTAGACGGAGGAGATGTTAGAGATTCTGCCCAGATAGGGTTGAGGGTGTTGGTACTGGGGAGTTTGAGCACTTGGACTTTCATGTTCCTCGAGTATCCTGGGTACCAAGGGTGACCGCCTGGTTTTTCTCACCCGCAGGCTATTTCAAAGAACTGCTGGATCATTCGGAAAAGAACCTTCTCAGGAAGCTTTCGCCCATGCACGGACTCCTTTGCTTTGATAATAGCAAAATCTTTAAGGACCTGTTCAGCGAGCTCCTTCACTACTACAAGGGCGGCAGCATCAACCTTGAGGACGTGCTGAATGAGTTCTGGTCGAGGCTAATGGAGTGCCAGTTCAAGCATCAGAACCCACACTCCCAGATTAGTGATGAATACCTGGAGTGTATGGTTAAGCACGCAGAGCAGCTGAGGCCCTATGGTGAGGTACCTCGGTTCTTCAAGCTAAGGCTAACCCGGGTGTTCATTGCCGCTCGCTCCTTCGTGCGGAGTCTCAGCCTTGGCACTGAGGTGGTGAAGAAAGTCTCTCAGGTAGGTGCACAGGTCTTTCGTTAACTTAATCTCAACTATTTTTGATATTGTGCGTTGAGGGATAAACATTGGCCTGCTCACCAGGGAGAACTCCATGTGTTTTCTTTGAAATAGTGCCTTAGGAGCTTTGAGAGGGGATCCCTGACAGGGTAGCACTGGCTCCGCACTGCACTGGAGCATCACCCGAGATTATTCTTCTGAAGGCCCAGGATTGAGACTTGAACCCATAATCATTGATTCAGAGATAAGAGCGCTACACACTGAGCCGCAACATTTGGTTTGGGGTGGGGCGCGGGGGGATTCCATAGCTTCACCGCATGTTTGGTTTGGAAATGCAGTTTGTTAACTTCCATCACAGAACATGGGTGTGTTGAATCGCAAGTGTTTTATTCGAGATTCCTCATGGTTTCTATTTGAAGCAAGTGTTGGAGATTGAGACTAACAATGCCAACAGCTGAGCACGAAGGGGAAAGCAGCTGGGGCTGGCAGCCTCCCCCACAGTGCTTACAGCAACAATGAAAGAAATAAGTTTCTTCTGGGCAGCAATTTTGTGGGGATGGAGTGTCAATGGTTTCTGGTCGTTCAGTTTAACTGGTTAGAAATTTCACTCAAATGTCCTTTATCTCAAAAGCAGAATGTGTTTTTAATCAGACGATCAAATGGCTTGGAAAAGAATACTCAGCCGGCTCCATCATTTAATTAGCATGAGGCGTTCTGCCTTTTTAAGCCTGATTTCCTTCCATTTCTCTATCTGTTATCATCACCCATTCTCCACACAAGAACGTGCACACAGGATTATTTCGACATGCACACAGACAAATATAGACACATTCACACAGAGACACAATGGTCGATATGCTACAAGTGCAAAATCCCATGCGATCAGTGTGGCACTGGAGGGGGGGGGGGGGGGGGGGGGGGGGTTGTAACATTTTTTCATCTCTGGCATTAACTCGGTGTGTTATATTAAACTCTGAGTCATGCTGCAGATTTTCCCCAGATCCTGCAGGGTAGGTTGTGGGAGGGGGAGGCAGTAAAATTAAAACTGCTTTGAGGGCGGCCCTTCGATGCGGTCTTGTGGCCAGGGCATTTTCCCCGTGGCAGCAACTGATGCGGAGTGGCTGCCCACTCCAAGGAGGCTTGCGGCCAATTAGTGACGGGGCAATTGGCATTTTGTTGAATGGCGGTGTGCAATGGCAGTGTGCCCCCTGTTGTGCGGGGAGTCTGGAGAGGCTATCACGGGCAGCACAGTAGCACAAGTGGATAGCACTGTGGCTTCACAGTGCCAGGGTTCCAGGTTTGATTCCCCGCTGGGTCACTGTCTGTGCGGAGTCTGCACGTTCTCCCCGTGTCTGCGTGGGTTTCCTCCGGGTGCTCCGGTTTCCTCCCACAGTCCAAAGATGTGGGTGGATTGGCATAATAAATTGCCCTTAGTGTCCAGAAAGGTTAGATGGGGTTATTGGGTTGCGGGGATAGGGTGGAGGTGAGGGCTTAAGTGGGTCGGTGCAGACGCGATGGGCCAAATGGCCTCCTTCTGCACTGTATGTTCTACGTTCTATGTTCTATCAGAGTCGAAGACCTGATGACCCAAAGAAGGGGCCGCAGGGCAGGGAAGCCAACCCCGGGAGCCTTCTCATCCAACTCACAGCCCCCTGAATTTACTCTTTTTAAAATTAACCTGTCCCAGCTCCCAAGATTTCCTCCCTGCTTCAGCAGCATCCACCACTCTGAGTGGTTTCGTTGAGGCTCCAAACTGCCAGCCTCTGAGTGGACTGACAGCAACAGGAGCCCACCCTTAGTTGGATGACAGCCCCAAAGGCAGGCAATTAGGAGCCTGGCAGTGGTAAAATTGGAAGGGTGGTCCTGCTGCCAGTTTTCACCCCAATCTTGGAAGACCTGATGCCCATGGTAAAGTTCAGGTAGATGTGCCTCAGAATGGAGTATTAAACATTTGCTTTTGGGAGAAAAGCTCCTTACTATATCATAGAATCCCGACAGTGCAGAAGGAGGCCATTCAGCCCATTGTGGCTGCACCAACCCTTCCAATGAACACTCTACCCATATCCAGTCCACCCCGCCCGATCCCCGTAACCCCATAACATAACCTGCACATCCCTGGACACTAAGTGGCAATTTATCATGGTCAATCCACCTAACCCACACATCTTTAGATTTAGCACGTCATATAATTTAGGGTTAAGACCCACAATGTACCAGTCCCCAAATACAGTTTAAATCTGTCGTGATTATGCAACTACAACAATCAAATGCCGTTACCAGACAAAATTTAGATTTCCCATCTGATTTTCTTGTGTTTATCTTAGTCTTGTGTTTGTTGACTGTTAATGTTTTGCTAGTTTGCGCAGCGCATTGGGGAACCAAACTTCTCATCAGTGTCACTACACAATCCCCTAGAAATTGCTTTCTTGTGATCCGGAAGCACTGCATTTAACAGCAGCACTGATTGAATAAAACTCAGATAAGGGGGTAATCGAATAGTTGCCTTCGGCATTTCTGCTGACTGGCACTTTGTACAGGGACGTGCTGTACTCATGGTACAACATTGTGGTTAACTGCTGCCCCACATGACATTGTGGGATTGTTACTGTCGGAACTATTGATCATTGTGTTGTTAAACATTTTGGGGGCCTGTTAACCTGATCGAATGGATTCTACTCTTTCATTACAGGCTTGCTAAAGGGACTTGGAATTTTCTTAATGATGCCCAAGGATAATAAAGTGCTTTTCCCTTCTCTTTGCATTGTTTGTTCCTGGAGAAGCAATGACTAAAACCTGTTGCATTTTCAATCAATTGACCTGCTTGTACGCAAATAAACTATCATTTCTCTTTCAAATAACCGGCTAAGAGATAAAGAGGCAATAATGGATCACCGCAGCATGGTGGCACAGTGGTTAGAACTACTTCCTCACAGCTCCAGGGACTTGGGTACAATTACGGCATTGGGTGACTGTCTGTGTGGAGTTTGCACTATCTCCCCGTGTCTACGTGGGTTTCCTCTGGGTGCTCCGGTTTCCTCCCACAGCCCAAAGAAGTGTAGGTTAGGTGGATTGGCCATGCTAAAATTGCCTCTTGGTGTCCAAACGGTTGGGTTGGATTGTGGGGATCGGGTGGAGGTGTGGGCTTAAATAGGGTTCTCTTTCCAAGGGCCAATTCCGATTCGATGGGCCAAATCACTTCCTTCTGCACTGTCGGGATTCTATTCTATGGATCCTATGATATCCCTTTACCCGAAGCAAGCACTCAGTTTCCAATTGAGAGAGGCACAGATTTGAAAATCAGAGAAGTTAACCTTGTATGGACTCTTGGGTAGATCATACTTGGATTGGTGTGAACAGTTCGGGGCTCCATGTTATAAAAGTATATATAGGCACTGGAGAAGACACAGAGTAGTTTATCAGAACTGACAGACTATGCCTATCAGGAAAGATTGAACCAGCTGAGGCTTTTTTCTCAAGTAAAGGGAAGAATGAGGGGTGACATGATAGAGGGCTTTAAAATGATGAAATGCTAGATAAACTGGACATATAGCAGATGTTTCAACTTACGAGCTTGACCAGATATAGGGCCATATATACCAAGAGTAAGTATAATTAACTGGGGGCAAAGTCAACTTCAGTGGGGTAAGAAGCAGAAACAGAAAATACTGAACAATTTCAGCAGGTCTGACAGCATCAGTGGAGGGAGAAGGGAGCTCACGTTTTGAGTCTGGATGATTGTCAAAGCTTGGACAAAGAATCCTCCAGACTCGAAATGTTAGCTCCCTTCTCTCTCCACAGATGCTGTCAGACCTGCTGAGATTGTCCAGTAGTTTCTGTTTTTGTGACAGATTCCAGCATTTGCAGTAATTTGCCTTTATCTTCAATGGGGTAAGAATGGGTCTGGGCCAGATGAATTGGAATAGAAAGTTGGCAGGAAAAAGCAGCAAGTGAACAATGGGCTACCTTTAAAGAAGAGATATGCCCTTGGAAAACGAAAGGTAGAGCAAACAAACCCAGAGCTCCCTGGGTAATGAAAAGAAATAGAGAATACGGTGGAGAAGAAAAAAGTGAAATGAAATGAAAATTGCTTATTGTCACAAGTAGGCTTCAATGAAGTTACTGTGAAAAGCCCCGAGTCGCCACATTCCGGCGCCTGTTCGGGGAGGCTGGTACGGGAATTGAACCGTGCTGTTGACCTGCCTTGGTCTGCTTTCCAGGCCAGCGACTTAGCCCTGTGCTAAACAGCCCCGTTAAGTGTGCTTATGACAGATAACAGGTGGACAGCACAGTCAAGAACCGGGCTGAAAAGTGAAAGGAAAGTGAAAAAGCATATAAGAGAAGCTAAGAAACTATATGAAAAGAGACCAGCAGCGAACATAAAAGGAAATCCCAGAGTCCACAATAAACATATAAATAGTAAACGGGTGGTAAAACAAGGAGTGGTGCCAATCAGGAACTAAAAAGGGGGTTTATGTATGAAGGAAGGGGGTATTAAATGAATACTATGTGTCTATTTATACCGAGGAAGGAGATTCTGCCCAGATCCTGGTGAAAGGAGGACATTCGTAAACTAGGGAGGGCTTAAAACTGATGAGGCGGAGATATTGGATAGGGTGTCTATCCTTGTGAGCAAAGTTATAGCCCATGGAATAAAATGGACACTACCAACATGGATTCAAAATTGGTTGGGCGACAGGAAATAGAGTGTTGTGGTTGATGGAATGTTTTTCGGGCTGGAGGAAGGTTTGTAGTGGAATTCCGCAGGGGTCGGTGTTCTGATACTTACTTTTCCTTGTACATCTTTAAACTTGCTCAGAATATAAAAATAGACAGTAAATGTTTCTACAAATATATAAAACAAAAAAGAGTGGCTAAGGTAAATATTGGTCCTTTAGAGGATGAGAAGGGAGATTTGATAATGGGGGATGAGGAAATGGCTGAGGAACTGAACAGGTTTTTTGGGTCGGTCTTCACAGTGGAAGACACAAATAACATGCCAGTGACTGATAGAAATGAGGCTATGACAGGTGAGGACCTTGAGAGGATTGTTATCACTAAGGAGGTAGTGATGGGCAAGTTAATGGGGCTAAAGGTAGACAAGTCTCCTGGCCCTGATGGAATGCATCCCAGAGTGCTAAAAGAGATGGCTAGGGAAATTGCAAATGCACTAGTGATAATTTACCAAAATTCACTAGACTCTGGGGTGGTCCTGGCGGATTGGAAATTAGCAAACATGACACCACTGTTTTAAAAAGGAGGTAGGCAGAAAGCGGATAATTATAGGCCAGTGAGCTTAACTTCGGTAGTAGGGAAGATGCTGGAATCTATCATCAAGGAAGAAATAGCGAGGCATCTGGATGGAAATTGTCCCATTGGGCAGATGCAGCATGGGTTCATAAAGGGCAGGTCATGCCTAACTAATTTAGTGGAATTTTTTGAGGACATTACCAGTGCGGTAGATAACGGGGAGCCAATGGATGTGGTATATCTGTATTTCCAGAAAGTCTTTGACAAGGTGCCACACAAAAGGTTGCTGCATAAGATAAAGATGCATGGCATTAAGGGTAAAGTAGTAGCATGGATAGAGGATTGGTTAATTAATAGAAAACAAAGAGTGGGGATTAATGGGTGTTTCTCTGGTTGGCAATCAGTAGCTAGTGGTGTCCCTCAGAGATCAGTGTTGGGCCCACAATTGTTCACAATTTACATCGCTGATTTGGAGTTGGGGACAAAGGGCAATGTGCCCAAGTTTGCAGACGACACTAAGATGGGTGGTAAAGCAAAAAGTGCAGAGAATACTGGAAGTCTGCAGAGGGATTTGGACAGGTTAAGTGAATGGGCTAGGGTCTGGCAGATGGAATACAATGTTGACAAATGGGAGGTTATCCATTTTGGTAGGGATAACAGCAAAAGGGATTATTATTTAAATGATAAAATATTAAAACGTGCTGCTGTGCAGAGAGACCTGGGTGTGCTAGTGCATGAGTCGCAAAAAGTTGGGTTACAGGTGCAACAGGTGATGAAGCAGGCAAATGGAATTTTGCCCTTCATTGCTAGAGGGATGGAGTTTAAGGCTCGGGAGGTTATGCTGCAATTGTATAAGGTGTTAGTGAGGCCACACCTGGAGTATTGTGTTCAGTTTTGGTCTCCTTACTCGAGAAAGGACGTACTGGCACTGGAGGGTGTGCAGAGGAGATTCACTAGGTTAATCCCAGAGCTGAAGGGGTTGGATTACGAGGAGAGGTTGAGTAGACTGGGACTGTACTCGTTGGAATTTAGAAGGATGAGGGGGATCTTATAGTAACATATAAAATTATGAAGGGAATAGATAGGATACATGTGGGCAGGTTGTTTCCACTGGCAGGTGAAAGCAGAACTAGGGGGCATAGCCTCAAAATAAGGGGAAGTAGATTTAGGACTGAGTTTAGGAGGAACTTCTTCACCCAAAGAGTTGTGAATCTGTGGAATTCCTTGCCCAGTGAAGCAGTAGAGGCTCCTTCATTAAATGTTTTTAAGATAAAGATAGATAGTTTTTTGAAGAATAAAGATTTTAACGGTTATGGTGTTCGAGCCGGAAAGTGGAGCTGAGTACACAAAAGATCAGCCATGATCTCATTGAATGGCGGAGCAGGCTCGAGGGGCCAGATGGCCTACTCCAGTTCCTAGTTCGTATGTTCTTAATGACTTATATCTTTGTGTACAGGGCACAATTTCAGAATATGTGGATGATATGAAACCGGAAGCATCGTGAACTGTGAGAGTAGTGTCGAACTTCAAAAAGACAGATAAATTGGGCAGCATCCTTTGTTTTATTAATAGAGACATGGAGTCCAAAAGCAAGAAGGTTATGTTCAATTTGTATAAAACACTGGTTTGGCCTCAACTGGAGTATTGTGTCCAGTTCTGGGTCCAAAGGCATGAGAGGGTGAGGAAAAGATTCACAAGGATGGTTCCAGGGATGAGGAACTTCAGTTACGTGGAAAGATTGGAGAAGTTGGGAGGAGGAGGAAATTTGATAGAGGGTCCAAAATCAGGAAGGGTCTGGACCGAGCAGATCGGGAGAAACTGTTCCCATTGGTGGAAGTATCAAAAGTGACGGGGCAGAGATAGAAGGCAATTGGCCAACGAAACAATGACGACATGAGGAAAAACATTTTCATGTAGCAAGTGTTTAAAATCTGGAATGCGCTGCCTGAGAGCGTGGTGGAGGCAGATTCATCCAAGGTGGGACAGTGGTTAGCACTGCTGCCTCACAGCTACAGGGTCCCAGGTTCAATTCCGGCCTCGGGTGGCTGTCTGTGTGGAGTTTGCACTTTCACCCCGTGGCTGTGTGGGTTTCCTCCGGGTGCTCCGGTTTCCTCCCACAACCCAAAGATGTGCAGGTTAGGTGGATTGGCCATGCTAAATTGCCCCTTAGTGTCCAAAAGTTTACGTGGGGTTACTGGGTTACGGGGATAGGGAGGAGGTGGTGGCTGAAGTAGGGTGCTATTTCCAAGGGCCGGTGCAGACTCGATGGGCTGAATGACCTTCTTCTGCACCGTCGGGATTCTATGATTCATTCAGAAGGGAATTGGATTATTTCCTGAAAAGGAAGAATTGCCAGGTTGTGGGCAGAAGGCGATAGAATAGCAGTAGGTACTTTACACATTTGGAGTGCCGGCGCAGACAAGGCTGGCTGAATAGCCTCTTTCTGTTCTGTAATAATTGTGTGATTCTGTGGTAGCTATAAGATACAATCCGGCATTTCAGGAGAAAATATTTTACCTATTGAGAATGTGGAATTTGACACCGCAAGGAGCGGTTGAGATGACTACCACAGATGTGTCACAGGAGAAGCTAGCTAGCAGGGGAACACATCACTAACCCCAGTCCCTCTCATGCTCACTAGAGAGAGCATCTGAGATAGAATTCCTACAGTGCAGAAGGAGGCCTTCAACCCTTTGAATCTGCACCCACTCTCTGAAAGAGCATCATACCTCAGCGCACTCCCTCGGCCTATCCCCGTAACCCTATAACTCCACTTAACCGATGGACACAAAAGGGCAATCTATCATGGCCAATCCACCTAACCTGCACAGCTTTGGGCTGGAGGAGGAAACCGGAGCACCATCACGCAGACACGGGGAGAAAGTGCAAACAGTGTCCAGAATTGAGTCCGGTTCCTTGGCGCTGCGAAGCAGCAGTGCTAACCGCTGTGCCACCTTACTGCCCATCTTGGATGAGATTAGAAAAAGTAGGATGGGAGCAAGCTCATGTGACACATAAACAACACCGCAGGCCAGTTGAACTGAATGGCCTGTGTTTGAGTGCTGCAAATGCAACATAAACACCAAGGATCACTGTCCAGTTATCAGGAGCACAATCCCTGGCTAACATTTCTTCCCTCACTCCGGGACACATCTAGCCAGTTCCTAATTGAGAGCACAAACAAAAAAAAACAACTCTGAACTTCTCCCTAGACTGGAGTAGTCAGGGGAGCCTCTTTGCAGGTATTCTAGATTAATTACATGAAATGGTGGGTAAATTCACGAATCCCACACTGCCAACAGAGAGTCGCACTTGAAGGTCTGTGAGGGTCGACGGTGGGGGCAAACGTAACGCGCCCTTAACATAGCTCTCTGCTGGGAGGTCAGTGCTTGCTGGATTTAGCACCGTGATCATGCTTTTTTTCCCCTTAAAGAACGCAGTTCACTTTCCAACTGCACCTGGGTGCTTTAAAAAAAATGCTTTGGCTGGATTCTGGCTTGTAATTCCGCAGATCATGAGAAAGAGCTGAAGGATCTGCTCACACCTGCGGAGTGTTAGCAGATCAGCTTTCCGAGGATAAATAGATGTAACCTGACCACAGAAAGTGGGGAATGTCACACCACCAGCTGCAGGGTCCGAATGGAGCGGCGAACAAGCCTGCACAGTCTCAGTCAGGAACGCGAGGCCTTTTTAATCCCGTTTCCTCCAATCTCTCTATATCTATTAAAGGCCGTACTTCTGAAGTACGGTATCTATGTCTCTTCTAAACACTGCAATTAAATATGCTGTTCTAACCTTTCGAGAAAGGGAATTCCATAGCCCTATAACCTCTCTTGTGTGAAAATGCTTTGCCCGAGTTCAGTTTTAACTGGCTTCGTTCCAATTCTCAAGGGAGGCCTTGTGACGCAGCAGGTGATGTCCCTGCCTCTGAGCCGGAAGGTTGTTCGAATGACTCGTCACATTGCCCGCGGCAGCGGGGCCAAAGAATTCTGGCCTTCAGTCCTGATCGAAGAACCCGGCATCAGAAAGGTGGGATGCCCATTGATGCCGTGCTCTAAGAATTCCACACGCCCCCCCCCCCCCCCCCACCACCAAAACCATGAACACCCCCCATCCTTCCCTCACTTAACTTTCTCCATGATGTGGAGATACCGGCGTTGGACTGGGGTGAGCACAGAGTGAACACCAGGTTAAAGTCCAACAGGTTTGTTTCGAATCACTAGCTTTCGGAGCACTGCTCCTTCCTCGGGTGAATGAAGAGGTAGGTTCCAGAAACATATGTATAGACAAAGTCAAGGATGCAAGACAATACTTTGAATGCGAACATTTGCAGGTAATTAAGTCTTTACAGATCCAGAGAGAGGGGTAACCCCAAGTTAAAGAGATGTGAATTGTCTCAAGCCAGGACAGTTGGTAGGATTTAGCAAGCCCAGGCCAGATGGTGGGGGATGAATGTAATGTGACATGAATCCAAGGTCCCGATTGAGGCCGTACTCATGTGTGCGGAACTTGCGTATAAGCTTCTGCTCGGCGATTTTGCATTGTCACTAGCTTTCGGAGTACTGCTCCTTCCTCAGGTGAATGAAGACGTATGTTCCAGACCTTTTACTGTGCTCACCCCGGTCCAACGCCGGCATCTCCACATCATGGCTACCATCGACACCGCAAACTGCCGGCTCAAAGTGGAGAGAACCTCCAAGAAGATTGCGCATATCGACACTGACACTAAGTTTCTACAAAGATGCAAGAAAGCAGACACCTCTCTCACACTCCTCAACCACCTCGTACACCAACTCTACAGCAGACACCGCAACCTGGAAACCAAGATAGAGGCCATATTCTCAAATTGCGCTCAGGTCGCAACACACTAGCTGCAGAACACCGCCAAATAGATGAGTCAACAATACCACGCCACCTATATGCACACCAAGAACAGGAAGCTTGAGAAACTCTGCATCACCACCAGCAGCAACCAAGCCTCCCAGTACCACAGTAGAAAACAATACAGGGAAATCTATTGTCAACTTGTCAGACTACACCCTTCAACCTGACGAAATCGAAGTCCTCAGCAGAGGGCTCAATTTCTGCACCACCACGAAAATGGACCCCATTAGTCTTGTGGCAGACACGGAGGAATTCATCGGGCGAGTGAGGCTCCGGGAGTTCTTCCACAGACCACAAGAGGCCGACAGTGCACCCAATTAGTCAACCGATGAACCGGAACAGCAGAACAAGAGATCTGCGGTGCGGCAACCAAAGAGGAAAGAGTCGAACTGGACCCCTCCGGAAGGCCGCTGCCCTAGACTCGACATGTATGCTCAAGCCATCAGGAGTCGGGTCAATGCCAGATTCATCAGTCGCATTCACAAGACAGTCCCGAACGTCACACATGCACAACGCAACGCCATCCGCGCTCTCAAGACCAACTGCAACATCGTCATCAAACCAGCAGACAAAGGAGGGGCCACCGTCATACTGAACAGAACGGACTACTGCAAAGAAGTGTACCGAGAACTGAACAACCAGGAACACTATCGATAGTTACCCGCAGATCCGACCAATGGACACACCCGCCAACTCAACAGACAGATCAAGACCTTGGATCCAGACCTTCAGAGCACCCTACGTGCTCTCATTCCACGTACTCCCCGCGTTGGAGATCTCTACTGCCTCCAGAAAATACACAAGGCCAACACACCCGGCCATCCGACCATATCAGGCAATGGGACCCTGTGTGAGAACCTCTCTGGCTACATCAAGGGCATCTTGAAACCCATCGAACAAGGAACACCCAGCTTCTGTCACGACACGAAGGACTTCCTACAGAAACTCAGTACCCATGGATCAGTTAAACCAGGAACATTCCTCGTCACAATGGAAGTCTTGGCAGTCTACACCAGCATCCCCCATGACAACGGCATTGCTGCAGCAGCCTCCGTTCTCAACACTGACAACTGCCAATCTCCAGACGCAATTCTGCAACTCATTCTGGATCACAACGTCTTCACCTTCGACAACATGTTCTTCATCCAGACGCACGGAACAGCCATGGGGACCAAATTCGCACCTCAATACGCCAACATCTTCATGCACGAGTTTGAACAAGACCTCCTCACCGCACAGGACCTTCAACCGACGTTATACACCAGATACATCGATGACATTTTGTTGCTTTGGACCCACGACGAAGAATCACTGAAACGACTACACAATGACATCAATAAGTTCCATCCCACCATCAGACTCACCATGGACGACTCTCCAAAATTGTTTGCATTCTTGGATACACTCATCTCCATCAAGGACGGTCACCTCAGCACTTCGCTTTACCGCAAGCCCACGGATAACCTCACCATGCTCCACTTCTCCAGCTTCCACCCGAAGCATATTAAAGAAACCATCCCCTATGGACAAGCCCTCCGTATACACAGGACCTGCTCAGACGAGGAGGAGCATAACAGACATCTATAGACGCTGAAAGATGCCCTCGTACGAACGGGATATGGCACTCGACTCATCGATCGACAGTTCCAACGTGCCACAGCAAAAAACCGCACCAACCTCCTCAGAAGACAAACACGGCACACAACCGACAGAATACCCTTCGTCGTCCAGTACTTCCCCGGAGCGGAGAAAATACGTCACCTTCTTCGCAGCCTTCAACACGTCATTGATGAAGATGAACATCTTGCCAAGGTCATCCCCACACCCCCACTATTTGCCTTCAAGCAACCGCGCAACCTCAAACAAAACATTGTTTGCAGCAAACTACCCAGTCTTCAGAACAGTGACCACAACACCACACAACCCTGCCATGGCAATCTCAGCAAGACGTGCCAGATCATCGACATGGATACCACCATTACACGTGAGAACACCACCCACCAGGTACGCGGTACAAATTTGTGCGACTCGGCCAACGTTGTCTACCTCATACGCTGCAGGAAAGGATGTCCCGAAGCGTGGTACATTGGCGAGACCATGCAGATGCTGCGACAACTGATGAACGGACATCGCGCGACAATCGCCAGGCAGGAATCTTCCCTTCCAGTCGGGGAACACTTCAGTCAAGGGCATTCAGCCTCTGATCTCCGTGTAAGCGTTCTCCAAGGCGGCCTTCAGGATGCGCGATAACGCAAATTCGCCGGATGCGCGATAACGCAAATTCGCCAGAGTAGAAACCGAAAGCCAAGTTCCGCACACATAAGTACGGCCTCAACCGGGACCTTGGATTCATGTAGCATTACATTCGTCCCCCACCATCTGGCCTGGGCTTGCGAAATCCTACCAACTGTCCTGGCTTGAGACAATTCACACCTCTTTAACCTGGGGTTACCCCTATTTCTGGATCTGTAAAGACTTAATTACCTGCAAATGCTCGCATTCAAAGCATTGTCTTGCATCTTTGACTTTGTCTATACATATGTTTCTGGAACATACCTCTCCATTCACCTGAGGAAGGAGCAGTGCTCCGAAAGCTAGCGATTTGAAACAAACCTGTTGGACTTTAACCTGGTGTTGTAAGACTTCTTACTGTAACTTTCTCCAGGTGGTGATGGAGGGGGGGGGGGGGGAGTGCTGTTGAAAGCTTGAGTGAATTACTGACAGAATTACTGGTGGAGCCCCTGACTGTCCAGCAATAGCGGGGACAGGATTTCCATTCGACTGAACAAAGGACAGTACAGCACAGGAACAGGCCCTTCAGCCATCCAAGCCTGCGCTGACCATGGCACCTGCCTAAACTAAAACCGTATGTCCGTATCCTTCCATTCCCACCCTATTCATATGTTTGTCTAGATGCCCCTTAAATGCTGCTATCGTACCTGCTCTGGTAAATACCTGGGTGAATTCCTGGAATTAAACGTCCTCTGGAGAGCCAGGAGCCCCGGTGGCAGGGTTCCTGCTACTAGTTGCGGCCTTAATTCCCTCGGGGCTCATGGCGATTGGGGGTGCCGCCTGTTCTGGTGTTGGATGTCAGGTTCCCCCCCACCGTGCTCATTCAATTCCATTCAGAGTCTCTCCCCTCTGGCATCATTCTAGTAAATCTCCTCTGCACCCATTATTCAGCATCCCAAAGCAGAGGGAAGAGTCAACCCAGTAAATTCCCCATCATTACCTGAAACGCCCACCATCAAATCGCTTGGCTAAGTTTAAATGCCTACTAGTCACACCCAATCCCAGCATTCAGAGGAAGGATTGAGAACACGGATTTATGGGCGTCACGGTGGCGCAGTGCTTAGCACTGCTGCCTCACAGCGCAGAGGACCCCGGTTCGATCCTGGCCCTGGGTCACTGTCCATATGGAGTTTGCACATTCTCCCCATGTTTGCGTGGATCTCACCCCAACAACCCACAGATGTGCAGGGTAGGTGGATTGGCCACGCTAAAATTGCCTCTTAATTGGAAAAAAAGAATTGGGTACTTTAAATTTATAAAAACGGGAAAAAAAGAGACTGCGGATTTACCACTTACCTCACAAGCCGGCCTGTCCCATCCCAAACAATTAAAATGAAACCAAATCCATTGGTTGCTTACAGAGGTGATACTATCTTATTAAATCTTGATTGGATTCTGCCCGGTGACAGGAAAATGCCGTCCGAGGTCAATGGACTTCTCCATTGTCCCCGTCATTGAAAGATCTTACAGTAAAAATAACAGGACAGGCAAGCCCAATAGGTGTCGACTAATGTTTATGCTCCACAGTGAAGCCTTCTCCGACCCTATTGCATTTATCCTATCAACACATCTTACTATGCCCTTTTTCATCATCTACTTGTCTAACCTCCTCTTAAATGCATCCAAGCTATTTATCTTCATTTGGCAGCCCGTTTGATATTCCCAACACTTTCTAGTTAAAGATGTTTCTCCTGAATTCTTTAATGGATTTTTAGTGACTATCATATATTTATGGCCCCTGGTTTTGGACTCCGCTACATGGACTACCTTGAGTGCCTTCGTAATTTTAAAGATCTACTATTAATTAACCAGGCAAACTTCTCTTCTTTTGAGAAAAGAAGCCCCAACTTATTCAATTCCTTTTGATAGTCGTAATCAGTTCGGGTGTCAGCCTGGTAAATGTTGTTTTTGCCCCAACTCCAGTATCTATCATGTTTTGTAAAATGGAAGCTGGGACTGAGCACAGCCCTCCAGGTTGTATTTAAGTACAACATTACATCTCTGCTTTCAAATTCTGTCCTCAACAATGAAGCTCAATCATTTGTTTGTATTTTTATGATTTGTTAACCTGTGAACCGTTTTTTTTTTTGAGGGGGCGAATGCAGCACTCTCTTAAGGGTTAAGTGTTCACCTCGATTACAAATTTAACCCACAACCTACTATTCTGAACATGGTCCGATCCCACAGATAGCAATGACAGGAATTGAGACTTGAAATTGCCACTCGCTGAGGGGGAAATGGGCATTGCCCAGGTGTGCGCATGGTCAAGGAGCGGGAACCTTGTCTCATCTTCCTCCCTCTCTATTACGTTTGGGATGCTGAGGCTAATCAGACACCTGGACAGAACGGTACCAAGGCCAGAAACAGAAGCAGGGGGAAGGGGTAGCAGCCAAAAGCAGCAAAAGGACTTGGATCTTTTTGGGGAGTAAACTTGATTCCACCTCACATTCTATGTGTTACTTATTGGGTGAGTAAACAATTGGTATTCTCGTTGAAAACCTTTTTTTTTAAATAAACATTTTATTGAGGTATTTTTTGGTTTTACAACAGCAAAATAAACAATGTACATGAATCTATAAACATAAAGCAAAAGCCGTCTTCCTCCCTTACAAGTCCCACCTTTAGGTCCTCCCTACTCTAAGCTAACCCCCCCCTTTCTGCTGATGATTAATTTTCCGCAAAGAAGTCGACGAACGGTTGCCACCTCCGGGTGAACCCTAACACTGACCCCCTCAAGGCAAACTTGATTTTCTCCAAACAGAGAAAGCTAGCCACGTCCGATAGCCAGGTCTCCGACTTTGGGGTCTTTGAGTCCCTCCAAGCTAATAGTAGCCGTCTCCGGGCTACCAGGGAAACAAAGGCCAGAACGTTTGCCTCTTTCTCCTCCTGGATTCCTGGATCTTCCGACACCCCGATAATCGCCACCTCTGGACTCACCGCCACCCTTGTTTTTAACACCGTGGACATGACATCCGCAAACACCTGCCAAAATTCCCTAACCTTTGGACATGTCCAGAACATGTGGACATGGTTCGCTGGCCCTCCCGCACACTTTGCACACCTATCTTCTACCCCAAAGAACCTGCTCATCCGGGCCACTGTCATGTGAGCCCATGAACGACCTTGAATTGTAACAGACTGAGCCTGACACATGTTTCTGACGTGTTGACTCTACTCAACACGTCGGCCCATAGACCATCCTCTATCTCTCCTCCTAACTCCTCTTCCCACTTGCGCTTCAGCTCCTCAGTCTGCATCTCCTCTGACCCAATAAGTTGCTTGTAAATATCAGAGACCCTCCCTTCTCCCACCCACACTCTGGAAACTACCCTGTCCTGTGGTGGTAGGAGCGGGAAGATTGAAATCTGCCTACGTAGGAAGTCCCGCACCTGCAGGTACCTGAATTTGTTTCCCCTCGCCAATCCAAATTTCTCCTCCAACTCCCTCAAGCTAGGAAAGCTTCCCTCAATAAACATATCCCCCATCCCCTCGATCCCTGCTCTCTGCCATCTCCGAAACCCCCCGTCCATCCGTCCGGGGGCAAACCGGTGATTATTACAGATTGGAGACCAAACCAATGCTCCCTCTGCTCCCACATGCTTCCTCCATTGCCCCCAGACTCTCAGGGCCGCCACCACGACGGGGTTGGTGGAGTACCATGCCAGCGGGAACGGCAGAGGCGCCGTTATCAACGCCCTTAAGCTGGTGCCCTTACATGAAGCTGCCTCCATACATAGAACGTAGAACATACAGTGCAGAAGGAAGCCATTCGGCCCATCGGGTCTGCACTGACCCACTCAAGCCCTCACGTCCACCCTATCCCCGTAACCCAATAATCCCTCCTAACCTTTTTGGTCACTAAGGGCAATTAATCATGGCCAATCCACTAACCTGCAAGTCTTTGAACTGTGGGAGGAAACTGGAGCAACCGGAGGAAATCCACGCAGACATGGGGAGAATGTGCAGACTCCGCACAGACAGTGACCCAGCGGGGAATCGAACCTGGGACCCTGTCGCTGTGACGCCACAGTGCGATCCACATGTTCTACCGTGCTGCCCGAATACGCTCCCATGCCGACCCTCCCCCCACCACCCACTTCCTGATCAAGGCTATATTCGCTGGCCAATAGTAGTTACTGAAGTTTGGCAGCGCTAGCCCGCCCTCCCCCGGCTCCGCTCGAGCATCCCCTTCTTTACTCGCGGGGTCTTGCCCGCCCATACAAAGCCAGTGATCACTTTGTTGACCCGTTTAAAAAAGGACCACAGAATAAAGATGGGGAGACACTGAAACACAAACAGGAATCTCGGGAGGACCGTCATCTTCACCGTCTGCACCCTGCCAGCTAGTGACAACGGGAGCGCGTCCCACCTCCGAAAATCGTCCTTCATTTGGTCTACTAGTCGGGCCAGATTTAATTTGTGCAGCCGTTCCCATTCCCATGCCACTTGGATACCTAGATACCAAAAGTTTCCCCCTACCACCCTAAACGGCAGCTCCCCCAATCGCCTCTTCTGTCCCCTCGCCTGGACCGCAAACATCTCACTTTTCCCCATATTTAGTTTATATCCCGAAAACCGGCCAAATTCCCCCAGAATCCTCATGATTTCTTCCATCCCCTCTGCTGGGTCCGATACGTACAGGAGCAGGTCATCTGCGTAAAGCGAGACTCTATGCTCCACCCCACACCCCCCCTCCCGGACCAGTCCCTTGAGGTTCTCAGTGCAATTGGCAGCGGCTCTATGGCTAACGCGAACAACAGTGGGGAGACGGGGCATCCCTGCCTCGTCCCCGATGCAGCCTAAAATAGTCCGATATTGTCCTATTCGTCTGTATTGAAAACCTTATTCACTGAATGTACGGTTACCTATGCCTCGAATTTATCTGCTGTAAAACACATAACAACTGTGCAAATACAAACTTGTTTCTTTTTGACCTGCTGCATTCCAATTCCAATTCTCTTCCCGCACCTACTGATGCACTAAGGCAGATTTTCATCTGTTTCCATAGCTACTAATTCCCAGAACAGGTCACCGGTCTGTCGCCTGGGGCTTGTAGTGAGGGGCGCCACTCCACATGAAGCATGACTGGCTAGGAATCTCTCCCGCTCTTACCGCCAGCTATTGGCGTGTTTGGAATGATTTGCAGGTTGACACTCCTTCCTCGGCCATCATGTCCTGGGTGGGACTCAAACCCAGAACTCTTGGCTCAAAGGGAGGGATGCTGACCCGCTGCGCCACAAGACCCCCCCCAACCTGTTGCATACTTTGGGAGAAAATGGACATCTTGTAGCTGCAACACTGACGCTCTGCTGTGTATTTCGATTTCGATCTCGGACAATTTCATTTTCAAGTTGCTACCAATTGAAGCACCTCAACACGGATACTTGATTGAAGAATTTGCCAAACCAAATCTCTTGAGGCAAAACAGACAGGCAATTGGATGCTTAAACACAAATGTTTGGGGTATTGGGTTCACTGGTATGAACTTTGATGAGTCAAGTGGCCTCCACTCACTTGCCTTTGACTTTTCTGACATTTTAGTGTCCTACCTCGTCCCCTCTTGTT
Organism: Scyliorhinus torazame; assembly: GCF_047496885.1. Taxonomy (NCBI): domain Eukaryota; kingdom Metazoa; phylum Chordata; class Chondrichthyes; order Carcharhiniformes; family Scyliorhinidae; genus Scyliorhinus; species Scyliorhinus torazame. The sequence continues at coordinate 132,392,321 of NC_092720.1, read as the reverse complement.
TTCTGCAGTTTGCGTTTTGACAAATTACTACACAACTGAGCCAGGCAGAGATAGATGAATCTTGCCAGGACAAGAGAAAGATGCATTGAGACACCGGCTCAGTGATACGCAAAAACATTGCTTTCCACCTGCACCTTACAATCAAAGCATTCAGCACCACAGAATGCTACCTCAACTGCAGCCATTAATAACTCCGAGAACTGAAAGATCTCCAGGAAGATAGAGCAAGGACTTTGCTAAGGGATATACAAGCAGTTCAAACAGAGATGTACATTCAAGCTGTTGTTGCCCAAGGCAAAACATGAACTTGTCTGAAATGGAACTGGAGAGTGCGTGGAGATAAACAGCAGAACGGCAACATTTGATAGATGGAAAATGGACAGGTTAGTATTTCAGATTCAGGATGTTCATTTTCCCCAAAATATACAGCAGGTGAAAAAGAAACAAGTTTGTATTCGCACAGTTGTCACATGATTTACAACAGATAATTTTGAGGAAAAGTTAACTGTTCATTCGGTGAGTAGGGTTTCCAACCAAGAGAATACCAATTGTTTACTCACACAATGAGTAACACACAAAACATGAAGTGGAAGTAAGTATACTCTCCAAAAAGGTCCAAGACTCTTACTGCTCCTGCTCCCAATCCTGCTCCTGCTCCCAACCCTGCTCCTGCTCCTGTTCCCAATCCTGCTCCTGCTCCTGCTCCCAATCCTGCTGCTCCTGCTCCCAATCCTGCTCCTGCTCCCAATCCTGCTCCTGTTCCCAATCTGCTCCTGCTCCCAATCCTGCTCCTGTTTCTGCTCGTGCTCCAGGTCCCAATCTTGCTCCTGTTTCTACCTGTAGTTTTGGTCCCAAACCTGCTTCTGGTCCCAACCCTGCTTCTGGTCCCAACCCTGCTCCTGGTCCCAACCCTGCTCCTGGTGCCAACCCTGCTCCTGCTCATAACCCTGCCACTGCCACTGGTCCCAACCCTGCCCCTGGTCCCAATCCTGCTCCTGCTCCTCCTGTTTCTGCTCCTGGTCCCTATCTTGTCCCCATTTCTGCCCTTGCTCTTCATCCCAATCCTGCTCCTGCTCCTGGCCTTGGCACTATTCAGCTAGGATAGCTGATTGGTCTCAACATCTCAAAAGACATGGAGAACGTAAATGAGCCGAGGCTGCTGCTCTTGGTCATGTGACCTCTCATAGGCACAGCCACTTCTCCCTCAGCCGGTGGCAGTTTTAAGCATTCATTCATCACACTGCTGTTTGTGGGATCATATGTGTATAGAATGGCCACTCTGCTTACCTCCAGCACTGCACTTTGAAATGGAATTGGTCACACAGAGCCCAGAGGAACATTTCAGAATGGACAGCATCAGCTGACTCCCAGGAATATTTTATGTTAAAATCACACTGTTGTCAGCCTAGACTGTGGCCTGAATTTCACACTTTCCCATACTAAAGCTTTTAGGCGGGGTTAGGGGGGAGCATGAAATTGATGGAATTTCCACCCGGTTCCCGCCCATCCTGACCTCACAGTGACTTTATACTGGGGTGGGCTAGGCCTCGTGTCCTTTCCCCATTTGAGGCCCTTAAGTGGCCAACCTGACATGGTGAAAGCCTGGAAATGAACGGGTTTAGGCCTCAGACGAGAGGGGTGGGGTTGGACGCGCCTCCATCAAATGCCCCCTTCTCACTTCAGACCCTTAAGATCAGTTACTGCTGTACCCCCTCCCCTCCTGCCCCTTTCCCCCCCCCCCTACCACCAGACTCTCCACCGACACCCTAATCACCCACTTTCCATCCCCCGGAGGCCTAAACCTTTCTTTCCGGGACTTAGGCTCCAACATGTTGAAGCACTTCCTCTTCTGTCCATTGCAGCTGCTATCGGCTGGCAGCTCTCTCGAGGTGGGACTTTCTCCTGAGTGAGGGGCGGAAGTCCCACAATTGATGCTCATTCGAGTGTGGAACGGCTGTGGTGCAGTCAGAATTGGTGGGGATGTGTTTCCCGACTTCCAAAATATTTAGGCCCATGACTGCGAGGCCTTAAAAAAGTACATGAAATTTTTGGCTTGTTATCAGAATAAAATAAATCTTCACATCCCGGGTTCTCCCTCGAATGGCAGGGAGGGAGGAGCAAGAGACTTTGTGGCTGGATTCACTGACCTTGACGCCTCAGTACTGACTGGCTTTGTGGCGGTAGATCTTCATGGTCTTTGCAGCCAATGAGCTAGAGAGAGACGTCAGGTTTTTCAATGGACTGGAATCAGAATTGGAAAGAGTCTTTTGTTGAACTCCCCCAGTGCTAGAGCTGTCCTTATTTTAAAATGTGATGTTGGACTGAATTACAACAAATTTAACCCCTTCCTGGAACTTTTAAGTGGTTGATTTCAAGCAAGGATTGCTCAATGGACCCTCTTTCAATAAGTCATTGCTACCTATAAGGTTTGTCTGTGTCTTAATTGTGACAGGTTCAATTTGGTTCCCTTTGAGAGCTAAATTGATATCTCACTCAACAAGAGCCAATTCATGGCTGGTGCACGAAATGCAGAGCACTGTCTGGTGTTAATCTTCTCAACTAAAGATTGAGATGTGGGGGGGGGGTGCGGAGCTACATAATGTATATGACAACTATGGCTAACCTGGGCATGCTCCATCATGATCACACCTTGATTTATTTGACTAAGGTTTTGGCCATCTGCCCCAACACTTCCTTATGTGGCTTCTTGTTGTTTTGTTTTGCTTGATAGACTCCCATGAAGCAACTGGGAGTTATAGGTGTTATATAAAGTTGCAAGTTATTGTTAAGCCCCAAATTTACAAGCTGATGGACAAGTTCCCTCCATGTGCTTTCAAGGGTCACAGCCGCAAGCTTCTTTTGCATGAAGATTAGCCTGTTACTTGAGTGAATCCCTGTGAGCTGTTGTATGTGGCAACCTTTTCATAATGGGACGTCTTCCAGTCTTCCCAACCTACTTAATTACTTGATCTGGGAACATTTCCAAACGTTTGCTCTGCTGAGCTTGACGCAGCACTCAACCTCTCCAGGAAATTTCTTCTTTTACACCAGACAGCCTGTGCAAGTCACAATACTATGTACAAGTGTTCTGCCCACGAGAGTCACAGTGGATTCTTCACTCGTCCCTCTCGTTAAGTATTGACCTTTTTGAAATTGTGCCTTTTTCATTCCACCTGGGACGGGGCCTGCTCCTTAGGGATAGGCAGACAGGATATCTTTAACCCATCACTTTGTGTGACATTTATACCACTGTGGCCAGTGGGGTAGGATTCTTGTCTCTGAGTCAGAAAGTTAGAGTTCAAGTCTAACTCCAACAGTGTACAAAATGCAGGGCTGACATTCCAACGCAGCAGTTTGTGGAGCCTTGCTGTGCACAATGTGGCTGTTGTGCTTCCTCCATTACAACAGCGACGACACTTCAGAAAAACTAGATTGACTGTAAAGGGACACCCTGAAATGCTACATAAATGCAAATCTTTCTTCCTTGCACAATATTGCAGTTCTGTTTTGTATTCAAATGGGACTGCCCCAACCCCCGTGCAAAGATATAAGGACGCAAGCTGTGCATTCAGCATGTGAGATATACAATCACTGCCTCCCTCAGCGACTGGTTTACTGCTTGCTGCTTGTCAGGCAGCCCATAAACCGGTCATTGCTTTCTCTCCTCTGCCAGCTCTCTCACGCCGTCTCATGTTGCTCTTCCGCCCCTCTTCCTCCCGGAAATAGTTCCGCCATCGCAGACTTAACTGGCCCACAAAATCCCTTCCAAGTCGAGGAGTCACCGTCAGCTTCTGGCCTCCTGTTGGCTGCCCCTCGGGCCTACTGCTGGTGTGCAAAGGCCCCTCCACGTCACCGCGGTGCCAGTTGCCCTGTCCGCCCAACTTCGAATGAACATGAAGTCCTCCGAGAACATGGGCCCAGTGAACAAGGGCAAACACGTTTGCTGGACACGGGACCCGTAAACTGCATGCAAATTCACGAGTTATCCTGGCTTATACTGGACGGAATTAGAATGAGGAAAAGATTTCCTGTTCTGAGCTCCCAGCAAATTTATGTTTTTCTAATCTTTAAAATGAGGAGGCGTGAGCAGTTTGGTTTATGTGAGTCGCGTGCTTCGAACTTATTTACATAAATGAGCTAAACAAATAAACGATGAGGAAAAAAAGAAACAGGAGTCCATTTAACCCCTGGAACCTGTTCCATCGTTCAGTAAGATTACGACTGATCAGTGATCTAACATATATCTTTGTCCTTTTATCTCTTGCTATCTTCGGTCAACAAAAATTTACCAATCTTAATTTTACCCTCAACAATTGATCCATCAATTGCCATTTGTAGAAGAGAGTTCCAAACTTCAAACATCATAGAAATGTTTCCTAATTTTGTTCCGGACTCTAATTCTTTCTCGCCCTCAATTCCCCAACCAGTGGAAATAAATTTTCTCTTAATTTCCTTTAATATTTTGAAACGGTCAATTGAATCACCTGTCACCTTCTGAATTTCATGGATTATAGCCCTGATTTGTATAATCCCCCTTCCTAATTTAGCCCTTAGAGTTCAGATATCATTCTGGTAAATCTGATCTGCAAGGCCAATAGTTCCGTCCGGAGGGATTTAATTGAAGATTAAATAGGTGAGCAGAGTCCATGAGAGATTAGCTTAGGGTATAGAAGGAGGAGACTAAATCAGAGAATCATAGAATCCCTACAGCGCAGGAGGAGGTCATTCGGCCCATCGAGTCTACACCTGCCCTTTGAAGGAGCACCCTACCTAGGCCCAACTAAAACCCTATCCCCGTAACCCCACTAGAGGCAATTTAATGTAGCCAATCCACTTAACCTGCACATCTTTGGACTGTGGGAGGAAACAGGAGCACCCAGAGGAAACCCATGATGATACAGGAGAACATGCAAATTCCACACAGACAGTCATGCAAGGCCGGAATTGAACCCAGGTCGCTGACGCTGTGAGTCCACCCGTGGCTCCCCCAGTTTCAGTCTATTATTAACCTAGCTATATTTTTTAAAGTTTAAATTATCCATTATTGATCATTAATTAGTAATTGAACACGCTAATCTGTTATTAGGCAGCACGGTAGCATACTAGTTAGCACAGTTGCTTCACAGCTCCAGGGTCCCAGGTTCGATTCCCGGATTGGGTCACTGTCTGTGCGGAGTCTGCACATCCTCCCCGTGTCTACGTGGGTTTCCTCCGGGTGCTCCAGTTTCCTCCCAGAGTCAAAGATGTGCAGGTTAGGTGGATTGGCCATGCTAAATTGCCCTTAGTGTCCAAAAAAGGTTGGGTGAGGTTACTGGGTTACAGGGATGGGGTGGAGGTGTGGGCTCGAGTAAGGTGCTCTTTCCAAAGGCCGGTGCAGACTCGATGGGCCGAATGGCCTCCGTCTGCACTGTAAATTCTATGATTAATATACTTCAGCGTATTATTTTACAAAGACCAATACAGCACAGGAACAGGCCCTGAGGCTCTCCAAACCTGTATCGGCCTTGGCCAAAACCTTGGTCGAAATCGAACCCCCTGGCGCAGTGAGGCAGCAGTGCTAGCCACTTTGTCACCATGCCTCCCCAGATGCATTGGTTCAACTGAAAAATACTGACTTGAGATTATTGCATTAAAATGATTCCGTGGTTCACCTCATTCATAGAAATATTCTCATTAAAATTCGTACAACGCACATCCAAAAATGTTTGCCAAATCTTTCACTGCTACTCTTGCCAAAATGTTGATGCGATGATGTGATTAATGTTGAAACCAAGTCTCGACGCCGCGCAAGCGATTCGCTTTGTAATAGCCCTTCACAGCTCAACCTCTACTAAATGGAATGTTGCTGAGCTCAGCTTGCAATATCGGTTTTGGGGAGTGAGTCGATCTGACTGGACGAGCGAGCTGGATTAGCATTGGCAGAGGGCCATTGGCTTCAATCATCTCATCTGGTCAAGCCTAATAAAACTGCTTTCATTCACTGTGGAGCTATTTCATTCTGCCAAGTTGTCTTCTCCCTCCATTCCACCGCCCCCACTGACCCTGTTAACTTTGGGTAGAAGATTGCGCGGCTGGAGTTGGTCTAGCAAGTATATGAAAAGCGTGAATTTAGACATTGACTGTGCAGAGTATTCAACAATCAGATACTCTTAGATATATTAAAATAAAGCTCCCACTACACTGCCCTATCAAACACTCTCAAGGCAGATGTAGCAAGGATTGAATTCAAGTGGAGACCTCCCTCCGTGCTATTCTTTCAATTAATTTGCGGGATGTGGGCATCGCTGGCCAGGCCAGCATTTATTGCCCGTCCCTAATTGCCCTTGAGAAGAAGTTGGTTATATGAGCAAGCACAGGAGAAGGCTTGAGTGGAACACCTGCAGGGATTTTTATGTTGAATGGCCCATTTGTCTGCTAGATACCTAATATAATCGTATTTAATATTTGACCCATAACCAAGCACTCCCATGTTTAGTTTATTCTAAATTAGATGTGGATCACTTTACGTTATCCCATCACCTCAAGATCAGGGTTTTTAAAAAAAAGCTTTGTCCTGTGACAAACAATCCTACTTCATGTGTAGCATGGGTTTGATCCAGAGTAAAGCTCCTTCTACACAAGCTAGTTGCAGCAAGGATTGATTGAAGAGCAAAGCATCCTCTACATTGACCCATCAAACATTCCTAGATGAGAGCATGGGTTAGATACAGAGAACAACTCCTTTATTGTTCAAGTGCAGTATTACCTACTATCATCATACTTTTGTGCCATTGGCCAAAGGCATTCGGTGAGGCAGTGACCCCCCGGGGGGCCAGCTTGTCTCTGCAGGGCTGGGAAGAACGGAACTGACTAAGGTCGTGGCTTCCACTTCCATCTGGAAAGATATGCTGATGCTAATACCTGCTGACCAATCAGAGGCAAACAGCTCTCCCATCCAGCAGCATCCTGAGGGGTGGTGGCCATTGCTGGGCCTGCACCAGTCTTCCACAAGGAGCAGCATGGAGCCCCGTTCAAAGCAGTGGCTTTGCTGGAGCTGGGGGGGGCGGGTGCTGCGATCGGGAGGCTGGGTAGTGGAACAAATGGGGTCAGCGATCACTGTTGCGGGGGGGGGGGGGGAAGGGGGGGGGGGATGTGAGGCGGATGCTCTGTTGAGTACTGGGTGCCTGAACAGGAGCAGCTATGGCTATATACTCTCCTATTCCCCAACCAACACTTAGCCCACAGCAGTTTACTTGGTGGCCTTGCCGCATGGCATGGGGACGTTCATTGCTGGTAAAAAAAAAAAAACAGCGGTGGTAGTTGGAGGCCTCAATTGGCTCAATGGTAGACGGGCAGTGTAAGTGACTTAAGAGTCCCATCCCAAGGGATGTTCCATGAGCTAACTGTGTTTTCATGCTTTTTACAATCTTTTAGAATGTATCATTCCACAGGGAGGTTTCTCCCTTATCCTGTTGGTATTGTGGCAGCAAGTGGTCTGTCCATCACCAATTGCTTCACAGCATTACACTATGAATCCGAGAATAGTACATTATCAAAAGCAGGCCATACAGCCCATTAAACCTGTGCTGTCTCTTTGAAAGAGTTATTCAATTAGCATAACACCCGACCATTGCCCCAAAGTGCTCTGAATTTTACTTTTTCAAATATACATCCTAGTTTAGTCCAGTTTTTCTTTAAATTGCACTTTCATCTTAAACTCGTATGGCAAGTCAACTGACGAGCCTCGCTGAGCAACAGTATCATCTCCGAGAAATGCCTTGGTGACCTCTGGATTAGGTTGTTGGTATTACTCCACTGCTTTCCGTAGTCCGGTATCGTGATCCAGGGTCATCGATTGGTTTACTTTTAAAAGCTATTATTGAATCGGCTTCCATTGCCCTTTCACACAGTGCAATCCAGATCATAACTCCCTGTGTAAATAACATGTCCCCTGGGTCCGTTGCCAGTTATGTTAATCTGTGTTTTCTGATTACCAACACCCCTCTCAGTGGCAACTCTGTTTTTTTCTAATTTATTCCATAAAGTAGCTCAGAATTTTGACCTCCTTCCCTATTAACCCCTGCTCTGAGGAAATTAACCCCAGCTTGCTAGTGTATAAATACAACAGAACACCACCCCCACACAACTGCGTTTAACATCCCAGTGATAGGGCGGCACGTGACGCAGTGGTTACCACTCGGACTACAGCGTTGAGGACCCAGGTTCGATACGGTCTCTGGGTCACTGTCCATGTGGAGTTTGCACATTCTCCCCGTGTCTGCGTGGGTTTCACCCCCACAACCCAAAGATGTGCAGGTTAAGTGGATTGGCCACGCTAAATTGCCCCTTAATTGGAAAAAAAATAATAATTGGGTACTCTAAATTTATAAAAAAAAGACATCCCTGTAATGATCACAGAATTGTTCCGCTGCCATTCAGCCCATCGTGCCTGCACCGGCTCTCCAAATGAACATCATGCCACCCCCCTGCCTTTCCCCTTGTCCCTGCGCATTCTTTCTATTCAAATAACCACCTGATGGAACCTACCTCCACCACACTTCCAGGCGGTGCATTCCAGACTCGAACCACCCATTGTGTGAAAGTTTTTTCTCACATCACATTTGCTGCTTTTGCAAATTATTTTAAATCTGTGCCCTCTCGTTCTCGCCTTTTGCGAGCTGGAACTGTTTCTCCTGATCTACTCTGTCCAACCCGCTAATGACTTTGAAGATCTCTATCAAATCTCCTCTTAGCCTTATCTCTCCAAGGAGAATTGATTGAATCGTTAGATTTATAAATGCTTTGTGTATATTCTTGGGCGGCACAGTAGCACAGTGGTTAGCACTGTTGCTTCACAGCGCCAGGGACCCGGGTTCGATTCCCGGCTTGGATCACTGTTTGTGCGGGGTCTGCACGTTCTCCCCGTGTCTGCGTGGGTTTCCTCCGGGTGCTCCAGGTTTCCTCCCATAAGTCCCAAAAGATGCGCTGTCAGGTCATTTGGACGTTCTGGATTCTCCCTCGGTGTACCCGAACAGGCGCCGGAATGTGGCGACTGGGGGATTTTCACAGTAACTTCATTGCAATGTTAATGTAAGCCTACTTGTGGCACTAATAAAGATTATTATTGTCTGCTTCTAAGGTTGTTGACCTTTGTTGACCCCTGTCTTAAGTGCAGCAAGCCCTGGACTAAAGTGTTCCCAAATAGGTGTTCTTGTGAGCCTCAACAATTGAGCAGAGGCAGGGTACACACCAGTGAGGGCCATTGTAGCCAAGCTTGTTACAGGCTTTACCCAGCATCCACACAGATGTATGCTTTCTTCTATCTGGATGGTGATCAGGAATAGACCACACCACCCCATATTCTCCTCAGGCTTACAAAACAGAGCGTGGCCCGTTTATTCTGGAGCTCAACCCTGCTGCGTTGAGAAGAACTCGCCCTGGCAACCCAAGATCCATCTCTCATTACTGGAATCTCAAGGGGGCTGTTTGTTTCTGGGATCGGACTCCCTGGAGCTCACTCTCTGGTGAGCCTGACAGTCTGAGATAAGACGTACCTAGCGCTTTTAATATCCTGCAGTCTCAGAGAAAAGTGGACCGTGAAAGAAATTGGCAGTATAATCAGGGCTGCAGAAACCTCTCCCTGGTTTATAAGAAGTTGTTGGACAGTAATCAACCCAGGAAAGGCACAGTGAGGTCTACTAATCTGGATGGTGTGAGAGATTGCAGTGAGGGGCAATGGTACTGGCACCAAGCATGCTGCCCTTACTGTGGGTGTTAACAGATCTCGCAGCAGTGAAGCTGGTGTCTCATTTCACAAGTACATGATTTGGGGCTCAGCTGGCGTCTGCCCCTTGTGGGTGCCAGCTTCGATCCCCTTGGGCAGATCAGTGGGGACAGTAAGTTTTCTGAAGTTTCAAAGTAATCCCCATCCGAGGACAGGAGAGGAAAAAAAAAGAACATCAGGATCTCTTCATTTCTGGGAAGAGATTAAAATGTCTCTAAGTCCTGTACAATAGGATTCGATATAACATAGACGTCCCACCAAACATTCCCAGATTCAGTAAAACTTTGGTTAGATACAGAGTAAAGCATCTATTGTGGCATATCAGAGTATCTCACAGTCAGTGTCTCAGAGAAGTATCTACTACTGCACCATTGTGATATTTGCCGATCCTGTCGTCTGCTTTGCTTGTTTGTGGGTGCTTCTGTACACGCACTGGCTTAATGCTGTCAGCTCTAACTGCAGATTCAAAGCAAACAGAGTGAGGAGATGTTTTAGCACATGTGGCTGGCTTGTATTCGATCCCAGGTTTCTGGTATGAAAGGGCAGTGCGGTTCATATACAAGAGTGAGGTGATTCCACCAAAGTGTCTACCAGTGCTGTAAAATGCCACTTAAAACTTCAAAGTCACACTGTCACGCAGTCAGCTCAAGCCATTGTTACACTGCAACCAGGGAGCCTCAGCCTGATATTCCAATGCGAGTTAGTTGCGTTCGAGGACCAAGCAGGGGTGCACGAGGGAGGCCTCCAAATGTACCCTATGTATCAACCTGAACACTCTGCCTCATAGGGATTCCAACAATTTAATTTAAAATGTATTTTGGCAAACTGAGAAGCGTAATAATTTGCACTTCTTTGCGAGGCGAAGGGATTTTGCAGAAGTGTAGCTCAGATATATGTTTGAATGTCTTTGTTTCTGTGCCGTTAGCACACAACGGCACCAGTGTTCCAACTCAGCTACAACACTGACATCTACCTGACGATGTGAAAAATTGCTGCCGTACATCCTGTCTGCAAAATGCAGGACAAATCCGATCCAGCACATTGCTGCTCCATCGGTCTAGTCCCAATCATCAGCAGAGTGATGGAAAGTCATCATTGACAGCGCCATTGAGCATCACTTACTCAGACCTAACCAGCTCACTGATGCTCAGTTTGAGTTCCGCCAGGAGCAATCTGCTCCAGGCCGCATTACAACCTTTCTACAAGCATGAAAACACAGAAACGCGAAGCAGTAGTAGACCATTCGGCCCTTCGAGCCTGCTCCACCATTCAATATGATCATGGCTCATCCTCGATCCCGATGCCATATTCCTTCTTTCGCCCCATACCTCTTGATGCCATTAAAATCTAAAGTATAATCTATCTCTTTCTTGAATACACTCAGTGACTTGGCCTCCAACGCCTCCTGCTGCAGAGCATTCCACAGCTTCGAGTGAAGAAATGTTTCCTCATCTCAGTCCTAAATGGTCTACCCCATTTTCTGAGACTGTGTCTCCTGGCTCTAGATTCCCCAACCAGGGAAAACATCCTCCCTGCGTATAGTCTGCCCAGCCCTATTAGAATTTTATACGTTTCAATCAGATCTCCTCTCACCCCTTTAAACTCTAGTGAATACAGAACCAATCTCTCCTCATGGGACAGTCCCGCCAACCCCTGCATCAACCTAGTGAACCTCCGCTGCATTCCTTCTGTGGCAAGTATAAACTTTCTTAGGTAGGGAGGTCAGAACTGATTGCTGATTAGTCATTTTATACATAAACTGGAGTAATGATCAGCCCAGTCATGGTGGCGACAAATTCTCTTCCTTTAATTAAACAACTCTGAATATTTTTTGAACCAAAGTGAGCTGTTAGGTTATATAAATACTCATTTGGGCAGATGTTATTTGAAAGTGAATGACAGGACAAAAAAGCTGAATTCCAGAGGCGAGTCGAGAGTGACAGTGCTAATCTTCAAGGCTGCATTTGAGCATGTGTGGCATCAAGAAGCCCTAGCAAATGTAACATCTGTGGGAAGCGGGGAAAGTTTCTGTAGGTACGTTAAAAGGAAATGTTTGGCTAAGACAAATGTGGGTCCATTACCAGCAGAGTCAGGTGAATTTTTGGCTAGGATTGTGCGGCCCTGTTGTGCCAGGGCCACCATGGGAAGTTCAGCCACCCAGTGAAAAGTCCACTGACTTTTGGCACAGACAGATGATCCCAGTGGAGGTTGGAGCCAGAAAATCACACCCTATAATGGGGAATGGAGAAATAGCAGAGAAGCTGAATGATTCTGCATAAGATAAAGGTGCATGGCATTAAGGGTAAAGTAGTAGCATGGATAGAGGATTGGTTAATTAATAGAAAACAAAGAGTGGGGATTAATGGGTGTTTCTCTGGTTGGCAATCAGTAGTAAGTGGTGTCCCTCAGGGATCAGTGTTGGGTCCACAATTGTTCACAATTTACATAGATGATTTGGAGTTGGGGACCAAGGGCAATGTGTCCAAGTTTGCAGACGACACTAAGATAAGTGGTAAAGCAAAAAGTGCAGAGGATACTGGAAGTCTGCAGAGGGATTTGGATAGGTTAAGTGAATGGGCTAGGGTCTGACAGATGGAATTCAATGTTGACAAATGTGAGGTTATCCATTTTGGTAGGAATAACAGCAAAAGGGATTATTATTTAAATGATAAAATATTAAAACATGCTGGTGTGCAGAGAGACCTGGGGGTGCTAGTGCATGAGTCGCAAAAAGTTGGGTTAGAGGTGCAGCAGATGATTAAGAAGGCAAATTGAATTTTGTCCTTCATTGCTAGAGGGATGGAGTTTAAGACTAGGGAGGCTATGCTGCAATTGTATAGGGTGTTAGTGAGGCCACACCTGGAGTATTGTGTTCAGTTTTGGTCTCCTTACCTGAGAAAGGACGTACTGGTGCTAGAGGGTCTGCAGAGGAGATTCACTAGGTTAATCCCAGAGCTGAAGGGGTTGGATTATGAGGAGAGGTTGAGTAGACTGGGACTGTACTCATTGGAATTTAGAAGATGAGGCGGGATCTTATAGAAACATATAAAATTATGAAGGGAATAGAAAGGATAGATGTGGGCAGGTTGTTTCCACTGGCGGGTGAAAGCAGAACTAGGGGGCATAGCCTCAAAATAAGGGGAAGCAGATTTAGGACTGAGTTTAGGAGGAACTTCTTCACCCAAAGGGTTGCGAATCTATGGAACTCCTTGCCCAGTGAAGCAGTAGAGGCTCCTTCATTAAATGTTTTTAAGATAAAGATAGATAGTTTTTTGAAGACTAAAGGGATTAAGGGTTATAGTGTTCGGGCCGGAAAGTGGAGCTGGGTCCACAAAAGATCAGCCATGATCTCATTGAATGGCGGAGCAGGCTCGAGGGGCCAGATGGCCTACTCCTGCTCCTGGTTCTTATGTTCTTATTCCTTTGTGTTTATCTTCACTGAGGAAGATTCGTGAAATCTCCCAGAATTAGAGATCCAAGGGACCAGTGAGATTGCGGCATTGAAGGAAATTAGCATTAGTAAGAAGGTTGTACTGGAGAAATTAATGGGGCTGAAGGTTGATAAGTCTCTGGGACCCGATATTCGACATCCCAGAGTGTTGAAAGAGGTAGCTATGGATCTTCAAAGATTCTATGGATTCTGGAATGGTTCCTGCAGATTGGAATGTAGTAAATGTCACCCCACTGTCCTAGGGAACTGCAGACCTTACATCAGCGGTAGGCAAAATGCTAGAATCTAGTCTGAAAGATGTGATAAATGAACGATAATGATATGATTGGGCATAGTCAACAGGAATTTATGAATGGGAATCTAGTTTCACAAACCTCTTGGAGGTTTTGGTTTGAGGATGTCACAACTAGAATTAATAAAGTGGATGTAAAGGGCTGGAATCTCCATCGGCAGGGTCCTCCGCTTCGCCGGCAGCGCACTCACTCCCGCGGATTTCCTAACAACGTGGGAGTGGCCACAATGGGAAACCCCATTAGCCAGCTGCCGGGATGGAGGATCCCGCTGCCCGCGGGCACGCGCTGCACCAGAAAACGGGTCTGGCAGGACAGTGAATCACGCCCAGTGTGCTTGAATTTCCAGAAAACCTCTAATAAATTCTCCCAGAGGGAGGTTAGATAGCACAATTAAAGCACATGGGACAGGGGGCAACATACTGGCATAGATTGAGGATTGGCTAACAGGCAGATAACAGAGAGTAAGAATAAATGTGTCATTCTCGAATTGGCAGGCTGTGACTAGTTGGGTACCGCAAGGATCAGCACTTGGGCCCCAGGTGTTCAGAATATCAACCTTGCCCCTCGCCTGAGGTGTGGTGATCCTCAGGTTAAATCATCACCTGTCCGCTCTCCCGCTGAAAGAGGAAAGCAGCCTATGGTCACCTGGGACTGTGACGACTTTACCTTACCTTTAATATATATCAATGATTTGGACGTGGAGTCCAAATATAGGATTTGTAAGTTTGCGGATGGCACAGAGCTGGGTGAGAATGTATGGTGATGAAGGTGAAAAAGTGGCTTCAAGGGGATTTGGAAAGACTTTGTGAGTTGTCAAGAACATGGCAGATGGAATATAACGTGGATAAATGTGAGGTTATCCACTTTGGTGGGAGGAACAGATGTGTGGAGTATTTCTCGAATGGTGAGAGATTAGAAAGTGTAGATTTACGAAGGGACCTGTGTGTCAATACGTCGCTGAAAGCTAGCATGAGGGTGCAGCAAACTATTAGGAAGACTAATGGAATGTTAGCCTTTATCGCAAGGTATTTGAATGCAGGAATAACTAAGTCTGACGTCAATTGTATAGAACTTTGTATCTGCAATTTACCCACTAAGCCACACATCATCGTGACTTGGAAATATATCTCTGTTCCTTCACGGTTGCTGGTTTTAAAAACCTGGAACTCCTTCCCTATCAGCAGTGTGATATACCCACACTACATGGATTACAAAACGGTGGCTCACCACTACCCCACTGAAAGACAATTAGGGATGGGCAACAATTGCTGCCCTTACCAACGATACTCACAACCCATGAGCTAATAAAATATAAAGGACAAAAGCTGATGGTATGAATGAAGGGAGAACCCAAGATATATTTTCACCAAGAGAGTAAAAAGGACGTGAAATATTGTCGTCCTGTTGAAGTAGATGGAGCAGTGGTGATATTGCTGTACTCGTAATCCAGAGAACCAGGTGGAATTTGAATTCAGTTGATAAATCTGGAATATATAAAAGTTAGTCTCAGTAACATTTGACACTTACATTTAACACTATTATTGATTCTCGTAAAAGCCCATCTGGTTCACTAATGTCCTTTAGGGAAGGAAATCTGCCATCATTACCCGCTGTGGTCCACACGTGACTCCAGACTCACAGCAATATGGTTCATTCTTATCTGCTCGAGGATAATTCATAGAATACCTACAGTGTGGAAAGAGGCCATTTGCCCATTGAGTCTGCACCGACTGTCATAATATCCACGCATGTATACAATGAAGTGCAGACAGGCAGTGATTGACACACAGGATGACCAGTAAGCACACAGCACAGTGCAGCCAATCACCTAACAGGACACCACCACTATAAAGCCAGAGGGCACTAGGTTTCTCGCTCTCTCTGAAACCAGCCACTGAGACGGTCAGAGTCCACGAGCTAGCAAGTGCAAACACCAAACTAGTAAGTCTGGTCAGGCTAGTACAAGGTCTCCAGTCAGTTCAGTATAGTGTCGACCCACAGTTAAATATGTATGTTAGTTCTATTGTTCAATAAAACCGTGTTGGATCTTCTACAGTGTTAGAGGTCTGTTACTCGCATCGCTGCATCAAGTGCAGTCCACACCGAACCGACCTGCCTAACACATCACCGACCATCCGAAGGAGTACCCTACCTCGGCCCACGTCCCCAACGTAACCCCATCTGTCCTTTTGGTCACTAAGGGGTAACTTAGCATGGCCAGTCCACCTAACGTTCACATCTTTGGACTGTGGGAGGAAACCCATGCAGATACGGGGAGAAAGTGCAAACTCCACACAGACAGTCACCCGAGGCTGGGATTGAACCCGGGTCCCTGGTGCTATGAGGCAGCAGTGCTAACCACTATGCCACTATGCAGCCCAATTAGGGATGGGTTACAAATGCTGGCCTTGCCAGTGACGCACACCTCATGAAAGAATAATAAAAGAAATACTAATTTGAAAGGCAATTAGATAATTATTTGACAGGTTACGATGTAAAAAGATGCAGAGATAAAGCTGGGTATGGGATTAAAAGAGACCATTGCCATTGAGCACCTAGCACAGTGTTATGGGCCAGGGTTTAGAGAACCTCAAAGTGTATCATGGAGTTCACCTGACCCACAACTTTTACTAGATTGTGATATGGGGAGCACACGGCCCACTCTACAGGTGTGGTACAGCAGAAATGGAAAAGTATTTTTAAAGCAAAACAGTGTTTATTCTATGAACTCAAGTTAACCTTTTTAAAACAAACCGTGAACAGCTTAGCAACCATTAATTCAAAGATAACCCCCAAAGAATACAACACTAAGTAATCCTTTAAGCTGTCCTTTTAACATCCAAAAGACTTAACAACCTTTAAACAGAAGCACATCAGGGTTTACATTCAATACTGAAAACATTTAAATTTCTGAATTCACCAAATGATCAAGAGACAGTCCTTCATGGCAGAGAGATCAACAGTACAGCTGCTTTGGCTGACTTCAGCTGCAACACACTGAAAAACAAAACCAAAAAGACAGAGACACACCCAAGCTTTTCTCAAAGTGAAACTAAAAAGCAGAACCAGAGCTCAGCTCCACGCACACTCTGACATCACTGCACTAACATGAGCAGCTAACCATTTCTTAAAGCGACATTCTCATGACACCTCCCTCCAAGAAAAAAAAAAAAACCAATCAACTTCAAGATGGTTTCATTTTTCACCTTTTCACCATCCTTTAAGAAATGCACACAGTAAATATACTTTATCGTTGCAAAAAACAACACACGCAAACCGGTATAATAATAGTCCATTTTTTTCATTCTTCTTCCTCCAACTGAAATCTTTCTCAATTAGCAGTCTCTTTGAACAGGAAGGTCTCTGCATGATCTGCACTGATCACAGAGTCCCTTGCACTTCTCCAACACAGGAGCATTGGTTATCACATCTTTCAGGCTTTCAAATGCCTGTTGAAAGTCCGCTGTCCATTGAAATTTTCGACATTTCTTCAGTAAGTCCATCAGTGGAGCAATCACGCGACAAAACATTTGCACAAATGATCGATCAAATCCACTCATGCCAAGAAATCGCATTATTTCCCTTTGTCTCGAGGGTATCGAAAACTCCTCAAGGAAAGTGACTTGGGCTTTTCCAAATTCACTTTTGGCCATGTTTATCACCAAACCCGCCTCCTGAAGTCGATAGAATAACTCCATCTGGTGTTTTAAATGGTCTTTCCATGTCTGGCTGAAAATTCCCGTAACAGGCGCCGGAATGTGGCGACTTGGGGCTTTTCACAGTAACTTCATTTGAAGCCTACTTGTGACAATAAGCGATTTTCATTACCAGATCGTCGATGTATACCGCACAATTGGGTAAACCTGGAACAACTTTGTTAGTTAACCGTTGAAATGTGGCTGGGGCGTTTTTCATGCCACATGGCATAACTTTGAATTGGTATATACCATCTGTAGTCACAAAAGCTGAAATCTCCTTCGCCCTTTCGGATAAAGGTACCTGCCAGTAACCTTTAAGTAAATCCAATTTGGAAATAAAAGCGGACTGTCCCACTTTCTCAATGCAATCCTCCAAACGTGGGATAGGATAAGAGTCCGTTCTTGTAACTGCATTAACCTTTCTATAGTCCACACACAACCGTTGGGTACTGTCTGGTTTAGGTACCATCACTATGGGTGAGCTCCAATGGTTGCAACCCACTTCAATTATGCCATTTTTAAGCATACTCTCAATCTCTTTGTTAACCTGTGCCAATTTTAAAGGATTAAGTCTGTATGGATGTTGTTTGATTGGAACAGCATATCCCACATCTACATCATGTATAGCCATTTCAGTACTTCCCAATTTATCTCCACAAACTTGCCCATGTGATATCAGTAACTCTTTCAGGTCAGTTCGTTTTTCCTCTGGAAGATAACTCAACAATTTATCCCAATTTTTAAGAACATCCTCATTTTCCAATTTAATTTGAGGTATGTCAAATTCAACGTCATCTGGATTTGGTTCGTCACTTTGAGTTAGAATCATTAAAACCTCCTTTTTCTCTCCTTCCCTTTCAAAGTACCTTTTAAGCAGATTCACATGACACACTCGGTGATTCTTTCTTCTATCTGGTGTTTTTACCACATAATTCACCTCACTTAGTTTCCTTTCAATCTGATAAAGTCCACTAAACCTAGCTTTTAAAGGCTCACCTACCACTGGTAACAACACTAAAACCTTATCCCCACTGGCAAAACTACGAACTTTGGATTTCTTGTCCGCGACCCGTTTCATCACATTTTGTGCAACTTTCAAATGTTGTCTAGCCAATTCACCTGCTCTATTTAATCGTGCCCTAAAATTTGACACTTAATCCAATAATGTAATTTCCGATTTCTCACCCACCAATTTTTCCTTAATCAAGTTAAGTGGTCCTCTTACCTCATGACGAAAAATTAGTTCAAAAGGACTAAATTTGGTTGACTCATTAGGTGCATCCCTAATTGCAAACAGTACAAATGGAATTCCTTTATCCCAATCCTCTGGATAATCTTGACAATAAGCCCTCAACATTGTCTTTAATGTCTGATGCCACCTTTCTAATGCTCCCTGCAATTCTGGATGGTACGCAGTTGATTTATTCCTAAGCTATCCATTACTTCTTTGAATAACCTTGAGGTAAAATTTGATCCTTGATCCGATTGTATTTCTGTGAGTAGTCCATATCTAGTAAAGAATTTAAGTAACTCCTCCACAATCTTTTTAACTGTAATATTACATACTGGAATGGCCTCTGGAAACCTAGTAGACAAATCCATTATAGATAAAAGATATTGATTCCCACTTTTTGTTTTAGGAAGCGGTCCTACACAATCAATTAGGACCCTTGTAAAAGGTTCCTCAAATGCGGAATGGGTATTAAGGGTGCTGGTTTTATCACTGCTTGAGGTTTCCCTATCACTTGACATGTGTGACATGATTGACAAAATTTAACAACATCTTTATGTAGTCCAGGCCAATAAAAATGTTTCTGGATTTTAGCTTGAGTTTTCCTTATTCCCAAATGACCTCCCACTGGTACCTTATGTGCAACTCGCAACACCTCCTTTCTATACCCTACCGGCAATACTACTTGATGAACGTCTGCCCATTTTTCATCCGCCTGCATATGTAAAGGTCTCCATTTTCTCATCAAGACATTACTTTTAAGGTAGTAACACTCTGGTATACACTCAGCTTCCTCTTCCGTGTATGCTTTCTGATACATCCGTTTTATTTCTATATCTTTTTGTTGTATCTCTGCCAATTTTCCTGAACTAAAAATATCCGCCTCATCCTCCACCTGTTCTTGTTCTTTTCCAACCATCTGATCAAAAATCGTTTCTGATAATTGCACTTCAACTTCATCTTCACTCTTTGATTTCTCCTCTTGTCTTAACCTGTGACTTTGCGACCTTGTTACTACACAATTCGGAAAAATCCCAGGATATTCATCCTTCAACACTTCAGTTGTCTGGTTTTCCACTGGCTTATCAACCACTGTAGACATCACTCCCACCTGCGATCCAACTATATCATTACCCAAGATAACCTGTATTCATGGACAAGATAGTTTCTCTATTACTCCTACTACCACTTCACCAGTCTTCACTAAACTTTCCAAACTTACCTTATATAATGGAACACTATTCCTCTCACCCTGAATTCCACATATTACCACCTTTTCTGGCAACATTCTTCCCAAACTCCATAACTCCTCATCTCTTACCATTAAAGATTGACTAGCTCCCGTATCTCTTAAAATTGTGACTTCTTTACCTACTCCCCCTGATACACATAAGTAAACTTTACGCACACAAGTAAATTCTTTAAAGACATCTGTCACCTTCTTATCAATCATCTCTTGATCAGGCTGAACAATCTTTTGCACCTCCTTCGCTTCACTTGGGCTTTCCTTTACCACTTTAACAAACCCCACAGCCTTCCCAGTGCTTTTCTTCAACCACCAACACTGTGACTTTACATGGCCGAGTTTATTACAGTGAAAACATTTGAAACTTTTCATTTCTTTTCCACCCTTCTGGATTTCTTTTTTAATCTGAGGTACACTCTCCTTATTATCTCCCATCAGATCACTTTTACCTTTACCACTTGAGTATTTATCATATCCTGGGCTGGTTGAGCACAGGGCTAAATCACTGGCTTTTAAAGCAGATCAAGGCAGGCCAGCAGCACGGTTCAATTCCCGTAACAGCCTCCCCGAACTGGCGCCGGAATGTGGCAACGAGGGGCTTTTCACAGTAACTTAATTTGAAGCCTACTTGTGACAATAAGCGATTTTCATTTTTTCATTTCATATCCCCAGTTTCTATCCCTCACAGGCTGAAACTGATGTCGGAAACCAAGCTTTGATTTATGAACTAATTCATAATCATCTGCCATTTCTGCTGCTAATCTCACAGTTTTAACCCTCTGCTCTTCCACATGAGTTCTCACTACATCAGGAATTGAATTTTTAAACTCATCCAAAAGTATAATTTCTCTGAGAGCTTCATACGTTTGGTCTATTTTCAAAGCCCTGATCCACCCATCAAAATTACTCTGAGCCTTTCAAACTCCATGTATGTTTGACCAAATTCTTTCCTTAAATTTCGAAAGATAGACTGAATGGCCATTCATGCTGTCATGATTCCAAGTAAAATCACACATGCACACCATTCTTCGGATACCCTTTTAGCCTTAACGCCTGCATGGGTGTCACCTTGAAGTAACTCCTCAATTGGACAACGCGAGTGTGGACAGCAAAGGCATAAAAATGGCAAATAAAAACTAGGAAAGTGGGAATGATAACAGGTGACCAGGAGATGAGAGGAGAAGCCCGTGGTGCACACTGGGGATGGTCTTGCCAATCTTAAATTGTGGCCTATTAAAATGCAGTAGTGTTGTGATTTTAAAAAAAAATTTTTATCAAAGGTTTTCATAAAATATCAATAACAAAATGAGAAAGAAAAAAGAACCCAACAGGGTTAAGTACAAAACACAATCTAAAAAAGCAACCCCCCAAACCCCTTCCCCCCCCCCCGTACATAAATAATAAATTAACATTAACACCCCGACTTAACACAAGTATATACACCCCCTCAGACCCTCCAGTGCAAATAACACAAACAAAAGTAAAGTAAACCCCCCCCCGCGAGCTGCTGCTGCCATTGACCAATGTCTATCGTTCTGCCAGAAAGTCTAAGAACGGTTGCCACCGCCTAAAGAACCCTTGTACCGACACTCTTTCGCCTCCTGCACTCCCGGCTCCTCTGCCACCCCAAATATTGCGAGTCCCCAGCCCGGTTTGACCCTGGTTCCTACCACCCTCGACACCGTCCTCGCTACGCCCTTCCAAAATTCCTCCAGCGCTGGGCATGCCCAGAACATATGGGTGTGGTTTGCTGGGCTCCCTGAGCACCTAACACACCTGTCCTCACCCCCAAAGAACCGGCTCATCCTTGTCCCGGTCATGTGTGCCCTGTGCAGCACCTTAAACTGTATGAGGCTGAGCCTCGCGCACAAAGAGGAAGAGTTCACCCTCCCTAGGGCATCTGCCCACGTCCCATCTTCGATCTCCTCTCCCAATTCCTCCTCCCACTTACCTTTCAACTCCACCACTGAGGCCTCCTCCTCCTCCTCCTGCATCACCTGGTAAGTTTCCGAGATCTTCACCACTCCAACCCACCCCCCCGAGAGCACCCTGTCCTGTACTGTGCGTGGCAGCAGCCGCGGAAATTCCACCACCTGCAGTCTGGCAAACGCCCTTACCTGTAAATATCTGAAGGTGTTCCCCGGGGGGAGCCCGTACTTCTCCAGCTCACCCAAGCTCGCGAACTTCCCGTCCACAAACAGGTCCCCCAACTTTCGTATCCCTGCCCTGTGCCAACCCAAAAACCCTCCACCTGTTCTTCCTGGGGAGAACCGGTGGTTCCCCCGTAATGGGGTCCACGCCGAGGCCCCAACTTCCCCCCTATGCCGCCTCCACTGCCCCCAAATTTTGAGGGCCGCCACCACCACCGGGCTCGTGGTATACCTCCTTGGAGGGAGCGGCAGCGGCGCCATTGCCAGCGCCCCCAGACTCGTACCCACACAGGACGCCGTCTCCAGCCTCTTCCATGCAGCCCCCTCCCCCTCCAGCACCCACATGCGCACCATCGTCGCATTGGCGGCCCAGTAGTACCCACAGAGGTTGGGCAGTGCCAGCTCCACCCATCTCTACTCCTCTCCAGGTACACCCTTCTCACCCTCGGAGTCCCTCGCGCCCACACAAACCCCATTATACTCCTGTTAACCCGCCTGAAAAAAGCCTTCGGGATAAACACGGGAAGAACAACAACAAGAACAAAGAAATGTACAGCACAGGAACAGGCCCTTCGGCCCTCCAATCCCGTGCCGACCATGCTGCCCGACTAAACTACAATCTTCTACACTTCCTGGGTCCGTATCCCTCTATTCCCATCCTATTCATGTATTTGTCAAGATGCCCCTTAAAAGTCACTATCGTCCCTGCTTCCACCACCTCCTCCGGTAGCGAGTTCCAGTCACCCACTACCCTCTGCGTAAAAAACTTGCCTCGTACATCTACTCTAAACCTTGCCCCTCTCACCTTAAACCTATGCCCCCTAGTAATTGACCCCTCTACCCCGGGGAAAAGCCTCTGACTATCCACTCTGTCTATGCCCCTCATAATTTTGTAGACCTCTATCAGGTCTCCCCTCAACCTCCTTCGTTCCAGTGAGAACAAACCGAGTTTATTCAACCGCGCCTCATAGCTAATGCCCTCCATACCAGGCAACATTCTGGTAAATCTCTTCTGCACCCTCTCTAAAGCCTCCACATCCTTCTGGTAGTGTGGCGACCAGAATTGAACACTATACTCCAAGTGTGGCCTAACTAAGGTTCTATACAGCTGCAACATGACTTGCCAATTCTTATACTCAATGCCCCGGCCAATGAAGGCAAGCATGCCAAATGCCTTCTTGACTACCTTCTCCACCTGTGTTGCCCCTTTCAGTGACCTGTGGACCTGTACTCCTAGATCTCTCTGACTTTCAATACTCTTGAGGGTTCTACCATTCACTGTATATTCCCTACCTGCATTAGACCTTCCAAAATGCATTACCTCACATTTGTCCGGATTAAACTCCACCTGCCACCTCTCCTCCAAAGTCTCCAAACAATCTAAATCCTGCTGTATCCTCTGACAGTCCTCATCGCTATCCGCAATTCCACCAACCTTTGTGTCGTCTGCAAACTTACTAATCAGACCAGTTACATTTTCCTCCAAATCATTTATATATACTACAAACAGCAAAGGTCCCAGCACTGATCGCTGTGGAACACAACTGGCCACAGCCCTCCAATTAGAAAAGCATCCTTCCATTGCTACTCTCTGTCTTCTATGACCTAGCCAGTTCTGTATCCACCTTGCCAGCTCACCCCTGATCCCGTGTGACTTCACCTTTTGTACTAGTCTACCATGAGGGACCTTGTCAAAGGCCTTACTGAAGTCCATATAGACAACATCCACTGCCCTACCTACATCAATCATCTTCATGACCTCCTCGAAAAACTCTATCAAGTTAGTGAGACACAACCTCCCCTTCACGAAGGCACTGGAACAGGAACAAAAACCTTGGGAGCACCGTCATTTTTGATTGACTGCCCCCTACCCGCCAAGGACAGCGGCAACGCGTCCCACCTCTTGAACTCCTCCTCCATTTGCTCCACCGGCCTTGTAAAGTTAAGCCTATGCAGGGCCCCCCAGCTCCTGGCCACATGGACCCCCAAATATCTGAAGCTCCTTTTTAGTGGGAGCTCGCCAATCCCCCTCTCCTGGTCCCCTAGCTGAACTACGAACAGCTCGCTCTTCCCCATATTGAGCTTGTACCCCGAAAAGTCCCCGAATTCCCTAAGGATCCTCATTACCTCTGTCATTCCTCCCACCGGGTCCGCCACATACAGCAGCAGGTCGGCCGCATAAAGCAAGACCCTATGCTCCTCCCCACCCCGCACCAACCCCCTCCAGTTCCTCGACTCTCTCAGTGCCATAGCCAGGGGTTCAATCGCCAGTGCGAAGAGCAGGGGGGACAGGGGACACCCCTGTCTCGTCCCTCAGTGCAACCGAAAGTACTCGGACCTCCTCCTATTTGTGGCCACACTCGCCATCGGGACCTCATACAACAGCCTAACCCACCTGACAAACCCCTCCCCAAACCCAAACCTCTTCAGCAGCTCCCACAGGTATCCCCACTCTACCCTATCGAAGGCTTTCTCAGCGTCCATCGCCACCACTATCTCCGCCTCCCCCTCCCTCACCGGCATCATGATAACGTTCAAAAGCCTCCTCACATTCGCGTTCAACTGTCTCCCCTTCACAAATCCCTAACTGGTCTTCATGGATGATCTGCGGCACACAATCCTCAATCCTCGTGGCTAAGACCTTCGCCAGCACCTTGGCATCTACATTTAGCAAGGAAATCGGTCTGTAAGACCCACATTGCAGGGGATCCTTGTCCCGCTTCAGGATCAAGGAGATCAGTGCCCGGGACATCGTCGGGGGTAAAGCCCCCCCCTCCCTTGCCTCATTAAAGGTCCTAACTAACAGCGGGCCCAACAGGTCCATATATTTTTTATAGAACTCGACCGGGAAACCATCCGGCCCCGGTGCCTTCCCCGCCTGCATGCTTCCTATCCCTTTGATCAGCTACTCCAGCCCAATCGGGGCCCCCAGTCACGCCACCAGTCCCTCTTCCACCTTTGGAAACCTCAATTGGTCCAGGAAACGGCCCATCCCTCCCTCCTCCCGTGGGGGCTCGGATCGATACAATTCCTCGTAGAAGTCCCTGAAGACCCCATTGATGCCAACCCCACTCCGCACCACGCTCCCTCCCCTGTCCTTAACTCCCCCGATCTCCCTAGCTGCGTCCCGCTTCCGAAGCTGATGCGTCAGCATCCGGCTTGCCTTTTCCCCATACTCGTAGACCGCCCCCTGGGCCTTCCTCCACTGCACCTCCGCCTTCCTGGTGGTCACCAGGTCGAATTCGGCCTGGAGGCTGCGCCTCTTCCTCAACAATCCTTCCTCAGGCTCTTCCGCATCCCTCCTGTCTACCCTCACCATCTCCCCCACCAGCCTCTCCCTCTCCCTCCGCTCCTTGTGGGCCCTAATGGAGATCAGCTCTCCCCTCACCACCGCCTTCAGTGCCTCCCATACCATCCCCACTCGGACCTCCCCGTTGTCGTTGGTCTCCAAGTACCTCTCTATACTTCCTCGGACCCGCTTGCTCACCTCCTCGTCCACCAACAGCCCCACCTCCAAGCGCCACAGCGGGCGCTGGTCCCTCTCCACCCCCATCTCCAAGTCCACCCAATGCGGGGTGTGGTCCGAAATGGCTATTGCCGAATACTCGGTATCCTCTACTCTCGCTATCAGCGCCCTACTCACAATGAAAAAGTCGATTCGAGAATAAGCCTTATGGACATAGAACCATAGAATTTACAGTGCAGAAGGAGGCCATTTGGCCCATCGAGTCTGCACCGGCTCTTTGAAAGAGCACCCTATCCAAGCCCACGCATCCACCCTATCCCCATAGCCCAGTAACCCCACCCAACACTAAAGGCAATTTTAGACACTAAGGGCAATTTAGCATAGCCAATCCACCTAACCTGCACATCTTTGGACTGTGGGAGGAAACCGGAGCACCCGGAGGAAACCCACACACACACGGGGAGAACGTGCAGACTCCGCATAGACAGTGACCCAAGCTGGGAATCGAACCTGGGACCCTGGAGCTGTGAAGCAATTGTGCTAACCACCAAGCTACCGTGCTGCACTGTGAGAACATGTGAGGGACATGTGAGAAGAATGAAAATTCCCTAGCCCCTGGCCTTGCAAATCTCCAAGGGTCCACCCCTCCCATTTGGTGCATAAATTCCCTCAGCACTCTAGACCTGGAGCGATCCTGTGCCGGATCCAACACCATGTTAAAGTCTCCCCCCATTATCAGGCGCCCCACTTCCAAGTCTGGGATCCGACCCAACATACGCCGCATAAAACCCGCATCGTCCCAATTCGGAGCATACACATTGACCAGTACCACCCTCTCTTCCTGCAACTTACCACTTACCATTATGTACCTACCGCCATTATCTGCCACAATGCTCGACGCCTCGAATGACACCTTCTTTCCCACCAAGATCGCCACCCCTCGATTTTTGGCATCTAGCCCCGAGTGAAACACCTGACCTACCCACCCTTTCCTCAGTCTTACCTGGTCCGCCACCTTCAGGTGCGTCTCCTGGAGCATAACCACATCCGCCTTGAGCCTCTTCAGGTGCGCGAACACGCGGGCCCGCTTAACCGGCCCATTCAGTCCCCTTACATTCCAGGTTATCAGCCGGATCAGGGGGCTACCCGCCCCCCCTCCCCCGCCGACTAGCCATAACTCCTCCTCGGCCAACCATGCGCCCGCATCCCACACCCGGCCCGTTCCCCACATCGGCATACCCCCGTCTCGACCCCCCCCACCCGCCCCAGCTCCTCCTTGACCATTGGGCCCCTTCCAGCTCCAGGGGCCCCTGGAAGGACCCCGCTCCCATCAGCGAGTTCAACATGGTGACCACATAGGCCCCCACGGGAGGCCCAGAATCCGCAGATTCTTCTGCCTCGACCGATTCTCCATCTCCTCGAACCGCTCCTGCCATTTCTTCTGGAGCGCCTCGTGCGCCTCCACCTTTACCGCCAGGCCTAAGATCTCGTCGTCATTGTCAGAGATCTTTTGACGAGCCTCGCGGATCGCCACCCCCGGTCCGTCTGTGTCACCAGCAGCTTATCAATAGAAGCCTTCATCGGCTCTAGCAGGTCCATTTTAATCTCTCTGAGGCAGCGCTGGATAGCCTCCTGTTGCTCCTCCGCCCACTGCCTCCACGCTGCCTGGTCCCCGCCCGCTGCCATTTTGTTCTTCCCTCCCTTCTTCTGGTCCACCACCACCTTTTTTGTCGTCCCGCTCCTAGTTAAAGCCATATACTGACGGGCAGTTGTTATTAACTCCTTCCCAGACCGGGAAACGTCGGAAAAGTGCAGTTGGGGGCCCTGAAAAGAGCCCAAAAGTCCGTTTTTGAGGGAGCCGCCAAATGTGCGACTTAGCTCCACATAGCCGCAACCGGAAGTCTCTAGAGGGAACCCTTTTGGCAGTGTTCGCTTCACCAATCTGCCCCAAAAAATCTGTGGAAACTCCTGAAAACGGTCTGAGAGTCCGTTCCAGACGGGAGCTGCCGAATGCGCGACCTACTCCTCCATGGCCGCCACCGGAAGCCTCGCCCCTGCTTCTTCAATGGCCTTGGTGAGATCTTTTCACAGTTGTTCCCTCTGCTGCTAGAATTCACCTTTAATAAAGGTCCTCAAGTCAGCTTGAAGCCTTTAAGCTTGCCCTTCCCCCGCCTGCATGCTGGAAGAGGCTTTTGTCTTTCCTGCAGCTCCAGCCAAATCTTTTACTGCTTCTGCCGGGTCTGGTAACCAAGAGACATACCATTCCTGGGGGACACTGTCGGGGGAATGTTGCAGTCGTCTTCCCACACTGGGAAATGTCGAAAAAATGCCATTGGGGGCCCTGTAAAGAGCCCAAAAGTCTGTTCCAAGCGGGAGCTGCCGAATATGCGACTTAGCTCTGCCTCGCCGCACCCGGAAGTCAGTAAGTGTTGTGATGGTGGTCGACTTTCCAATGCGTGCTGCTGCCATCAATATTCAATACACTTATATTAAATTACTTGGTGCGCTGTTTCAAAAAGATTGTTTCAAGTGGTATTCCACACGGCGCGGTGTTGGGACTCTTCCTGTTTGTGTTATATATTAATGATTTGGACGTAAATGTGGGGGGCTAGATTTGGAAATTTGCAGACCACACAAACATTAGTCAAGTAATGGCCAGTGTTGAGGATAGCTACAATCTCCATATAGATGGGTTGGTGGAGTGGGCAGTGAAGTGGTAGATGGGTTTAAATGCAGAGAAACGTGAGGTCATACATTTAAGGGGGTCAAACAGTTATAGGGAGTGCACAATACATGGAATATACTAAGAGGGGTAAATGAAGTGAGAGATCTTGGCGTCCAGGTACACAGGTTCCTAAAGGCAGCACTTCAAGTAGACAAGGTTGTAAAGAAAGCATACGGAATGCTCGCCTTCATTGGCAGAGGCACAGAGTAAAAAAAGTAAGGATATAATATTGGAATTGTATAAAACACTGGTGAGACCACAGCTGGAGTATTGTGCATAGTTCTGTTCACCACATTACAAGAAGGATGTAATTGCTCTGGAGAGAGTGCAGAGGAGGTTTACAAGAATGTTGCCAGGGCTGGAGAATTGTAGCTACGAGGAGAGATTGGAGGATTTGGGTTACTTTCCTTGCAGCAAAGAAGGCTGAGGGGTGACTTGATTGAGATGCACAAAATTATGAGCGGAAGAGATAGAGTGGTCAGGATAAAATTGCTTCCCCTTGGCGTAGAATTCTAGAACCACAGGTCACAGATTCAAGATAAGTGGCAGAAGGTGTACAGGGGATAGGAGGAAAGACTTTTTTACGCAGAAGGTATTGAGTGTCTGGAATTTGCTGCCCGAGTTGATGATGGCGGCAGAGACGCTAAACTAGAAAAGAAAAGAGACCCTAAACTCTTTTTAAAAGCACCTGGATCTGCACCTTAAGTGCTGTAAGCTACAGGGCTATGGGCTGGGTGCAGGAAGGCGGGATTAGAAAGAGCTCCTGGGTGTCCTCGGGCTGGCATAGACAAGATGGGCCGAATGGCCTCCTTCTGTGCTGTAACCTTTCGCTGGTTCTATGTTCAGGTTAATCGCTGTGTTTCAATAACTGTGCAGATGAACTTTGTGTGTTAAGTTTTAGAATTCACCCCATGTGGCAGGTCAAGAATATATCCCACACACCAATACAAAGGTGCATCCTGTTAGCCAGTTTGAGAACCTATTCTGTGCCTCAGTTCAAGAATGCACTCCACGAAGCAGTTTACAAACATATGCCACACTCTAGTTCGAGAACAAACCTCTTGTACCTAATTAAAAACATGGGGTGGATTCTCCGTAGCCTGACGCCAAATTCGTGTTTGGCGATCGGGCGGAGAATGGAATCCCACACCAAAATCGGAGCCAGCGCCGGTTTGACGTCGCTCCGCCATGCTCTGCGGCCTCCAAACTGACATCATCGTGATACGTGCCACGCGTCATTTCAACGGCATTGGCGCGTCATGGGCCGGCCCACCGGCGATGTTCCGCCCCCGATGGGGCCGAGTTCCCGACAGAACGGGCCATGTGTGGTCCCAACTGGGAATCCGCCGTGACGGCTGCGGGCTGTATCCAGCCCGCCGCCACACTCAGCCGGGAACCGTGCCGCTGGCCAGGGGGGGCTTCTGCGAGGGCTGGGGGGACTGGTGGAGAGTGGCTAGGGGGTGGGCTGTGGGGTTGCGGTTGGCGGGTTGGGTTCGCGCACGGCCAGCGCCATGTTGTACTGCACGACCGGTGCAGGTGGTCAGCCGTGCGCATGCGCGGCCCGGGACCCGGCCATTCTCTGGCCGATTTTGCTGCAGTCCTCAGGGGTTTCAGTCGGCGCCGGTGCTAGCCCCTCAACGGTACCGGAAGCGGTGAGGGTTTCATGACGATTCTTTTGGTCGTGAAAGTCCACACATGCTCCGCTGGCATCAGCACTTCGTTTCCCAAACGGAGAATCCAGCCCATGGTCTATGTACCAGATCGAGAACATACATCAAGCATCTGTTCAAGAACATAATCCTTTATCTCTTCCATGGTTGTAACAGGGCACCCGTCTTACTTGGCTGTGGTTTCCAACATATTGAAGATACCATGTATTTCCTGATTGACTCAGAAAGTGGTGCCTGATGTAACATCCTTCCACGCTCACTAGAGAGCATCTGAAATAGAATTCCTACAGTGCAGAAGGAGGCCATTCAGCCCTCTGAAAGAGCGCCCTATCCCCACCGAATCTGCATATCTTTGGACCCCAAGGGGCAATTTAGCATGGCCAATCCACTCAACCTGCACCTGGCGGAAGGCCATGCAGACACTGGGAGAAAGTACAAACTCCATACAGACAGTCCCCCAATGGCAGAACTGAATCAGGGTCTCTGGCGCTGTGAGACAGCAGTGCTAGCCACTGTGCCACAGGCTTAGTTTAGGCTTGGCTCTGATTCTCTCAGCAACAGGACAGCTCAGCCATGCTCACTGGCCAGAATCGAGGATTAGTCATTCAGTTACAGTTTTGGAAGGTTGCTGACACCCCTGGGCCACACTGAGCAAGAGTGTTGGGAAGAAGTAGAGAGAAGATTGGAAATAGTGCTGTGACTAGCTGTGGGTCTTGAATTTAAAAAGGCAGAGAGTATTTGGTGGTGCTGTTAGTGTTTCAAAGTATTGAGCCAAGTGTTGGCATTATGCTAAACGCCCTGCCTGAGGTTTGAGCTGTTCTGCAGTTTGAAGATGACTTGGCAGTAAAAAGGATAAGTTATATTAGGCGTGCTGCGTTCCCTCATGACCCCTCCTCTCATTATTTCCCCTTGTTTCCCACTGCTGTAAGAGGTATTTTTAACCCTTGATCTCTCCCTCATTCATTTGAAGAGTTTTGTTTCCAAGTTCCCTGCCATGTGGAAGCACTCCTTGGTTCGATCCAGATGTGATGGGATCTTAACCGGCTTGTCTGCGATTTAGTCGAAGTCCAGACTTCATGCAGGAAGCTCGGTTTGCCCTTCATCCCTTTGGTCAAATTGAGAAAAAGGTCTGTGTTGGCATTCGGGATCAATTGCTTCCGAGATATTCCCTCACTGGCGCACCTTTTGTTAACCAGCTTAGCAGTACAGAATGATCAGACCCTTTTGGCACTCGAGTCTTATGCACCTGTCTGATGAAAGTATGTAAAGGAAAATTTTAATTATTAGGTGTTACAGCACCGGACTTCCCCCCCCCCCCCCCCGAAGCGATCTGTCCTGAAAAGATCCTCCCACCTCCTGTTGAGAAAATGCCTGGAAATCGAGATAAATCTACTGCACGTCCACCAAACAAAGGAGCTCTTGTTATTGAGAAGACAGAGCTGTCAGATTACATCATAACAAATGGAAAGCAGCCGTCTCCTCAAATTAGCTGGTTTTATTGGCGCGCATCTGTGGTTTACTTTATTTCACTTCCCACTAATATCTGGAGAGCGATGGAGCAGAAGTTTGGGACTATTCATTTCAGCTTTTCTGAAGTGATCTTGTCACTTTGGAGGTGTGAGCCTGGTTCAGTAGGTTGGACACTCACCTGGAAGTGAGTGAATTTTCAAGACCATAGAATCGTAGAATTTACAGTGCAGAGGGATGCCATTCGGCCCATCAGGTCTGCGCCGGCTCTTGGAAAGAGCACCCTAGTTAAGCCTCCACCCTATCCCCATAAACCCAGTAACCCCAACTAACCTTTTTAGACACTAAAAGCAATTGGTCATGGACAGTCCACGCAGACAAGTCCAACCACATAACAGATTTGACGTCGCAGGAGGGGGGCCAGTGTTCAGGTAGGTGGTTTGAAGTGTGTCTACTTCAATGCCAGGAGTATACGAAACAAGGTAGGGGAACTGGCAGCATGGGTTGGTACCTGGGACTTCGATGTTGTGGCCATTTCGGAGACATGGATAGAGCAGGGACAGGAATGGATGTTGCAGGTTCCGGGGTTTAGGTGTTTTAGTAAGCTCAGAGAAGGAGGCAAAAGAGGGGGAGGTGTGGCGCTGCTAGTCAAGAGCAGTATTACGGTGGCGGAGAGGATGCTAGATGGGGACTCTTCTTCCGAGGTAGTATGGGCTGAAGTTAGAAACAGGAAAGGAGAGGTCACCCTGTTGGGAGTTTTATATAGGCCTCCTAATAGTTCTGATAGATGTTCTAATAGCTCCTAATAGATGTAGAGGAAAGGATGGCGAAGATGATTCTGGATAAGAGCGAAAGTAACAGGGTAGTTATTATGGGAGACTTTAACTTTCCAAATATTGACTGGAAAAGATATAGTTCGAGTACAATAGATGGGTCGTTTTTTGTACAGTGTGTGCAGGAGGGTTTCCTGAAACAATATGTTGACAGGCCAACAAGAGGCGAGGCCACGTTGGATTTGGTTTTGGGTAATGAACCAGGCCAGGTGTTGGATTTGGAGGTAGGAGAGCACTTTGGGGACAGTGACCACAATTCGGTGACGTTTACGTTAATGATGGAAAGGGATAAGTATACACCGCAGGGCAAGAGTTATAGCTGAGGGAAGGGCAATTATGATGCCATTAGACATGACTTGGGGGGGATAAGGTGGAGAGGTAGGCTGCAAGTGTTGGGCACACTGGATAAGTGGGGCTTGTTCAAGGATCAGCTACGGCGTGTTCTTGATAAGTATGTACCGGTCAGGCAGGGAGGAAGGCGTCGAGCGAGGGAACCGTGGTTTACCAAGGAAGTGGAATCTCTTGTTAAGAGGAAGAAGGAGGCCTATGTGAAGATGAGGTGTGAAGTTTCGGTTGGGGCGATGGAGAGTTACAAGGTAGCGAGGAAGGATCTAAAGAGAGAGCTAAGACGAGCAAGGAGGGGACATGAGAAGTATTTGGCAGGAAGGATCAAGGAAAACCCAAAAGCTTTCTATAGGTATGTCAGGAATAAGCGAATGACTAGGGAAAGAGTAGGACCAGTCAAAGACAGGGATGGGAAATTGTGTGTGGAGTCTGAAGAGATAGGCGAGATACTAAATGAATATTTTTCGTCAGTATTCACTCAGGAAAAAGATAATGTTGTGGAGGAGAATGCTGAGCCCCAGGCTAATAGAATAGATGGCATTGAGGTACGTAGGGAAGAGGTGTTGGCAATTCTGGACAGGCTGAAAATAGATAAGTCCCCGGGACCTGATGGGATTTATCCTAGGATTCTCTGGGAGGCCAGGGAAGAGATTGCTGGACCTTTGGCTTCGATTTTTATGTCATCATTGGCTACAGGAATAGTGCCAGAGGACTGGAGGACAGCAAATGTGGTCCCTTTGTTCAAAAAGGGGAGCAGAGACAACCCCGGCAACTATAGACCGGTGAGCCTCACGTCTGTAGTGGGTAAAGTCTTGGAGGGGATTATAAGAGACAAGATTTATAATCATCTAGATAGGAATAATATGATCAGGGATAGTCAGCATGGCTTTGTGAAGGGTAGGTCATGCCTCACAAACCTTATTGAGTTCTTTGAGAAGGTGACTGAACAGGTAGATGAGGGTAGAGCAGTTGATGTGGTGTATATGGATTTCAGCAAAGCGTTTGATAAGGTTCCCCACGGTAGGCTATTGCAGAAAATACGGAGGCTGTGGATTGAGGGTGATTTAGAGATGTGGATCAGAAATTGGCTAGCTGAAAGAAGACAGAGGGTGGTGGTTGATGGGAAATGTTCAGAATGGAGTACAGTCACAAGTGGAGTACCACAAGGATCTGTTCTGGGGCCGTTGCTGTTTGTCATTTTTATCAATGACCTAGAGGAAGGCGCAGAAGGGTGGGTGAGTAAATTTGCAGACGATACTAAAGTCGGTGGTGTTGTCGATAGTGTGGAAGGATGTAGCAGGTTACAGAGGGATATAGATAAGCTGCAGAGCTGGGCTGAGAGGTGGCAAATGGAGTTTAATGTAGAGAAGTGTGAGGTGATTCACTTTGGAAGGAATAACAGGAATGCGGAATATTTGGCTAATGGTAAAGTTCTTGAAAGTGTGGATGAGCAGAGGGATCTAGGTGTCCATGTACATAGATCCCTGAAAGTTGCCACCCAGGTTGATAGGGTTGTGAAGAAGGCCTATGGAGTGTTGGCCTTTATTGGTAGAGGGATTGAGTTCCGGAGTCGGGAGGTCATGTTGCAGCTGTACAGAACTCTGGTACGGCCGCATTTGGAGTATTGCGTACAGTTCTGGTCACCGCATTATAGGAAGGACATGGAGGCTTTGGAGCGGGTGCAGAGGAGATTTACCAGGATGTTGCCTGGTATGGAGGGAAAATCTTATGAGGAAAGGCTGATGGACTTGAGGTTGTTTTCGTTGGAGAGAAGAAGGTTAAGAGGAGACTTAATAGAGGCATACAATATGATCAGGGGGTTGGATAGGGTGGACAGTGAGAGCCTTCTCCCGCGGATGGAAATGGCTGGCATGAGGGGACATAACTTTAAACTGAGGGGTAATAGATATAGGACAGAGGTCAGAGGTAGGTTCTTTACGCAAACAGTAGTGAGGCCATGGAATGCCCTACCTGCTACAGTAGTGAACTCGGCAACATTGAGGGCATTTAAAAGTTTATTGGATAAACATATGGATGATAATGGCATAGTGTAGGTTAGATGGCTTTTGTTTTGGTGCAACATCGTGGGCTGAAGGGCCTGTACTGCGCTGTATTGTTCTATGTTCTATGAGCTGGTAATCCAAGGCTTCCACCTTAGAGAAGTGTGAAGTACAGTGGGAGCACTGCACTGTCGGAGGTATTCTCTTTTGGATGAGAGTTTTGAAACCGAGGCCCAGTCCGTCTGTTTGGAAAGACAGAGAATAGAATTGTGGAATCCCTACAGTGCAGAAGGAGGCCATTCGGCCCATCGAGTGTGCACCAACCCTTCAAAAGAGCATCCTACTTAAGCCCGCACCTCCACCCAATCCAGCACCCCCACCGAACCTTTTGGACACTACGGGGCAATTTAACATGGCCAATCCACCTAACGTGCTCATCTTTGGACTGTGGGAGGAAACCGGAGCACCCGGAGGAAACCCACGCAGACACGGGGAGAGTGCAACCTCCACACAAACAGTCACCCGAGGCCGGAATTTATCCCGGGTCCCTGGAGCTGTGTGGCAGCAGTGCTAACCACTGTGCCACCGTGCCGCACATCAAGGATTCTATAACACAATTCACAGGTCTAGGAACTCTCACTGTGCTGACCAGCGATCTTCTCCCAGCCAAGACCATCAAAACAGATCAACTGGCATTATCTTCTTGCCTTGCGTGGTGTTATGCTGCATGCATTACATCTGTGAAATGCGTATAATAAAACGAAAGCCTTGCCTTTCCATAGCATCTTCCCCGACCTCAGCAAGCCCCAAAACACTTTACAACCAGTCAAGTACTTTTGAAGTGCAGACTACTATTGCATTGTAGGTGATATAGCAGCCAATTTCACACAGCAAAGTCTCATAAACGGCAATGAAAATAATGACCAGATCATCTGTATTGCTGACTTTGTTTGAGGGATTATTTATTGGCCAGGACACTGGGGAGAGTTTCTCTGTCCTCTGAAATAGTGCCATGGGACTGTTTGCACTCGCCTGAGAGAGCAGATGAGCTCTCAGTTTCTGGAAGATGGCCGATGATGCAGTACCTGCTCAATAGGGCAGCACGGTAGCACAGTGGTTAGCACTGTTGCTTCACAGCTCCAGGATGCCAGGTTCGGTTCCCGGCTTGGCTCACTGTCTGTGTGGAGTCTGCACGTTCTCCCCGTGTCTGCGTGGGTTTACTCCGGGTGCTCCGGTTTCCTCCCACAAATCCCCAAAAACGTGCTGTTAGGTGAATTGGACATTCTGAATTCTCCCTGAGTGTACTCAAGCAGGCGCCGGAATGTGGCGACGAGGGGATTTTCACAGTAACTTCATTGCAGTGTTAATGTAAGCCTACTTGTGACAATAAAGATGATTATTATACCAAAATGTCATCCCAAATGATGTCCTCCAGTCTCTGGAGTGGGAGTTCTTCCTTTGCTTCAAACGCATTGTCTTCCAATGACAACAAGCTTTGGCTGCCTGCCGCCTTCAACTTGTGAAATACGTCGAGATGTTTCCATAAGTAGGCAGCAGAAAAGCAGACACTTGAGGGCGGGATTCTCCAGCCTCCCAGCCAGGTAGTTCTCGGCAGCGGGAGCCATTCACTGGTGGCGGGATTCTCCCTTCGCACTGCTGTCAATGGGAATTCTCATTGTAGCCACCGCACGTCGTCGGGAAACCCATGGGCGACCAAAGAATTCCGCCGCCAGCAAATGGCCGGAAAATTAGGCCTGAGAGAGAGAGGGAGCAGTTTTATAGGGATGACTGCAAGTTCGGTTAAAGAGATGGGTTTGGTGGCGCTGAGGTGTGGCCAGAGCTGGCAAGGATGTGTTTATTGCCCATCCCCTTTGGTGGTGGTCACCCTTAGAAACATAAAACAATGGCGCAGAATAAGTGTCCGTCACGTCCATGCCGGCCAATAGACTAATCCTGTCTAACCCCACTTTACAGCTATTGGTCTGCTGCCTTGTAGGTTAATATTCTTCAAGTGCATATTGAAGTGATTTTTTGGAAATGTGAATACCTTTTCAGACTGTGAGCTCAAGTGTTAATTGAGTTGGTTTAACTGACTGATCGGTGTGGACCCCGATATGGAATAACCACAGATTTGCTCCGGGTAGGTTGGATGGGGGATACCAAGGCTGGCATAGGGCAGGTATTAGGAGGATGGGGGACCTGTTTATAGACGGACTTTCCCTAGCATGCAGGCGCTGGAGGAGAAGTTCGGCCTACCCCCGGGGAATGCGTTCAGGTACCTCCAGGTTTGGGACTTTCTTAGAAAACAGGTGGGGACATTTCCGCTGCTGCCCCCGCGTAGGATCCAGGACAGGGTGGTGTCTGGCATCTGGGTAGGGAAGGGGAAGGTGTCGGACATATATCAGGAGCTGCAGGACGTGGAGGAAGCTCAGTGGAGGAGTTGAAGGACAAGTGGGAGGAGGAGCTGGGTGAGGGCCTGTGGGCCGACGCCCTGGGCAGGGTGAACTCCTCATCATCATGTGCCAGGCTTAGTTTAATTCAGTTTAAGGTGGTGCATCGGGCGCATATAATGGCGGCAAGAATGAGAACGTTTTTTGGGGTGGAGGACAGGTGCCCGAGATGTGCAGGGAGTCCGGCGAACCATGCCCATATGTTTTGGGCATGCCCGGCGCTTAAGGAATTCTGGCAGGGGTTTGCGAGGGTGATGTCTAGGATTTTGGACACTCGGGTGAAGGCGAGTCCAATAGTAGCGATATTTGAGGTGTCGGAGGATCCGGGAGTGCGGGAAGCGAAAGAGGCCGAGGTACTGGCCTTTGCCTCCCTGGTAACCCGAAGACGGATCTTGCTAATGTGGAGGGACTCAATACCCCCGGGTGTGGAGACCTGGGTTAGCGATATGGCGGGGTTCCTCATCCTGGAGCGAATACAATTTGCCTTGAGAGGGTCCTTGATGGGGTTCTCCCGGCGGTGGCAACCTTTCCTTGATTTTCATGGGGAGCAGTAAGTGTCAGCAGCAGCATCCTGGGGGGGAGGGGGGGGGTTCAGGTGGGGGCACTGTTGATATAATGTGAGTTGGGCATGGAGGCAAAATCCACCTTGTTCTGTTTTTTTTTAAATACAAAAATTCTGTTGTGTAAGTAGTTTCACTGTAAGTTTGGGATATGTTTATTGTTATTTTTTATTATTATATGTATTTCTATTTTTGTTATGTAAAAACACTCATTGGTAAAACTTTAATGAAACATTTATTTTTTAAAAAAACACTGACTGCAACTGGATGCAGTAAGACGAGAAACAGGCTTCTGACACAGGAGATGGTTCAACACTGTTTTATTGAACCTGCTGGTTGCTGTACATAATCTGCTCTGGGTTGACACTCCATTAATCTAAACTGATAACCTCTGTCTGGCTTGACCAGACTGGCTCTCTGTCACATGGAGACAGTGCTCACTGAACTGTGCACCCTGACTATCTCTGTAGCTGTATACCGTGAGCAGAGGCAGAGTCTTGATGCCTCAAGTGTTTTATCGTGGTGGTGTCCCTGCAGTGTCCTGTCTGGTGATTGGTTGTTCTGTGTCCTGTGTGTTTATTGGTTATTCTGTGTGTCAGTCACTGCCTGTCTGTATCTCATTATATACATGAGTGGATATTATGACAAGCTTCAGACCCTCACCACCATCTGAGGAAAGGAGAAAAACCTCGATGACAGGAGATGGAAACAGTTGAGTGTGGTGTTCTTTGTGTTGTTAAATTCAGGATGGTTGGCGTAGCGTTCACAAAGACCACAAAATAGCTTTAACTTGAACAACGCTATAAATTTATTAACACTAATTTGGATTCAACACGTACTCTTAAATAATACACAGTTAATAATTAACATATAATCTACACTCACCTACAACTAATCTCTATACTATTATAAACTATGATCTGCTCTTACTCACACTATCTTTCCTTCAGTCTATGCTCTAGCTAACTCCTTCACGTCTCTCCCCCACAAGGCTTGGCATCAATGTCTTATATACTTGAAACTCTAGCCTCCCCTAGTGGCTGATCTAGACATTTCATTAACCCTTGCAGTTCTTACATTTATGATAATATCACCTTGAGGAGTCCGTTCATCAAACAGTGAGAGCTGCTGGTGCTTCAGGGATCAGGTCATTTATATTCAAAATTTGTCATCGATTGTGGGGCACGGGAGGGGTAGATCCTACATATCGGACACATTCCGAATAAAAGCCCTTACAGTAGTTTAGTCAAAATAAGCAGTTGCCAAAAACACAAAAGCACGGTTTTGGAGAGAACTATGTCAGGTGGTTTCTGTACAAGGTGTTGAAAGTATCTTTAAAGAGCATTTTTAAAATAGGTAATAGAGGCAGAGATAGTTTGTACAAGAGGAAGTCATCCAACTCTCCTTGCCTGTACTTCCCTGGCTGTTTGTATAGATCTCCCAATCCTGCTTCTTCCATTCCCTGCTTTAATTCTGAGTCCCTAATTCTCCGGGATCTTTCTTAAGTCTGGAATTGAGTTAGCATTGAACACCCACTCGAGTGAAACATTCTAGCTTCCAATTTCGCAGTGTGTAAAAGGTCTCACAATAATCCCTTTGCGCATCTGATGCTAATCTTGAGGTGACGCCACAGTCTTGAACTTTACCACTAATGGAAATCACTTGTGTGCTTATCTTCTCTGTTCTTTTTTATCATTTTGAACTTGTGTTAAACGCTTCTCAGTTTCAGTAATGCTGCCAAGCTTCATGAGTATTTTCACTTAACTCCAGTTCTTTATTGCTGGAAAATGCTGGGTCATATCTAAGTATTCGATTTGTTTTTCTCTAAGAGACGACCTGTTTTCTGACAGCGGGCTCTTGTCTTCTGAATTAAATGCTAAACACACTGCCATTTCCACCTCGCCCTGTCTTTGAACCCAACTCCTCTGCTGTCTCCAGTATAAGCCCCAGTTAACAGTCGACATCGTGTCACATCACAGAACTACCTTTAAATTAGCCTGACATTGACTCAGTACTCAGTCTGGGCACTGTTGAAATGGCAGTCTGTGGCATGCTGGTGCAGTAGGGGTTAATATTCTGTGTTTGAGCTGAAGCGCAATGTTGAGACAAAACCAACCATGCTGTCTGCATGTGACCCGGGAACGCTTCATGCTGATGCTGGCCCGAAATGGAAAAGTAGGGCTCATTCTCGTCAAAGAAATTGTACCTTTGGATGTGTACCTGAAGGCTGGCAAGCTGCCTTCCTTGAAGGACATCAATGAACCAGTTGGGTTTTTTGCGTTGGTTATTTTCTGAAACATTGATGAGAGAGATTGTTGCGAAGTTCAGTTTCGCAATCGGCCATAGTAGGATTTGAACTCTGAACCTGTGTGTTACAAGTTAGCCACAAGGCTACTGCAGCCGTACCTCTGTATATCTGATAAGGTTTGGGATGGTACAGAGGTTAGACGTATCATGTGCCTGCCAGAGTTGTACCTAGCCTGGGCATCGCTGCTCCATTCTTAAGCACTAATATCCCCCACCTTGAAGAGCACAGGGCATTCAGTGAGGAAGAAGCATATTGCGCATTTTGGGGAGGGCAATTTTTGACGGTGACTCTTTTCAAACTATTCAAAGTTGTATTAAATTCCACCCCTCACCCCACCTCTCCAGGTGCCTCCAAGCCCAGAATGCATTCGAGCCATGATGAGATTGATGTATTGCCCTCACTGTCGGAGCATGGCAAGTGTGAAACCCTGCAACAACTACTGCCTCAACATCCTGAAGGGCTGTCTGGCCAACCAAGCTGACCTAGACAGCGAATGGAGGAACCTAATCGGTAAGGTTTATTCTGACCAGAAGGGGTGGGGGGGGGGGGGCGGAGAGAGAGAGAGAGAGATGGGCCGGGGGGGGGGGGGACGGGGGGGGGGGGGGGGGGGGGGAGAGGTGAGGTGAGGTGACCATCCCTTTAAACCAAAGGTGCTGGTGTCATCACTGGGTGAAGTTGCTGGAAAGGGGTTACTGAGGACAGCGTGAGGGAGCTGGATTAGCACACTACAGATACAGTCAGTAACACAGGGTGCTGAAGGAGAGGGGTGACTGAGTGGCAGTGTGAGGGAGCTGGATTAACATCAGTAGAGACACAGTCAGTAACACGGGGTGCTGGGGGAGAGGGGTTACTGAGTGACAGTGTGAGGGAAGTGGGTTAACATCACTGGAGATACAGTCAGCAGCACAGTGTCACAGGTGTAATTTTTGGTCTTTGATATGTTAACTGATTTCAGCCAGGGCAACATTAGAATTTGCCCGACTCTAAACTAGAGATGAAAATATCAGCCTTGTTCCCAGCCTTTGGGGTATGCTAATGGCAGGTGAAAGGCACGCTGGTATTAACTATTGCCCAGCGCAAAGTTAGAGAACGCTTGCAACAGAGATGAGTGCCACTTGCCTTGTCGTGCCCGTGCTGTATCTCAGCAAGATGGACCAACCCACTCCACCACCCTTTCCCGATAGCCCTGCAGATGCTTATCCAATTCCCTTCTGAAAGGCACGATTGAATCTGCCTCCAACACACTGGCAGGCAGTGCATTGCCGATCCTGATCACTCACTGTATAAAAATATCCCTCATAGGTTATTCTGCCCAATCACCTTAAATTGGTGTCCTCCAGTTCTCAACCCTTCTGCCAATGAGAACAATTTCTCCCTGCTCTTTCTGCACTGCTCATGGATTTTGAAAACCCTCGTCTTGAAGAGCAGAAGAGTTCCAGGAGAGTCCGTACCGCTACTCGAGCTAGAGCCATCTCCTTCTAGAGACCAGGAGAGAAGATTAGTGGTGGGAGGTTTTTAAAAAATCATATATAACATAACTACTACACCGTGCCGTTAACATGGAAAGAAAATGTCAAGGAACTTCGTAGCTATGAAATCAAGCAACAGTCAATGCCCAATCAAAGGAGAGAGTAGGACGTGTGTGTGGTAGTACCAGGTATTGCGGTACTTTCTGTATCGAAGCTGCTGGGGAAGAGTTCTAGCAGATTAAAGCCTTCAGTTATGAATCACTTCGTCTTGAGAGTAATTGATTGCGCATCAGGGTGATAATCTGTCTCCTCAAACAAATGTGTTTTCGGGGCAGCCTCAAAGGAAGGAAGGTTGAGATGCAGAGCGGCTGGGTGTTGGAATTCCAGTGTGTGTGTGTGGCCCAGGGCGGCACGGTAGCACAGTGGTTAGCACCGTTGCTTCACAGTGCCAGGGTCCCGGTTTCAATTCCCGGCTTGGGTCACTGTCTGTGTGGAGTCTGCACTTTCCCCCCGTGTCTGGGTGGGTTTCCTCCGGGTGCTCCGGTTTCCTCCCACAAGTCCCGAAAGATGTGCTTTTAGGTAATTTGGACATTCTGAATTCTCTCTCTGTGTACGAACAGGCGCTGGAATGTGGCGACTAGGGGCTTCTCGCAGTAACTTCATTGCAGTGTTAATGTAAGTCTACTTGTGACAATAATAAAGATTATTATTAGTCATTGTGCTCACAGTACTGTGATCCATGGGAGAAATTTGAGCACTGATCTTAACTGCTGTTGATGTTTCAGACTCAATGATTCAGGTGGCTGACAGGTTTAATGGGCCTTCAAACTTGGAGTCGCTGGTTGATACAATTTCCTTGAAGATCACGGAAGCAGTACAGACCATGATAGATAACAGAGCTCGCATCTCATCAAAGGTAAGGTTAGTCACGGCAGAGAGTGCACGCCGCACTTGGAAGTAAATGTCTTTCCAATACGGCAGTTGAGTTGAAAAATGCTCCTCGTTCTGCCAGCTGGATGACTGCGAGGAGAAATGAAGAGCCGTCCAGCATCAGTTGTGTGTGACACTAATGACCAAGATAAACCCACCCAGCATTGAATGCTAAGTGGCAATGCGTTGGCATCACATTTATGTTATGCCATAGGATGGCTAGCATTTGACGGAATTTGAATACTGCTGGAGTGCAGGAGGTCTGTATTAATCAATGATTGATATAACATTGGAAGCCAAGGTTGGGCTTTGATTTGGCAGCCATGGGTGGGATTGCATTGGATTTAGGACTCATGACTGGTACTGGATTGGATTTTGGAGCCAAAACTGGGATGGATTGGTTTTGGGAGCCAAGGCTGGGATATGATTGGTTTTAGGAGCCAAGGCTGGGATGGATTGGTTTTGGGAGCCGAGACTGGGATTCGATTGGTTTTGGGAGCTGAGGCTGGGATTGGATTGGATTTGGGAGCTGAGGCTGGGATTGGATTGGTTTTGGGAGCTGAGGCTGGGATGGATTGGTTTTGGGAGCCGAGACTGGGATTCAATTGGTTTTGGGAGCCAAGGCTGGGATTGGATTGGATTTGGGAGCCAAGTCTGGGATTTGATTGTTTTTGGGAGCTGAGGCTGGGATTGGATTGGTTTTGGGAGCGGAGGATGGGAGTGGATCGAATTTGGGAGCCAAGGTTGGACTGCTATAGTCCAACTGCTGTAGGTAAACTGCAGTTAGGAAAGGAGTTCCAGGTTGACGACCCAGCGACAAAAGCCAAATACTGCAGATGTAGGAAATTGGAACTAAAACAAGAAATACTTCCAGGTCGTCTCTCTGGAGACAGAAACAGGAGCGGACCTGAACCATAGTCACTTGACCTGAGCATTTTCTGTTTTTGTTCATTTACTTCACCACTCATGGCTTTGACTTTATCGGCCTAGGCCTTTAGGCTTTGTATACCACCACTAAAACCTCTCCGCTTCTCTGTCTCTCTCTCTTCCTTTAAAATGCTCCATAAAACCTGCCTCTTTGACCAAGTCTTTGGTTACTTATCCTAATATCTCCTTCTGTGGCTCGGTGCCAACGTCTGTTTGATAATGTTCCATGAAACACCCTGGGGTATGTTTTTAAACTACATTAAAGGTGAAATACGAGTTGTTGTTGATCTCCAGTACAATGACCTTTGACATCCCTACTCTGCAATTTGTAAGTAAGATTAACTTCTTCTCTTGGTTCCTGGGTGGAAGTATCAATGAGATTCTTTTAGACTGAAGCACCACAGACAGCATTGTGCAAAAACACCTGCAAATACCATTCACGTTTGGACTTGTGCTGTTCCATCTGTTTCTTCATTGTTCTGAGACGCTACTTATAAACCACCTTAAAACCTGGCAATTTGGTGTTCAAGTGGTTCCTCTGAAGGGAATGCTGGGCTTTGGATATTTTCCTCCCATTTCCTTACACCCACCCCTCCCCTGCTAACTCCTGAAGCGACTGCTACTTGCTGAGGCTCTGTTTCATGGCTGTTGCCATTGTTATTTGTGTGTGAGACTGGGCACCGAGTACTGGCAGTGTGTGTTAATTTAATTTAGAGCATTCAGTGTGCCTCTGATCCTGGAAATGTCAAAAGAACGCGGATCTTTCTGGCACGCCAGGCTTGTTAAATCCAACTTGTTTACTTTGGAGTTGCCGGCGGTAATAAATTGGGAGCCGATGTCCCACACCACCCTAGAGCCATACAACAAAATGGCTGCTATGTTTGACTACAATCATTGGACTTTAGAAGTGATGAATTCATTTCTTTTATCTCCAGAAAAGGGAAGACTGAGCGTTGACTTGATAGAGGGCTTTAACATTATGAAGGGGTTAGATAATTGTTTCTACTTATGGGATGTCCAAAACTAGGGGTCAAGTTCTTGTGGCGCAATGGGTAGCGTCCCTACCTCTGAACCAGAAGCTCCAGGTTCGAGTCCCACCCCAGGGTTTGATGGCCGAGGAAGATGCGTTCATAACCCGGTCAAATAGGTTGAGTGTGTCAACCTGCAAATCCTTCCAAACGCACCATTGGCTGTCGGTAAGAGTGGGAGGGACTCCCGGTGAGCCACACTTGATATCGAGTGGCGCATCTCAAACTATAAGCCCCCAGAGACAGACTAGCGATGTATTTCATGAATAACTAGCTATGGAAACAGACAAAAGCCTGCCTTAATGCACCACGAGGTGTGGGAAGAGAATTGGAATTGGGA
The DNA here is from genome assembly GCF_047496885.1 of Scyliorhinus torazame. Classification (NCBI taxonomy): domain Eukaryota; kingdom Metazoa; phylum Chordata; class Chondrichthyes; order Carcharhiniformes; family Scyliorhinidae; genus Scyliorhinus; species Scyliorhinus torazame. The sequence goes on along the minus strand of NC_092720.1, from coordinate 132,347,971 downwards.
AAACTGGGGGCCATTCATACAGGATGATGACTAACCCAGTAAAAGATTCTGGGGAACGTTCTTTACTCAGAGTGGTCAGAACATAGTTGAGGTGAACATTTAAGGGCCTAGGTAACCACATGAGGGACAGAGGAATAGAAGGGTACGTGGATAGTGTAGGTGAAGTGTTGTGGGAGAAAGCTCGTGTGGAGCATAAAGACCAGAATAGACGACTTGGGCTAAACAGCTGGTTTCGGTAAAAATTGGGGTAAAAGTCGATGACAGTTCGTTAAGTGTTCGTGTTTCAGCAGTGCTGTCTGCTCCTCCTATTGCAATTGGCAAATCATGGCGGAGAGGGGCTTTCCACCTGTTTTCCTCCTCCAACCATTCCAAAGAGGTTTTGTCATCGTCTCTTCACATTTTGTATTGAACTCATTCTTTAAACTTATCACTGTATCCACCTGGGGTCCCACACAATACTCGATCCATTTTCCAGGACCCTATTTTGAATTTCACCTCGACAGATTAAATGCTTGGTAAACCTTTCTGTATGAAAGGGTGGGGGCTGCTGCCACACGTAACATTGTGCTTGGGTTAGGACGAGAAAGGATATGCAATCTGACGCTGGCAGCAGCTGTATCCTCCTGTAATGAAGAAGGCGATGAAGGGACCAGGATTGTTCACAGGGGGGGGGTGAGGGGTGATTTCTGATTCTCTTGCCTCCCTTCACAACACCCAGCAGTTAGTGCTCTAACCTGGGTCACCTCTCTGCCTTTCCTTCATCCCTCCCATCTCTGTCTCTACTTGTGCTGAGTTCCTTTGTGAGCGCCGCTTTTTAAAATATCTGGTCATTTCTGAAAGTAAACTTGAGGGATTATCTTGTTGAGCCTTTAAGTAATCACCCCCATTACACTCTTCCCCTGACCCATCGCCACTGTTTTATCAGGTCAATAATTAGCTCCCCTCAAACCATTAACAATTAATTTAGCCTTTGCTGCAATTCTTTATTGATTTCCTCTTGTGGTATTCCCCCCAACTTGTTGCGTTGGTGTCGGTGACCTGGGACCGAAAGGAAACCTGGAAATCTAGAGGACACTACAATGACCCAGGAGGTTGAGTAGTCAGGCGATGGCCACAGTCAAAAGAAACTGATTCCCAGCTGGGTGGGCCTCCGCCCAGGCACGGGGAATCTTGTATTCCAAGAGTGCCACAGGAGATGGATTAGGGCATCCCCATAGCGCTCGTGGGGGTTATTACACCAACAATATCCCGTAAGGCCCAAAAATACACAGCAGGCCCGTCAGCCCATGGCAAGAGAGATCACAGGCTCAACTATAGGACTGAACTGAAGGCAGGAATGGGGAAAGCAGTCAGATTTAAAGGACAGGAATCGGGTCACAAAGTTAATGAGTTTCATAGTCGGCAAGAATGGTTTTGAAAGAGCTGAATGGAGCCACTGCATCGTCTCAGTAAGGTTGTGAAGTGACATCGGAAAGACCAAAAACAAAACAAAATTGCTGGAAAATGGAAGTCAAGGAAGTAAGAATTGGGTGGAAAGGGAACTGAGAAGAAAGTGGAGGGTGGGGTTGAACTCTTGAGGTTGCTACGGTCAGGACATTGCGGGCAGGAACATCAAATTTTCTTTCTAAAGCTTGTTTTAAGGTTAACCAGGACAACCATCCTCCACCCTCCAGAAATTTGAACTCTTCCAAAACCAGACTGACTGTGTCCTGAATCGCACCGAGTCCCATTCAACTGTAACTCCTGTGCTCGCTGACCAACACTGGCAGCCGACCTGGCAATGCATTGGTTTTTAAATCCTTGCATTCAAATATCCCTTTCTCTGCGACCGCCTCCATATATATGGTTATTTATTCGGCAATTCTGTCCCATTTGGCATTACGGCAATACCTGCTCTCCGTTACCACGAGATTCCCTCATGCCAAATACAGGAGTGCCTACAAAGGCACCATGCTTCAGTTTATATATATATTAGAAGCAGAGCCTGTGAGTAGGATATGCTTATTCATTCGTTTGGCTGCATTTTCCATCCTTTCCTTGTTTCTTTCCCAGGTTCTTCAGGGCTGTGGTAACCTCAAATCAGTGAGCAAAAGATCAGTGGATGATGATGCAAAAAAACGTGGAAAGCCTTACCCAGTGGAGGAAAGACCAGTCGGTCTAGTTACTCCCGCCGTGGACAGATTGGTAGGTGCTGGATGACTCCGAGGTTTAAGATTCCCGTTTCAGTTGAATTTTAGCATTGCTGATTTTCGTCAAAACAAACATTTCCAGGAAGTGGGGTGTGGCTGACTTTGATTGTGGGGGCAGCACTGTGAAGCCGGATCATGTGCTTACAGTTTCCAGTAGGGTTACCTAGACGGGACGGGAGAATCGAGCCCAGATGCAGGCTTCCCAATTCTCCCCTGCCAATTCTCGGGCGCCCGCGGGATTCCCGCAGCACCGGTTGGGGGCCATTGAAAGCGGCCACCCTGGCGATTCTCGGGGCCCAGACAGGCCAGGTGGCCGCTGGATTCGGCCAAGTCCCGCCGGCGTGTGTTACTCAGGTCCCACAAGGCGGGACCTGGAAGGTGTGTCTGCGGGGGCCGTCCTGGGGGGGGATCCAACCCCGGGGGGGGAGGAGGGGTGCCACGCTGGCCTGGCCCGCGATCAGGGCCTACCGTTCGGCGGGCAGGCTGGTTCCGTGGGGGCCTATGTTCCTCCGCGCCGGCCCCTGCAGGGCTCCGCCATATTGCCCAGGGGCCGGCGTGGAGAAGGGGACCCCTGCGCATGCGCGGAATCATGACGGCTGTAGCGCGCATGTGCTGAATCACGCCGGTCGTTCCGTGCCAGCTGGAGCTGCAGGGACCACTCCGGCGCCGACCTTGCCCCCTAGGAAGGGGAGCATTCCCCATTATCGGGGACTGTTGACACCGGAGTGGTTAGCGCTGCTTTTCACGCCGGCGTGGGGACATAGCCCCATTACTGGAGAATCCCGCCCATGAATGTCTCACCCTGTTAACTCAACTGAGACCAGGGCTTGAGCCTCAGTCATTCAGCGGAGAAGCAGGATGTTGTGGCACTGTCGCTGGGCTAGAAATCCAGAGAACCAGGGGTACTGTTCTGGGGACCCAGGTCTGAATCCCACCCTGGCAGATGGCAAAATTAGGGTTGGATAACAAATGCTGGCCCAGCCAGCAATGCACACATCCCATGAATGGATAAAAATAGTTGAGAAACATGGGGCTAATTCCTGAACTACACAGTGTGTTTAACATTATTTACCATTAAAGAGAGCTACTCTCCTCTTCCAGACACCTGTGCCTATTACTTTGGGGAAAGAGGAGAACTCTACAGCCAATTTAAATGATAAATAATCTTTATTATTGTCACAAGTAGGCTTGCATTAACACCGCTATGAAGTTACTGTGAAAATCCCCTAATCACCACACTCCGGCACCTGTTCGGGTACACTGAGGGAGAATTCAGAATGTCCAATTCCCCTAACAGCGCGTATTTTGAGATTTGTGGGAGGAAACCGGAGCACCCGGAGGAAACTCACGCAGACAACGTGAGAACGCGCAGACTCCGCACAGACAGTGATCCAAGCGGGAATTGAACCCGGGACCCTGATGCTGTGAAGCAACAGTGCCAACCACTGTGCTACCATGGCGCCTATCAAGCTGCAGTGATAGGGAAACGGCAAACCACATGCCTTTTGCGGTGATACTCCTCTGAAGCTGTCTTTGCTGTCAAACACATGAGAAAGAATGCAGTCAGAGTCACCAGGGCTACCGCTAATGACTCCATTTGTGATCATGGTTCAACTGATTGTGGCCTTAACTCCACTTTCCTCCCTGCAACCTCCCCCAATCCCCACCACAACCCCTCACTCCCTTGTCATGTCCGTTGGTATGTGTTAATGATTAGGTTGTGCCCCCTGGAGTTTAGGTTCCAACATGCATCCTCTTCCACTCATACAATCATAGAACCATCTCAGTTTGATGTGTTGCAAAACTACAAGAAAAATGGAAAGGAAAAGACCAGTTGGCCAACCAACTCTCTCCCAATGTTGCACTAAACAGTGTGACCCAGAATGATTCCCCCCCAAATGCATCGCAACACCCACTGTGGACAAGATCTGCCTGCTGTGAATTGAAGCGGTTATCCAATGCTTCAGGATCTTTAAAACGTCGCTGATTAGGGCAACCGCTTATGACTCTCGGCGAGGAGAATTTGCGCTGCCTTTGCGATTACACGGTGCATTAGCCGCTACCCATTGAGGGTTTGAGGGTGAAGGTGGTTGTGAGTAAGTTCAAGGTTGCAGTAATGGCTGGTATGCTTGCAGGTTACTGAAGTCAAGATGAAACTCCGAGATGTTAAGGAATTGTGGGTCACGCTTCCCAGTGCCCTGTGCAGCGAGAAGGTGACTGCAGGGTCAGCCAACGAGGACAGGTGTTGGAATGGGCAGAGCAGAGGGAGGTAAGGTGCTGCTCTCTCAGTCGCAACTGGAGAAAGTTGTCCATGACCCTTCTACCACTGAAAAATCTAGTGTGTGATTTGGACCACGAGATATCGTTCTGCTGTTGGTTAAATATAGCGAATGAGCCTAATTGGATATTGCTCATTTCAGTTTTCCATCCGTTATCTGTTGAGGGTATTGACAAGTTAGAGCATGCTGGTAGCCTTCCATTTCCTCCGAGAAATGGCCATTTTTTATATGAGAGTCCAGAAAGTGAGTGACTGCTAGCTATTCACCCAGTAAACACTTGTGCACTTTGCACGAGGGGTTATCATTCACCAGAAACTGAACTGGACGAGCCATATAATTACTATAGCTCCAAGAGTAGATCAGAGGCACATAGTAACTCAGCTCCTGATTACCAAAGCCTGTCCTCTATCTATAAGGCTCGAATGTGATGGAATACTCCCCACTTGTCTAAATGAGTGCAGCTCCAACAACACCAGACATCTGACATCCTTCAGGGCAAAGCAGCCCACTTGATTGGCACCCATCCACAAACATTCACTCCCCCCACCATCAATGCACAATAGCAGCTGTGTGTACCATCCACAAGGCGGCATGCAGGAGCTCACCAAGACTCCTTAGGCAGCACCTTCCAAACCCACGACTGCTACCAGCTAGAAGGACAAGGGCAGCAGACATTTGGGAACACCACAATCTGGACGGTCCCCTCCAAGTCACTCACCCATCCTCACTTTGTAATATATTGTCGTTCCTTCACTGTCGCTGGGTCAAAATCATGGAACTCCCTCCACCATGCTAGCTCCCACCGCACCTTCGAATGCCTTCTCCCCATACCCCTCTTCTTTTCCCCATTCTCCCTCCTAACATTCAAATAATTTTCCTTGCATTTTGAGATGCCTTGTTACCAATGACCAGCAGTTCTGTGGAAATGACAACTGAACTGTAATCCTACAATCAAACCAACCACTCGGATCTCCAAGGTGTTTTTTCACTTTGAGCTATTGGGCACATGTTGGGAAGCCTCGCATCCTGAATCTGGTGTCTCTCAAGTGGGGAAATGTGTGGTTTATTCCTATAACGCAAAATGTTGCCTCTTAATATTTCACACAATTAAACGTCTCATTTCTCTTTAAATTCTGTATCAGACGCCAACAGTGTTTGTTACCAGAGCAGGTCAAAGGCTAGGAATCCTATGACATGTAACTCACCTCCTGCCCCCTCGCCCCCCCAAAGCCTGTCCACCACCTACAAGACACAGGTCAGGAGTGTGTTGGAATACTCTCCCCTTTGCTGGATGAGTGCAGCTCCAACAACACTCAAGAAGCTGACACCATCTAGGACAAAGCAGCCCGCTTGATTGCTCCCCCTTCCACAAACATTCACTCCCACCATCACCGATGAACAGTAGCAGTCATGTGTACCATCTACACGATTCACTGCTGTAACATGTCACGGTTTCTTAGACAGCACCTTCTAAACCCACGGCCCTAAAGAAAGACGAGCAGCAGATACCTGGGAGCCCCACCAGATGGAGGTTCCCCTCCAAGTCACAGGGAAATATATCGCTGCTCTTTCACTGTCACTGGGTCAAAATCCTGGAACTCCCACCCGAACAGCACTGTGGGTGTACTTACACCTCAGGGACTGCAGTGGTTCAAAAAGGCAGCTCACCATCACCTTTGAAAGGGCAACTATGGATGGGCAATAAATACTGGGCTAACCAGCAACACCCACATCCTGTAAATTAATTTTAACCCCCCCCGATATGTTGGTGGGTTGCGGACATCAAAGTGAACCCTTAATGCCAGGGGCCATCTCGCAGAAATATATTTTGTCTGGAGCTGAGCCTTACTGAAGGACCCCCAACCACAATAGTTACAATCAGCTGATCTGGCACAGACCATGGATTGAAGCTGAGACTTCACTTTTAAGGAGCGTGTTAACCTATTGTGCCATCAGGGTGAGCTGGCATTTGCCTTTCAAACCCATTATGGTGGCTAAAAGCCATGAGGTAATGGCTGGGTATCCAGTGCCCGTATCTAAAACTGGCTGTAAGTGAATGCCAACAGCTTATACAAGCAGAAATGGCACACGTTGTGTGAACTGAAGACTTGCAGGGGAAATGATCGCACACAAGGAAAGTTTTGAATGGCTGTACATTGTATCTCCCATTTAGTGATCTTGCAGAAAAGCACAACTTTACTTTGCACCCTTTCTATAAGCTCGAAGAATTAGAACCTAATTTTTGTAGCCAATCCTAATACGTTTGAACCTGGTATCTAATGGTGTGCTCTCTGTTAGATGGTTAGCTGCTGTTGTATAAAGAGTCAAAGGTACTGCTCCTTTTTACAAGCACCTTTATTTCACTTTAACAGACTCTGCACAAAACTCTGTCTTCACATCACCTGACACAAAGGCCCCCTGAAGCCTCTTTACATATCAGTATCAATTATTGGATACTTGACATAAATGAGACAACTAATTGGAATGTCTCTTAACCCATTACTTAACAATCTCCACTTCCTTGGAGAAAAAAAAATTAGGTGAAAACAAAATTATAAGAAACTCAAAAACACACGCAATTTCCCCCTTCTCTTTTTTTTCATTTTTTGGGGGAAGAAAAAAAAGTCTTGGAAACCGGCGCCCTTCATTAACAATATCCAAAACTTTCTGTGAACTAGCCCCTCTTTTTGTAAAACAGTCTGACAATTGATAGCTACTGTCGACCCATTTAATTTTTGCTATTTCCCCTCTGTCCAACATCTGCTTCAAACTTGCGATGTCTATCCTTAACCTTTTTTCATTGACACTTTTTGTAGAGTCCACATTTTCCCACAGGGATTTATTGTCAATGTGACATTCAATAGGTATATTACCCAAATCCCCTAATCCCCAAATTTCTCTCAATATCTGAGATATATAAAACGCCATATACACTGCCTCTTCAAGGCTTAACGTCTCAACAGCCAAAGTGCTTTTGACCGCTCTCCTTATTTTCTTTGTTTCCCACACAAAAGGGCAACATTTACCATTGTTCCCCAAAAGGAAAATTATAAAACCTCCTGTGCTTGAAACCCCATTACAGAAATTTGCATAGGACGCATAACTATAAACTGAGTTTCAAGTGCCGAAGGTCACCTAAAATCGGAAACTTCAAACCACACTCCTGCATTTTTAGTTTGACCAACACTTTATTTGTTCTTATTATGTCTTCCACTTTGGGATCATTCATTTTTGTACTCAACTCTAAGACATCAAAACTCAAGTCCGGTCTAGTCTGTCTACCTAACCAATTCAGTTGCCCAATTAAACTTCGCAGTTGCTCTTTTTCCATCTTTGAAACCATTGCGTCTTTTTGTGAAACTCGGCCACGACTAATTGCTATTGGGCTGATGCTTTCCAAATAAGATTGCTGATGTAAAGTTGCCCCTAACTTAGTCTGTCCGATTTCCAGTCCAATATATTTAAATGCACCGGAAGCCTGACTTCCAACCCTGAATTCTTTCCTCAAACCAGAGATTACAATAGCTTCAAAATCACTAGTCCCACCCCACAAAAAATCATCGACATGCATCATAAAAATGCCAGAAAGATTTCCTTTATAGTGCCAGTAAAACATTGCAGGATCTGCTTTCAACTGGCAACAGTCTAACTTTAACAAAACTGACCTTACCGAAAAATCTAGACGCATCATTTAATCCATATACACATTTGTTCAACTTCCAGAGTACCCCTTCTGTGTTAGCTGCCTCTTTAGGAGGACGGAGAAAAATGTCTCTCTGGAGCTGATACCCCTGCAAAAAGGCAGCTTTTATATCTATAGATTTACATTCGCATGGCTTTGTGGCTAATAGAGCCAAGAAGATCTTCAAAATAACCTTTCCTGCCGCAGGTGAATCTACCCTTAAATCCTGATCATCTAAGTTTTCTTCAAATCCCCTTGCCACGAGCCTGGCCTTTGCCTTCTAAGTTCCATCTGGAAGAACCTTTTCCGTGCAAATCCATCTGTGGAATAGAGCTCTTTGTCCCCTATCCGGTACTTCCGTGTATACCCCAAATTCACTCCAACTATGCAGTTCTTGCTGTTTGGCATCTTTGATATCTTTTTCATCTAATTGATTGGAAGCCACCAAAATCTCACGTGCATGTGGGCTTCTACTCCTATTAGTGTTCGTAGTCTTACTCATGTTCCGAGATCTTGATCAATTACGTCCCCTCTCCTGCCTGGTATCTCGTTCTGTACTGCTATTGCTTGATCTTTCCCTTCTGCTGTGGGATGTCCTTTCAATAATTCTCGACCTTTTCTTGCGGACCTGTCCACTATCCGATTTACTATCTGAACTGGCACTGCGTTTCTGGGCCCATAACCCAGACATCGATGGATCGTAACTAACCTCTGCTACCATATGTTAGACGTTTAGCTGCTGTTGTATAAAGAGTCAAAGGTACTGCTCCTTTTTGCAAACACCTTTATTTCATTTTAACAGACTCTGCACAGAACTCTATCTTCACATCACCTGACACAAAGGCCATCTGAAGCCTCTTTACATATCAGTGTCAATTATTGGATACTTAACATAAATGAGACAACTAATTGGAGTGCCTCTTAACCCATTATTTAACACTCACTACCCTGATTGGCTTGGGTAACCCGATGTACCCAGAAGGCCTTGCATTGGCATGTCCTCATAATGCCCAACTGCGCTATGTTTTCTAGGTTTTGAGCTTTCTGCAGTCTCCAAACTGTTCTATGTGGTTTGTCTCTGCTTCCCTATTACCTGACATGTTTCAAGTGCCTTCCCAGTGTGATGTTCTCTGCTGGGTCTATCAGGATGCTTTGAGAAAGTAGTGTTAACAAAGAACATCAAGCTATGTTATTGAACAAAGCTGATTTATTTACACGAGAAATTTAAGATTCTAACCAGCCAACAAGGAATAAGTTATTAAATAAAACAATACAATATCTCTTACGACAGAACTCCATGCTGTGCACCTAATCGCTGTAACGCCTTACAACCTTCTCCCAGAATCCCAGAAGTCACATGATATTTATTTCACTGCTCCTTATCTCCAACTGGTGGTGAGAAGTATTATTACCTTATTGTTAACCTCTTGTATTCCTTACAATACACATATTGTTACACCCAGAACTTCCCAGGCAAAAAGGCCGCTCATTCTCCTTTTGGGGGGAATTATGGAATCCGAGAAAATACCTCTGATCCATTAACGAGCAAAAGCAAGTACAGAATGTTTGGAAAGAAGAAGGTTGAAGACACGGGTCAAGAATGTTCTCAAACCCACTGAGGAATGTGACAAGACACTGGGTTTCTGGGAGAGGTTGGGGGTGAGTGGAGTTGTGTTGGGCTGGGAAGAGTTGTGTTGGGCTGGGGGATGGGGGGGCGGGGGGGGGAGGAGTGCCTGTGTCTGATGGTGGACAATCAAGCAGTGTTGGAAGAGCAGCAGACACAAACAAGGCCCTTAAGCTGATGAGGACCACTTCGACAGGGAGGGGTGGGCGCCAGAGGTTTTTGAGGTTAATAAACTGGGGTACAAGGGGCTTGAATGCTGTTTGGTTGAACAGATATACCTTAGAGGACATGAACTGCAGAGTTGTGAGAAGGAGTCAGGGGGAGGGCTAATAAGCCCTCAATGAACAGAAACAAAAATGGGTTGCTGTATCAGATGATTACACTTCTGCTTTAACTCTGAGGATTATTTTACCTCCGGGTGTGTTTTAGTACAGTACCAAATTGATGAGACTTGAGAGGAAAGGTTTCATTTCTGAGCTGTTTGGCCTTTACCCAGGAGATGAGAATATCTCGTTGTCACTCACCAAATGTCCTCTTCATCTAGTACATCTGAGCTACTTGGGGGTGAATCGTTTCACACCTGTTTTCTGATTGGAATATGAGTAGGTCATTCAGTTCTTCAGAGCTGCATCAACATGCAAGTAGATCATAGCTGACCTGTACCTCCGCACCGTTTTTGCTACATTTGCTCCATGTCAGCCACTGTACTGAATCCTGCCCTGACTGAGTCTCAGGAGCTGGGAATCTTAGCAAATGTTTGATATTCATGCTTTGAGCAATCGAGGTGACTTGGGTTTGGAAGAGTGGGCGGCACGGTGGTTAGCACAGTTGCTTCATAGCTCCACCGTCCCTGGTTCGATTCCCGGCTTGGGTCACTGTCTGTGCGGAGCCTGCACGTTCTCCCCGTGTCTGTGTGGGTTTCCTCCGGGTGCTCCGGTTTCCTCCCACAGTCCAAAGATGTGCAGGTTAGGTGGATTGGCTATGCTAAATTGCCCTTAGTCCACAAAGCTTGGGTGGGGTTACTAGGTCACGTGAATGGGGTGGGGGGGTGGGCTTGGGTCAGTGCAGACTTGATGGGCCGAATGGCCTCCTTCTACACTGTAAATTCTATGATTCTTTGACTGTTTCGCAGTTGAGAGCAGTGTCTTAGCCAGCAGTTATAGGCTTTTAATGGTGTGAAGAATCAATAGGTTGATCAATCAAAATTCAAATAGGTTCCTGCTTTTAGCAGTTGACTTCATGACTAAGCTAAATTAGCTTATCAGCCCTAGTGACTAGTGAAACCTTCAAGCCTTGGGTGTGTGTGTTTGTCAGTCAGTGGGGGATTGGGGGAGGTAATTAGCACTGAAGAAGAGCAGATGTTTTATCGAGGTCACTGGGGCAGAATTGATTGTATGGGTTGTCGTGGAGCATTTAACAAGTGGTAACCGGGATATGTAAGTCCAAATTTCTCCAGTGGATTGTCTGAGAAAGTGACCCCACAAGGAATTTCTTCTGTTTACTTGGGGGTAGGGTATGATGTTTGTGGAGAAGGGATGAATGGTGGAGAGACGAGATTAGATAAACCTTTTAAATTAACTTGGGATAATGCCAATGTTTAATTTGGAATGAGGCATCTTTATATGGAACGCTTCCTCAGGACTTTGAATGGGTGAGATGAGTGGAGACCATTACCGGGCAGTTTGGGCACATTCTACAGAGTCACCTCTTTTGACCAAGTGACTTCTTTCTTAGACTATGCTTTTTTTTTACACTTGGCGACTATAAGGCAAGTCGCCTAATTAGACAGATAATTTGTAAGACTCATAATGGGTCTACTCTTCCTTGTCATTTCCTATCCCATTTGCCCGTAAGGTCTCCATTTGCAGCTTGCATGATTGTGAATTAATAACTGGGCTGGGGTTCATACATTCCATCTCCACTTCCAGTTGTCTTGCAAATATAAGGAAATGTCACGCCACCCCAGCTTCCACCGACAACGAGTGAAAGCACCCTATCAAACTGCAGTTACATTAATAGAACTAGGGCGGTACGGTGGTGCAGTGGTTAGCACTGCTGCCTCACTGTGCCGCAGACCCCGGTTTGATTCCGGCCCCAGGTCACTGTCTGTGTGGAGTTTGCACATTCTCCCCGAGTCTGCGTGGGTCTCACCCTAACAACCCAAAGATGTACAGGGTAGGAGGATTGGCCACGCTAAAATTGCCCCTTAATTGGAAATACAATCTATTAATGGAACTATGGATTGCCATCGAAGCTGCCAACTGCAGGGTGATTGAAATTCGGGCCTGGTTGTGCTTGGGGCGGGGTGTCATCAGGGTAGATCCACACCTCTTCTTTCTGTAGGCTGATATTGCTGAGATCGACTCACTTCACCACAAGTTAATGAAAAGGCCTGTCGCAGAATTGCGGGGCCTACATTTGAGTCGCTGCCTGCTGGATTAATCTAATTAGTGCTCAGATAGCCAAGAGATCTTCATGTGGCGTCCATCGGTGTTTCTGGAGATTAGCAGCTTCATGGCTTTGTGTTAAGTCAGCAACTCCCATATCGAAAATGATGCTGCGTGTGTGAGCGTGCTTTTTGTTCCTCTCAATTGGATTTGTAATTTTATAAGAAGGGCCTTTTAAGAATTCTATGGGCTTCATAGTGATAAAGAAGGTGATGTCTAATGCTGGAGCCCCAGCCTGGCAGCACAAGGATACACTGTGCCCCTGAGGATTGCTAGACTGCTTGATGCTGATCTTGTTAGGGAGCAACAAATGGACTTTCTCCGACAACAGGCCTTCTGATGAATTTTTTTCCTTATTGATTACTGTGCTGAAAAATTACCCAAAGGGAATTGTGCGGCTTTAAGTAATGGGAATGTTTTTTTTTTCCAAAGAAAATAATGGAAGTTTATCGTTTGAGTGGTTTTCTAATTAAAAATCCTATCGACTAAATTCCAGAGCTTGTGTGCAGAGATGGGGGCTCGGAGCTATTAAGTGCTGTATTAGATTGCGCAATCAATATCTCAACAGTGGTGGTATTTATCCAGGCTGGGCAGATTCAGTTTCCCCTCCCCGAACCGCAGTGTATTGCTTTGCGTAGCAGCTGCCTTCACAGGCATGTAATGTACACCCAAATTGGGTTGTGTGATGAGAGTCAATGGAACAACGCAAATACCAAGCCCGGCATCTGCTGGGACAAGAGTTTCAGGGGAGATTATGGTGCTGTTGTGTGCGGAAGCAGGCATGTAGATGCTCGAGGAGGCACTTGTGAGCATGTGTGTGTGTGAACTTTATCCTGGGCTCCTCAATCACGTCACTGAACTTTGTCAGGGAGCGTTCCCTATTAGCTCAGTATGTACTGTTATGAGCCAGGGTTTAGAGATCCCCAATGTGTATCATGGAGTTCACCTGACCCACAACTTTTAATAGATTGTGAATTGGGGAGCACACGGCCTACTCTAGAGGTGTGGTACAGCAGACATGGAAAAGTATTTTTTAAAAGCAAAACAATGTTTATTCTACCAAATTCTACCATAATTTACCAAAATTCACTAGACTCTGGGGTGGTCCCGGCGGATTGGAAATTAGCAAACGTGACACCACTGTTTAAAAAAGGAGGTAAGCAGAAAGCGGGTAATTATAGGCCAGTGAGCTTAACTTCGGTAGTAGGGAAGATGCTGGAATCTATCATCAAGGAAGAAATAGCGAGGCATCTGGATGGAAATTGTCCCATTGGGCAGACGCAGCATGGGTTCATAAAGGGCAGGTCGTGTCTTACTAAGTTAGTGGAATTTTTTGAGGACATTAACAGTGCGGTAGATAACGGGGAGCCAATGGATGTGGTATATCTGGAAGCCTTTGACAAGGTGCCACACAAAAGGTTGTTGCATAAGATAAAGATGCATTGCATTAAGGGGAAAGTAGTAGCATGGATAGAGGATTGGTTAATTAATAGAAAGCAAAGAGTGGGGATTAATGGGTGTTTCTCTGGTTGGCAATCAGTAGCTAGTGGTGTCCCTCAGGGATCAGTGTTGGGCCCACAACTGTTCACAATTTACATAGATGATTTGGAGTTGGGGACCAAGGGCAATGTGTCCAAGTTTGCAGACGACACTAAGATAAGTGGTAAAGCAAAAAGTGCAGAGGATATTGGAAGTCTGCAGAGGTATTTGGATAGGCTAAGTGAATGGGCTAGGGTCTGGCAGATGGAATACAATGTTGACAAATGTGACGTTATCCATTTTGGTAGGAATAACAGCAAAAGGGATTATTATTTAAATGATAAAATATTAAAACATGCTACTGTGCAGAGAGACCTGGGTGTGCTAGTACATGAGTCGCAAAAAGTTGGTTTACAGGTGCAACAGGTGATTAAGAAGGCAAATGGAATTTTGTCCTTCATTGCTCGAGGAATGGAGTTTAAGACTAGGGAGGTTCTGCTGCAATTGTATAAGGTGTTAGTGAGGCCACACCTGGAGTATTGTGTTCAGTTTTGGTCTCCTTACTTGAGAAAGGACGTACTGGCACTGGAGGGTGTGCAGAGGAGATTCACTAGGTTAATCCCAGAGCTGAAGGGGTTGGATTACGAGGAGAGGTTGAGTAGACTGGGACTGTACTCGTTGGAATTTAGAAGGATGAGGGGGGATCTTATAGAAACATATAAGATTATGAAGGGAATAGATAGATAGATGCGGGCAGGTTGTTTCCACTGGCGGGAGAAAGCAGAACTAGGGGGCATAGCCTCAAAATAAGGGGAAGTAGATTTAGGACTGAGTTTAGGAGGAACTTCTTCACCCAAAGGGTTGTGAATCTATGGAATTCCTTGCCACAGTGAAGCAGTAGAGGCTCCTTCATTAAATGTTTTTAAGATAAAGATAGATAGTTTTTTGAAGAATAAAGGGATTAAGGGTTATGGTGTTCGGGCCAGAAAGTGGAGCTGGGTCCACAAAAGATCAGCCGTGATCTCATTGAATGGCGGAGCAGGCTCGAGGGGCCAAATGGCCTACTCCTGCTCCTAGTTCTTATGTTCTTATGTATAATGAACTCAAGTTAACCTTTTTAAAACAAACAGTGAATATCTTAGCAACCATTAATTCAAAGATAACCCCCAAAGAATACAACACTAAGTAATCCTTTAAGCTGTTCTTTTAACATCCAAAAGACGTTGAACAGAAGCACATCAGGGTTTACATTCAATACTGAAAACATTTAAATTTCTGAATTCACCAAATGATCAAGAGACAGTCCTTCATGGCAGAGAGATCAACAGTACAGCTGCTTTGGCTGACTTCAGCTGCAACACACTGAAAAACGAAACTAAAAAGACAGAGACACACCCAAGCTTTCCTCAAAGTGAAAGTAAAAAGCAGAACCAGAGCTCAGCTCCACCCACACTCTGACATCACTGCAGTAATATGAGCAGCCAAACATTTCTTAAAGCGACATTCTCATGACAGTACACAGGCTGCCTGCCTCTCAGGACATCAGAACTGGACAAAGAAAGACCAAGAAGGTGGCGGTTTCAGTGCCTGGACTGTGTGGCATTGGCTGGACTCGATAATCAGGCCTCGGTTACCCTCCACCAGACTAGAAATTGAGAGGGAAAACATGATCCAGCTGATCCTTTCTGAGCAGAGGCTACTGAAAGACCACAAGATATTGTAGCAGAAATAGACCATTCGGCCCATTGAGGATGCTCGACCATTCGATCATGGCTGATATGTTCCTCTTTCATCCCCATTCTCCTGCCTTCTCCCCATAGCCCCTGATCCCCTTATTAATCAAGAACACCAGGGGTGGGATTCTCCGAACCTCCACCGGGGAAGGGGTTTACGCCATGCCGGTCGGGGGCCGGTGGCAGCATAACCCCCCCCCCCCCGGCAATTCTCCAGGCCCTGAGTGGCCGTCATTTCCTGGCCAGTCCCGCCGGCGAAAAATGGACATGTTCCCACACGGCGGGACCTGGCTAGTAGGCCGGCTAGGTGAGTCCTGGGGGGGAGGGCAGATCCGGCCCGGGGTGGGGGCGGGGGCCACGGTGGCCTAGCCCCCACGGTGGCCTGGCCCGGGATCGGGGCCCACCGGTCTGCGGGCGGGCCTGTGCCATGGGGGCAATCTTCACTTCCGCGCTGGCCTCTGTAGGGCTCCGCCATGGCCGGCGTGGAGAAGAACCCCCCTGCGCATGCGCAGGAACACGCCAGCCTGTCTGCGCATGCGCCAACTCGCGCCGGCCATTTGCCGCCAGTTGGCGCAGCGCCAACCCCTCCGCCGCCGGCCTAGCCCCCGGAAGTGTGGAGGATTCCACAACTTCCGGTCGGCCCGGCGCCGGACTGGTTCGTGCCGCTCTTGGTACTGGCGTCGGGCCATCCGGCGAGTTGCGGCCGAATCCCGCCCCAGATTTGTGCTTGAGGCGCTGTTACCTTTTCATGTGTGTATATCAAAGGATTGAGGGGCTGGGCAGCTCTGAGGTTGGGACGGGTGAGGTTGTTGGAGGGGAAGGTGCAGTGTGAATAGAAAGTATTGGGGATCTGTAGTGGGCATGGAGAGGGATGGACTGGCCTCTGAATGGAGTTGGACAGCCAATTTTATTAACAAACAGCTCATTAAGGTAGATTTTTCTGGGCTGGTCTACTTTTGTCAGATGCTAAGCGACCCCCCCCCCCCCCCCCCCCCCCCCCCCACCCCCCTTGCCAAATGGGAGCCACTAGTTTAGTTGACAAGGCATTCAGCTGGCTTTTTGACCATGTATTGTGTCATGGTGAGGACAGTCTTTCCATTCCCCATTATCTAAACATGCACATTCCTGAAGGCTGGTCGTGACCTGACTAACCTCTTTCCACCCGATCTTGTCGAGGGGAGTTAATGCCAAGTATTGTGTCAATACCTTCCCTTGTTGAAATCAGGTATCAAGGCATTGAGCACAAGACTATCTATCCTGTATGGCCTAGTGCCTCACTAGGCTGTGCATTTAACAAGTGGGCTATTTGAATGTCGATTTTATCATACAGAACCCTTTAGAGCTCTTTAATATACCCGAGTTGTTCCTATGGAGCACACACTATATACTATTTAACCTCAAATGATTTCAATTTGCTGAATTTGGAGCAGCTCAACTTTAAGCAAATGAGACTAGTCCTCACTCCTTTCCCCCTCCCTTCTGCCCCATCCTCTCCCATCCCTCCCCCTCTCCTCCTCTCCTCTCCCCTCCCTCTCCTGTCCCCCCTTCCCTCCCTCCCTCTCCCCTCCCATCCTCTCCTCTCCACTCCCTCCCTCTCTCCTCCCTCTCTCCTCTCCCCTCCCTCCCTCCCTCCCTCTCTCCCCTCCCCTCCCTTCCCTCCCTCTCTCTTCCCTCCCTTTCCCCTCCTCTCCATTCCCTCTCTCTCTCCCCTCCTCTCCCTCTCTCTCTCCTTCTCTCGCCTTCCACCCCTTCCTGTCTCCTCTCCCTCCCTCTCTCCTTCTCTCCCTCCCTCTCTCCTTCTCTCCCCCTCCCTGCCCTCGCCCCCTACCCTGCCCTCCCTCCCCCACTTTGCCCTCCCTGCTCCCATGTCCTGCCCTCCCTCCTGCCCTGCCCTCCCTCTCCTGCCTATTGTATTATCATAACTATCAGCATTACAAGGGTTAATGCAGTGTCACGTATAGGCACTAGATGGAGCTGCAGATACAACTATAAAGGTAGTGATGCTAGACCTTAGGGGAGGAGTGTATGCAGGAGACAGCTAGTGAAGGTCAGAAGAGCAGTTAGTGTGAGAAGGTTAGGTTATAGTTTATACCAGTAGTGAGATTAGCAGTAGGAGAGTAGTTAGATGTTATTGATCAGTTCTGTATTCTAAAGGACTTAGTGTCGAAACCCAGTTTAGTAGTGTAAATAAAATCATTGCTTTGTTTGAGTAAAAGCTATACTGTGTTCTTCGTGGGACACTATGCTCACCATCCTAAATAAGGAACACAAAGAACACCACATGATACCAGGAGTCTATTCCTTATAAGAAACAGCAATTACATTAGGTTAGAATAGCAATGGAGATTGAAGAAGCAATCCGGAAGCTACAACTCAGAAAAAATCTACCGTAAAGACTGATCAGAAGATGGAAGGTCTCAAGAAGTCTGAGCACTTCAAGACACATGATAAACTATGCCAGAACTGGGCTTTCTTTAAGCAACAGTTTGTCGTCTTTATTTCTGCCTCCTCACTTGAAAATGCATCAGACCAATGCAAAATAGTACTCCGACTAAATTTGGCGGGACCGCAAGCATTGGAGCTGTTTAATTTGTTTGAATTCAGTACAGATGAGGATAAAAATAAATACAGCATGGTGCTACAGAGATCACCGATCATGAAAAAATTCTATGAGTGCTACATGTTAAACAAACGGCTGCAGTCCAGAGGAGAGTCTGCAGATTCAGACATCACAGTTCTTTAGCTGCGAGTGCAGTCCGGTAATTTTTCCTCGGCCTCCGAGACTATGCTGCGAGATAACTTTTCATTCGGAATAAGCGGTGAATAGGTGGGCGAGAAAAAATTGCGAAGACCAGTGTTGTCGATGAAGACGCTACAAATATGTGTACGGCAAGCGAGCAGGCATTGAGCGAATATGACAAATTCTTGGCTAAGGAAAAGCGTGCAAAATCGATAAACGTGGCTGACACCATCAATGCTGTGGCTCAGCAAAGAAAATTGCATACAATGGCTGGCAGCCATTTTGAAAGTGATGTCACGAACGTGATGACGTGCACACGCTGTGGACACGCCTACATTCAAAAAGATTGTCCGGCGAGGGGGAAACATTGTTCCAATTGTGGCAAACTGAACCACTTCGCAGCACAGTGTCGTTTATCAGCAACTGTGCCAGTAACCAAATTTAAAAGTCTTATAGTGATTGCAGACAGATCCAAAGTGTGCAAAGTGCTGAGAAAAAAATCCAAAATTATAGCAGATAAAGAGAATTGCTCACCACATTCACTTTCGGATACCTTCATGATAGAAGCTATCACGAGGATTGATTTACTGGATCGAGAAGAAAGACCAGGAAAAGCACTCTCATAGATAATAAAGGAGTGGACTGCCTCACTAGAAATGATTGGAAATTGATCCCATTTAAGATTGATACAGGACGCATGCAAATATTATCAAGTACCGATCTTTAAAGCAAGCAATCATAAAGCCTCTGATAAAGCAGTCCGCCTGCAGGCTCACAGATTACAACGGTAACATGATAGCTACAAAGGATCATGCTGTCTCGTCGTGAAGAATGGTAAAATTGAGATACCCTTCGACTTCGAGGTGATAGAGGGTGAGAAATAGTCATTGATTGGTGTTGAATCTTGTGAAAGATTTCAGCTAGTTGAAAGGATTCACTCAACCAGTACTTCAGATGACACAGATGTTGAGTCCAAGGAAGACTTGGGTGACTTAGAGCAGCACGGCAGCACAGTGGTTAGCACAGTTGCTTCACAGCTCCAGGGTCCCAGGTTCGACTTCCGGCTTGGGTCACTGTCTGTGCGGAGTCTGCACGTTCTCCCCGTGTCTGCGTGGGTTTCCTCCGGGTGCTCCGGTTTCCTCCCACAGTCCAAAGATGTGCAGGTTGGGTGGATTGGCCATGATAAATTGCCCTTGGTGTCCAAAAAAGGTTAGGGGGGGTTACTGGGTTACGGGGATAGGGTGGAGCTGTGGGCTTAAGTAAGGTGCTCTTTCCGAGGGCCGGTGCAGACCCGATGGGCCGAATGACCTCCTTCTGCACTGTAAATCCTATGATTCTATGATGTGAACGACCTCTCCAAAGCTATGACTGATGCTGAAACATCAGAACTCGAGTTAGTCCGAATAGTGGAATCGCAAGCTCGTTTAATTTCTGAGATAGTACCAGTATCTGATCACAAACTACAGACCATAAAAGCCAAAACAACTTGACCCTCCAGAAGGTGAAACAATACCTCTGAGAAGGATGGCCTGCTGGATGCAAATCACCCTTTCAAGATATAAGAGATGATCTGACTACAATTGATGGTGTCCTGCTCAAGGGAGACAGGATAGTGATACCTGCCAGTTTACATTTCGAGATTCTGCAGCAGATTCATGAGGGTCATCAAGGCATCGAAAAGTGTCATAGGCGAGCCAGACAAATCGGTGTATTGGCCGGGAATAAACAGAGATCGATCAGTATGTTCAAGCATGGCCGATTTGTCAGATGCACCAGCCTGCACAGAGCAAAGAAACCATGCAACAGATGGAGATTGTGACCAGTCCATGGTACAAAGCGGGCATGGATTTATTCTATTTCCAGGGTCCTGACTACTTGATAGTCATAGACTATTACTCCAACATTCCAGAGGTAATGATGCTGAAAGATTTGACTGCCAGTTCAGTGATAAAGGCAACGGAATCGATTTTTGCACGACATAGAATACCTCTTGACATTGTCTCTGACAATGGTCCATGTTTCTCGAGTTGGGAGTGGACACAGTTTGCAGAGCAATATAATTTCAACCGAGTGACATCTAGCCCAGTGTTCTTCAAACTTTTTTTCCCGGGGACCCATTTTTACCAACCGGCCAATCTTCCGGACCCAACCCGGACGACCTTCGGGACCCACGCCGGCCGACCTTCGCGACCCACGCCGGCCGACCTGAGTAACCCACCATTTTCTCTTACCTTGTTTGCTGCTGACAAAAATGGAGGAAATGGTTTTGGGTCCCTTTGGCCCTCGTACACGCTCCTCCAATGGAACCTGTTGGATGAAGGTGAAGCCTTCCGGTGTCGGAAAGTATGGAGTCTCCATCTGTCCAAAGTTCTGCATTTCTTCCGTAAAATTTTATTAAATAAACCCCCCCCGCCCCCGAACTTGTAAAAAAAAAAAATTCTTTAAATGAATAAAATAAATGAAAAAAATAAAAATTAAATGAATAAAATAAATGAATAAAAAACGGTTACAGAGGAACGGTAAACAGATGAGCATGGAAATACCATGATTTGCATTCCTTTTATTCTCATATAGATGGAGACAGGAACATTACACACACAAACTACTTACTTCATTGCACCTTTTTAAATTACTCCAGATAATCAAGGAACAATGAAGTGAAATGATAAATTGTGCATGCACAAATGAGCGATTAAGCTTTTAAAATTTTAAAAAATAGCGGCCACATTGCGCATGTGCAGTGTTGCGCATGCGCAATGTGGCCGAAATTGTTTTACATGTTCACGGCCATTTTAATGGCCTCTTGCAGTCCGCGTTATTAAAAGCCGGCTGCTGTGCGAGGATTTGCGCGATCGGGAGCGCCGCGAAGGACGGCTCCACGACCCTCCCGACACCCGCCCGCGACCCACCTGCGGGTCGTGCCCCCGAGTTTGAAGAACACTGATCTAGCCCATATTATCCTCAGTCTAATGGGAAAGCAGAGAAACAAGTAGGGATGATTACGAAGTTACTCCGCAAAGCGAGTGAAGATGCTCAAGATGTGTTAACATACCGAGCAACACTTAGTGATGGGTCTCTCACCTGCTCAAATTTTGATGGGGAGAAGACGAAGAACCACTTTACCAGAGATCATCAGTCTAGAAACTATAATAAAGAGATACGTGAAAGAAACACGACCACAAAAAGAGGTCGACAATAGACATACCAAACCTCTGGCTGAACTTCAAGAAGACGACGTTGTGAGAATTCAGAATCCAGAAGGTGGCTGGCAAAATGTTGCGAAGGTTCTGGAGCAGGTAGCACCTAGGTTCTACTTAATACAAACAGAACAGGGATTGCTGTTCAGGAGAAACAGACAAGCATTGCTGCATGTCAAGCACTAGGTTCAAACTCAACATGACAAAGTTGTACCATGTGATGTCATATTCAAGGACATTGCCTTTCCAGATCCATACTTAGCACAGACCACAGCTGGAAGATGTGGCAGAGCAATCCAACACTTTGAACATTTCACTGAGACATTCTACAAGGAGAAGACGATCTGCAGAGAGACTGAACTTGTGATTGTATAATGAACCTGTACTCATCTAAATGATGTAACTGTCATTACAAAATACTGTATTGTATGATAATAAGATAGTGATAGTCAGGCCTTTAACGTCAGGGTTAAAGAAGATATCACAACCACTGTGCTAATTTTCTTTTACAAAGAAGGGGGGATGTGGTATTATCATCACTATCAGCATTGCAGGGGTTAATGTAGTGTCAAGAGTAGCCACTAGATGGAGCTGCAGATACTATATAAAGCAGTGATGCTCGACCTTAGGGGAGGAGTGTGTGCAGGAGACAGCTAGTGAAGGTCAGAAGAGCAGTTAGTGTGAGAAGGTTAGGTTATAGTTTATATCAATAGTGACATTAGTAGTAGATGAGTGTAGTTAGATGTTGTTGATCAATTCTGTATTTTAAAGGACGATATAATAACCTTTTATTGTCACAAGTATGAAATTACTGTGAAAAGCCCCTAGTCGCCACATTCAGGTGCCTGTTCGAGTAAGGTGGTACGGGAATTGAACCCGCGCTGCTGGCCTTGTTCTGCATCACAAACCAGCTGTCCAGCCCATTGAGCTAAACCAGCCCCTATCATGGCCAATCCACCTAACCTGCACATCAAAGTGTCGAAACCCAGTTTAGTAATGTAAATAAAATCACAGATTTGTTTAAGTAAAAGCTGCACTGTGGTCTTTGTGGAACACTACGCTAACCATTCTAAATAAGCAACACAAAGAACCACCACACTGCCCTCCTACCCTCTCCCCTGCCCTCCCTCCCGTGCCCTCCCCTGTCCTCTCACCCTCCCCCATCCCCTCCCCTGCCACCCTCTCCCTTCCCCTCCCACCCTCACCCCTCTCCCCTCCCCTCCCACTCTCTCCCCTCACTCCCTCTCCCCTGCCCTCCCTTACCCTCCCGCTCCCCTCTCACCTCCCTCTCCTGCCCTCTCACCTCCCCTCCCTCCTCCCCTGCCCTCCTCCCCTCCCCTCCCCTCCACTCCCTCCTTCCCAGCACCCTCTCCCTCCCTCGCTCCCTTTCTTTTGTGCACACTGTGGACTAATGATTGTCAACTCTCATCATGCCTGACAGGTACCTCCCGGAGGTCATGGCAGATGGATTAGCCAATCAGATTAATAATCCAGAGGTTGAGGTTGACATAACCAAACCGGACATGGCCATTCGCCAGCAGATCATGCAGCTACGGATAATGACCAATCGACTGCGGAATGCCTACGATGGGAATGATGTGGATTTCCAGGACACGAGTGAGTAGCCAGTTCTGTTCTGTCTTTATTGCTGTTTGCCTTTTAGTGAATGCAGTTGTGCTCAGGGATGTGAAAGAATTTACATGCTAAGGAGAGGCTCAATCCAGTAACACTGTCATTGGGATGCTTTGGATCAGGTTTTGTGTTTAACTCACTTGATACTTTCCCATTAATAATCTTTGTGCTCTTTCTTCATTAATTTTATTTTTATGCTACTTTTCCCCCTCTTAGCTCCTTCCTCTTCTATCACTCATCTATAGCATTCCTTCCAAGACCACACTCCCCGCTCCTCATTTTTTGAGGCCCTTCCTCTGTTTCTCATTCTATCCCCTTTGCCTCTGCAGTTTCATCTTGCCTTCTAACTTATTTTCTCAGTTGCGACCTCCAACTGTTTTTCCCGCGATCTCTACTCCTACTTTAGTCGAACGCTGAGACCATTTTCACATTTGCAGGCTTCCTCCTGACACTTTATCGTAAAGAGCACGTATTGCACATGAATTGAAACCTGCACCCTTGCATAGGCCCTGGCTAAGAATAAATAGAATAAAATAAATAAATGAAAATAAATCCCAAAATGTTGTCGCATCCGCTACCAGAGTTCACCTGTCCTATTCTCCATAGACATTTAATTAGGCTGAAAATGCTACACTGCCAGACGGGTGAACACTGGCTAATATTAATAGTCAGATTTATTTAGAGATTAAATAATAGAGAGGGCTCAAATCGTCTGTTTTAACTGGCTAGATTAGACACTACGTTCCAGAGTTGGGAGGATGAGGGGGTGAGAGGAATAAGGGAATTCTTTCTGGAGGGGCGGTTTGTAGGAGTTGACGGAGAAGTTTGGGATCCCACAGTCTGAAACCTTCAAGTATATGCAGGTGTGGGATTTCGCAAGGAAGATCTTTCCAACATTCCCGGTGATGCCATCTTCCTCGCCCTTGGAAAGAGTGCTGTCGGTGGCGGACATGGAGGAGGGGGCTACCTCCGCGATTTATGGGCGAATTCTGGAGGAGGACATGGTGTTGCTGGAGGGGTTTAAGACTAAGCGGGAGGAGGAGTTGGGAATGACACTGGAGGAGGGGATGTGGTGTGAACGCCATAACTTTGTGTGCGAGATTAGGGTTTCATAGATTATCATAGAATTTACAGTGTAGAAGGAGGCCATTCGGCCCATCGAGTCTGCATCAGCTCTTGGAAAGAGCACCCTACCCAAGGTCAACACCTCAACCCTATCCCCATAACCCAGTAACCCCACCCAACACTAAGGGCAATTTTGGACACTAAGGGCAATTTATCATGGCCAATCCACCTAACCTGCACATCTTTGGACTGTGGGAGGAAACCGGAGCACCCGGAGAAAACCCACGCACACACGGGGAGGATGTGTAGACTCCGCACAGACAGTGACCCAAGCCGGAATCGAACCTGAGACCCTGGAGCTGTGAAGCATTTGTGCTATCCACAATGCTACCGTGCTGCAATGCTACCGTTGATTCAATTAAAGGTGGTGCATAGGGCACATTTAACGAGGTCGAAGATGAGCTGTTTGTTTGAGGATGTTGAGGACAATTGTGAGCATGTGGGAGGGGCCCGGCCAATCATGTTCACTTGTTTCGGTCTTGCTGAGCTGGGGAGGTTTTGGGGTTCGTTCGTCAGCACCATGTCGGCAATCTTGCAAATAGATTTGGACTCCAATCCCCTAGGAGGCATATTTGGGGTATTGGACCTGCCGTAGCTACAGATGGGGACAGGAGTGGCTGTTTTAGCTTTCACCGCGCTGATTGGGTTATAGGTCAGCTTCCCCGCCCTGTGCCTTAGTATGGCTAGGGGACTTAATGGAATTCCATTAAATTCACCTTGAGAGGGGTGATCGAAGGGTTCTACAAAAGATAGCGCCCGTTCATTCGGTATTTCACAGAATTGGTCACAGTCAGCTGCTGTGAGGGTGGGGTGGGGGGGGGGGGGGGAGTAGGGTTTTGGGGGGTGGACTGGGGCACGGGGGTTTGATTTGTGGATTTTTTTGCACGAGTTTTGTTTGGGTTGGGGTACGTTTTCTTATGTTTTTCTTATCTTTAAAAAATTTAAAAGTATATTTTTATTGAAAAAATAGAAAGTTGTTAATTGGATCCACCACTGGTTGGTGAAGTTCAAATGAAGAGACAGCAGCTTTGTTGGAAAGAGTTTATTAGCTCACATTAAACACTACTCACATCCACCAGTGTCCCAGCTATCCCCATTTATCGGTGTGCAAATTCCATCACCTGTTTAATAACGTATTTAAACCGTAACAATGTGATTAGTAAGATATTGACAACACACAGCAATTGGAAGCACAAATCCTTCAAATAACAAAATAGACGCAGATCACAATAAGTTAAGTTACCTTCTTTGGAATCTATTTCTTTCACTTGATAATGCTCCATACACCTGCACAGTGTGAAGTTGAATGTGAGAATTTTACTGAGAATTTCCAATCCACAGTATTCCCGTGTCCTGATTGAGTTAAAATTGAGATATGCCGCCAGGGGAATTACTCGAAAGCTTTGAAGTTTGCACTTGTGTGTTGCGATCTAATATCAATGCCATCTCCCCACATTCACTGTACTTTAACGGTTCAGTGGTTAGATTAATTTAAATAAACTGTCAGTTCTGACCATCAACCAACTTTTGACATTATCAATTAAGAATTGGGAAAATCAACAAAGAAAAGCTCTCCCGGGCTAATATCCCCCATTGCCGTGCTCTGTTTGGCTATCTCTGCTACAACACTATTAAGAGCTGCAAATCACATGATCTATCACCTCCTGAAGCTGATGCAAACACTACAAGATATTATTTCATATTGATCATACTTTTATGTCAAGGTTTTCCATTCTACATTGGTGTGCCCACTTTGTTAAGTTGCCTGTGTAAACCTTTCGGACTGTAGTTATACCTTCCTACCACTAGTAGTGCTGTGGTGCCTATGTTTTACTCTACTGCTCTCCAGCCAACTAGACTGCACCTCTTCCCAAATTACTATATGTTCTGACAATTCCTTCACCCTGTGCTTGCCGACCTACATGTCCTATGTCCTGGCCCATCCATCATGCCTGAAATTTAAAACTTCCTAATTTTCAAATCCCTCAAAGGCCTCAGCCCTCGCTATCTCAGGAAGCTCTTCCAGCCTTACCTCCTCCAACCCAGAACCCCTTTGGGATCTCACATCATTCCACGATTTACAGCTGTTAGTGTAGCTGGGCTCGGACCTGGGAGCATAGCTGGGGCACGTAGCTGGGAACATAGCTCGCACGTAGCTGGGAGCGGAGCTGGGCGTGGAGCTGGGCTCAGACCTGGGAGCGTAGCTGGGCTCAGGGCTGAGAGCGTAGCTGGGAGCATAGCTGGGCTCAGAGTTGGGCTTAGAGCTGGGAGCGTAGCTGGGCTCGGAGTTGGGAGCGTAGCTGGGCTCGGAGCTGGGAGCGTAGCTGGGCTCGGAGCTGGGAGCGTAGCTGGGAGTGTAGCTGGACTCGGAGCTGGGAGCGTTGCTGGGCTCAGAGCTGGGAACGTAGCTGGGAGCGAAGCTGGGCACGGTGCTGGGAGCGTAGCTAGGAGCTTAGCTGGACTCGGAGCTGGGAACGTAGCTGGGAACGTAGCTGGGAGCGAAGCTGGGCACGGAGCTGGGAGCAAAGCTGGGCACGGAGATGGGAGCAAGACTGGGCTTGGAGCTTGGCACGGTGATGGGAGCGAAGCTGGGCACGGAGCTGGGCTCAGGGTTGAGAGCCTAGCTGGGCTCGGAGCTGGGAGCCTAGCTGGGCTCGGAGCTGGGAGCCTAGCTGGGCTCGGAGCTGGGAGCCTAGCTGGGCTCAGAGCTGGGAGCCTAGCTGGGCTCAGAGCTGGGAGCCTAGCTGGGCTCTGAGCTGGGAGCCTAGCGGGGCTCGGAGCTGGGAGCCTAGCGGGGCTCGGAGCTGGGAGCCTAGCGGGGCTCGGAGCTGGGAGCCTAGCGGGGCTCGGAGCTGGGAGCCTAGCTGGGCTCGGAGCTGGGAGCGTAGCTTCGGGTGTAGCTGGGCTCAGAGCTGGGCTGGGAGCGTAGCTGCGCTCGGAGCTGGGAATGTAGCTGGGCTCGGAGCTGGACACGAACTGGGAACGTAGCTGGAAGGTAGCTGCGCTCGGAGTTGGGAGTATAACAGAATCTTTTGTATTAACACATTTGAATTTCCCTTAGGTGACGATAGCAGTGGATCGGGAAGCGGAGATTCCTGCTCAGAGGATGGCTGTGGCAGGAGAAGGTTCATCAATGCTGCAACCAGGTCACCCATTGTCTATGCCATCCCGGAGAAGAGCGGGAAATCCAAACTGGGAAATGGGGGTAATGCCCTGCGATGCTCAGCCACTTCGTTCCACCTGCTGGCCTTGGCCCTTGCCCTGCCATTTTTCTGTCGGTAGAATCCTTTATGGGGCACGAGAGAGAGACTGAGGCAAAACCTTTGCCAAAAAGGACAAGCATTTTGTTTAACTTTGCAACAAAAATAAAAGAATCTTATGGCTATTTGTAAATTCTGGCGGTGCTGGAGGTGAACATACTTTGGATCTTTGAACACTTTGGGGAGGGGAGTTTCCTCTGCACAGTTGGAGGAGGTCCCAGTGCTTTTCAAGCCAAATTTTATTTCTTCACCTTTGGGATATCTGGTCACCCGTTCTCAACACAACCCAAACACAAGCTCCCACTGGGAGACCAGGAGATTTCTGTGCATAGAAAGGCTAATCATTAAAAAAAAAAAGCCCTAAGTTTGAGATTGAACTCCTCTTCTTGAAGGTAAACATGCCAGCGAAGTATTATCTGGTACATCGTGTACATTGACAGTACAGGCACCCACAGGGATGTCGTGTTGGATGTTATCCTATGAGACCAGGTCAGTTGCATCATTGTGGAATACTAGGATCGGTCTCCCTGGAGATTTATTTTCCCCAATAGCAAGGCTATTTGGTCTTGGCCTGTAGTATATGAAGCGTTGGTATAATTGTTTGTGAAACGTTCTTATCGCGAGGGTCTCTTTCTCGTGCTACGCCTTTAAAAGCAAAATGGCGGTCAATATTTCTCAAAAGGCTCAGAGAGTGACTGATGCTACTTGTACCGTTGTTAATGCTGCACTGTCAAGATGGTAGAGATTGGGATTGTTGAATTCGGTGGTGGGGTGGGGCGGGGAGAAGGGGGGTGCAAGCAGGATGAGAGTGAGAAGTTACCTTCTCCAGGTATTCAAACTTTTTTTTTTAAATTGGGCGATTGACACCATCCTCCTCGTAATTGTGACACAAATGCCCCTTCAAGGCCACAGCCGGGCATCTGCTGCTGCCTCATGCAAACGAGTCACTTGTATTCATTTTTGCTTGGACAGAAGGGTTAACGGAAAGCTAGAATAGGCAGAGGGGAAGTTTCAAAAAGAGAAAATGATTACAGGATCGCACACGCAAACAAAAACAAAAAAAAACAACTTCCAGCTGACCCGGGGCAGACAATTAAAATTCAGCAGCGGTGCACAGGAGGGAGATGAATAAAATGTTCCCTTACTTTCTGGTTCTTAAATTCTCAATTTACTGAAAGACCAAGGTCAATAAATGGGTGTGGTGGTGGTCGTGGGGCCGAGAAAAGGGTATGGGCCACAGATCAGATACCTTTAATGTATGTTGTCCATTATGTGGTAGAGGTGTGATAGCATTGTTGTGTTTTAAAATCCGGCTACCGTTTTGAGCCCAAAAGGCAGCAGCCAGCAGAGGCATCCTGAGGTAGCAATGCTGGGAAATGTTGCGTCCGAATAGGGTGGTCACTGCCTTTGAACTGCAAAAATTAAATAAGGAAAAATAATTCAGTCACGTTGCTTGAAAAGACATCAACAGGATATCTCACTCGGTGGGTAAGGGGTGGTTTTGCATTGGCAATAGAGAGCTGGCTGCGTGACAGCTGTTCAGCTCTCCAGTTGCACCCATTCATTGGAGGAATTAATTTCGTCCTCGGCGTTGCCTGTATGCTTTTTGGGGGGGAAAAATGTTTTAAATCTAAATTGCACTCCGGAATAGCATGCTAACCTCCAGTTTATTTCTATTAGCTCTCTTAACATCTCTCGTTTTCTGTTTAATTTAATATTTCATTTCAAACCTGTACATCCCCATCTCTCCCAACCAAAATTAATTCCAATCTTATGTGAACAGGGGCTGGTTTAGCAAGGTGGGCTAAATCGCTGGCTTGTAATACAGAACAATGCCAGCAGCGCGGGTTCAATTCCCGTACCAGCCTCCCCGAACACGCGCCGGAATGTGGCGACTAGGGGCTTTTCACAGTAACTTAATTGAAGCCTACTCGTGGCAATAAATGATGATGATTATTATTATTAATAAGTATGTTGTTAGGTATTTTCTCCCACAATGATTTGATATATCAGTGGTGACTCTGGTTGTGCTTGTTTCTCACCCAGTGGTGACCTGGGATAACCTCGCAACCATCACCCTCTCAGCCAGCGGTGACCCTGGGTAACCATGTCACCCTACCTCACCCAATGGCAAGCCTGGATGACCCCTCACCACCTCGCTCAGTGGTGACCCTGCATAATCTCGCACTCAGTGGTAATCCTGGGTAACCACTTGGCCAGTGGTGACCCTGCATAACCTCTCGGCCAGTGGTGATCCTGCATAACCTCTCACCCAGTGATGACCCTGGATAACCCCATACCCCGTGGTGATACAGGACATGCTCTTAGCCCCCCCCCCCCCCCCACCCCATGAACAGTTTTGCCTTGTTTTACAGGAAGTAACCTTTAGGGTGTCCATATGGTGTTTGCTTATAGGCCTCCATTAAACAAAACTTTGTATTTTTTTATTAAAAGGTACTTTATTTAGTTTGCTAGGTCGCAGATGTCACATGGTAGAAGATTACTTTGTTCATATTTTTAAATTACATTTTTACTCAGCAATTCTTCATGATATGCTGACACAGCAGAAAGCACTGGAAGGGACGCAAAAAGGCCAAAAACAAAGTCAAATGTATTGACGATCGAAACTGTCTGTCAGGACCTGACCGATTTATAAAGATTCCCACTGTCAAACTCCGTTCAAACCATTCAAATCTCCTCAGAATATTTCATTTATTAACGGCTGTTCTGTTGATTTTCTCCCTTCCCTCTAACCAGACAATTGAGAATCAAATGCCTGCTTTCCTTTTCGGATGCTACATCCCAGTTTCTGCTTCATGTTGGGTCCTGTTTTACATGCACGTTGCTCATATTCTAGCTGGTGATTGTGATTCTATGAGAAAAATATATATTTTAATTTTTTTTGCACTGTCTCAACTTTGGGTTTTAAAATAAAACGTAACTGGGAACAACACCCCCCCCCCCTCCAAAAAGAACTCCCCGTCTCTCTTTCACGGCCTGTCGAAATCATTCTGTTGCATCCCCCCTCTCCCCCCCCCCCACTCAATTATTCCCCCTCCCACTCGCTCTCTTGCACAGCAGGGAGTGAACTTTTACAATGAGATCAGAGGTGCAGTTTACATGTGATTAACATTTCTCGGTACCTTTATGAGTGAATGGTTTAGGATTTTTTATATTACCGCAGGTGTAAATTTTTATAAAATCTATTAAGTTCACAGAAAAAAAGCCACCTTTTTGATGACAATGGGAAGGAGTGTAACGAATTGGGAGAATGATTTGCTGCGATCGGAGGAGAAAGTCTTTTTTAACCTAGTAATCCATGTACTCAACACTAGTTAAGTCAACTGTATGGAGGAATCCACACACATTGCTTTTGGGGTTGCAAGGCACCAGATCAATTGAACGACCTTGCCTAACTTAATCTGTGGTGAGCCTTGTCCAATATGGAATTGCTAGTTGAGTCTGGCTTCAGGAGGCTTCATGGGTAGTTGACAAGAGGGCCTACTCAGCTCCCTTCCACTCATCCCAGCTAACAGGTCGCCTTTTATGTGTGTGGAGAAGGCATATTGGAAATAGTTTTACAGACACAGCATAGCAAGCATGTACATCTCAAAATAATGAAACATAATAGGACCATCTCCATTCCTTTCCCCTTCCCCTTCCCTTCACCATTTAAGTTGTTAACTACACCTTCCTGTCTTTTGTACTAATATCAGCTCAGGGTTCATGCAGTTCTGACACTAAACATAAGAGAGACAAGCCCTGAAAGGCCTACCTTTATCCTGTGATGTTCGACACTTTGCATAATCATCGGTCATCTTTTGAGAATTCATTTGGGATGTGGCAGGGGGTTAGGATCGAGGCATCTTGTGCATCATCGTTGGTAACACATGCATCTTCACTCGTCTTTACAAAAAAGGCAGCGTTTGACTTATTGGGGCCTTTCAACTGCCTCTAGTTTCTTGGCCCTGTTTTGTTTCGGCACCTGGTAATTGGCAGCATCTGTTGGTTTTTTTCTTTGGTTGCCATTCTTGGGGGAGTAAGGGTGGTGGTGAGGTCGCTGGTGGTTCCTTGCAGGCTAACCAACCTTGTAAAATCTGGTGTGTGCGCTGCACTAATGGGACCCCCACTGTTGGTTTGGAGTCAAACATGAGCAAGCATGGGGGAGATTGCTGGAGAGAAGGGTTCTCCATGGCCCCTTAAATTCCAGGTGGAATTTTCTTCTCATTTAATTGTGGTCCAGTTATGTCATACTAGATGGTCCAAAGGTCTACAAGTCAGAGGGCCATTTTGCATCCCACATTCTCTTGCTCTCAATTCCTGGTGTGGTTGCCAACATATCCGTTTGTTTGCCGAAAGCACAAAAATGTTGGATTGGTCTTTATAGAGTCGGGGAAGGAGTAGAGGGCCTGTTGTGCCTGGGAGGACCTCTTAAATGGCTCTTACCACAAACGTGTATTGCCACCATGCCAACAGCAGCCTCGGGCCTAGGTAGCACAGCTCTAGCCCCTGTGGCCATGTAATCCCAGTGGATTGTTTTGCTCACTTCATGGGTCCACTGGCATTTGCCCCATCAAGTTGAAACACCTCACAAGTCATTCTGTGCCTTTTTAAACTCAAAAGGAATGTATTAAATGTCATTATGGTAGTCTCCCTTTAATTTTAATGTTGATCGTTTGATTGGGCTGTTTACTGTCAATAACCTCCAAGACTAAGATGCTTTGGAAATCAATGTTGTTAAGTCTTTCTTTATTGTGTTATTTTGTTGCTTTAAAAAAATAACAAAAATACACACTCACCCGTTTACTACACTTTTGGTTTCAAAGCTTTTCAGAAAATAAAAAGAACATTTTGAGTCTAATGTCTCAGCTATTCTTGCCTCTTTCAAAACTCGCATTTCACAACCTCTCGGTGTCCCAAAGTGTTCGACAGCCAATTTCAACATGTCGTAATTGCTGTATTTTTGAAAGGTAGCAACGAGCTTGCATACAGTAAGGGACACAAAGAACACGGTGGTAATGGCCAGATTATTTGTTTTCAGTGATGTTCGTTCAGGGATAGATACTGTCCAGGTAAAAAAAGAAATCACATCCCAGGTTCGATTCCCGCTTGGGTCACTGTCTGTGCGGAGCCTACACGTTCTCCCCGTGTTTGCGTGAGTTACCTCCGGGTGCTCCGGTTTCCTCCCACAAGTCCCGAAAGAGGTGCTTGTTAGGTGAATTGGACATTCTGGATTCTCCCTCTGTGTACCCGAACAGGCGCCGGAGTGTGGTGACTAGGTGCTTTTCTCAGTAACTTCATTGCAGTGTTAATGTAAGCCTACTTGTGAGAATAATAACGATTATTATTATCATTTCATGACCTCAAAGTTTCCCAAAGTGCCTCACAGCCAATTAATTACTTCTGAAATGTTGTCATGTAGGAAACATCGTTCTGGGCACATCAAACTCTCACAAACAATGTGATAATGACCAGATCATATCATGTAGATTGAGGGATAAGTATTTATTATTTATTCTTCCATGTGATGTGGGCATTGGCTGGCATATTTTGCCCATCCTCAGTTGCTCCTGAACTGAATGACTGATTATAATAATAACCTTTTATTGTCACAAGTATGAAGTTACTGTGAAAAGCCCCTAGTCGACACATTCTGGCGCCTGTTCGGGTAAGCTGGTATGGGAATTGAACCCGCGCTGCTGGCCTTGTTCTGCACCACAAACCAGCTGTCTAGTCCATTGAGCTAAACCAGCCTGATCGGCCTTTCAGCGCAGTTGAGAGTCAACCACATTGTCAGAGGACTTATTAATTGAATTTATATTCCATCAGCTGCCATAATAGCAGCCTTCTTCTTCAACGTAATGTCGACGGGATCTTTCACATATATCTGAGGGGGCAGGTGGGGCCACAATTTAACAACTCACGCAAAAGCCCCTCCAACAGTGCTGCACTCCTTCAGCACTGCGTTGAAGTGTCGACCTACATTTTATGCTCACATTTTGAGTGGGATTTGAACAAAACAACTTAGATTTATCTAGCACCTTTAACTTAGTGAAGTGTCTCTAGGCGTTTCACAGGAACATTATTAAAAACTCGTATGGCTCAACCACACTTGGAGCTAATAGGCACGATCGGACGACCTCGTTACGCCCGACTTGGTGACGCCACAAGGCCGTGCGAGATTTGCGCGATGAAGATTAACATATTTAAATGCGGCTAATTTAAATATGTCAGTGCCCAATTCTCCCGAGGTCCGGGAACGAACGCCCATGCCTGGGAGACCTCGCCATGGCGCTGTTTAGCACTGGTCCACACAAACATAGAACATACAGTGCCGAAGGAGGCCATTCGGCCCATCGAGTCTGCACCGACCCACTTAAGCCCTCACTTCCACCCTATCCCCGTAACCCAATAACCCCTCCTAACCTTTTTGGTCACTAAGGGCAATTTATCATGGCCAATCCACCTAACCTGCACGTCTTTGGACTGGGAGGAAACCGGAGCACCCGGAGGAAACCCACGCAGACACGGGGAGAACGTGCAGACTCCGCACAGACAGTGACCCAGCGGGGAATCGAACCTGGGACTCTGGTGCTGTGAAGCCACAGTGCTATCCACTTGTGCTACCGTGCTACCCTGAACATGGACCAAGTGTAACAGCGCTGGTGGGGTGGGGGGGGGCTCCCAGTTTACCGGATGCCCCCGGGTGGTCAGGCTCTGGCTGGGATGGTACCATGACACTCCCGCTAGAACCTCGGCACTGACAGCATGGCACCTTGGTGCCACCCGGGCACCCCGGTGATGCCACCCTAGCACTGCCAAGGTGCCCAGGTGGTGCTGGTATGGGCATTGGCAGTGCCAGGTTTCTTGGATCAGGCCCAGGGGTGTCCTCCCCTTAAGAGGTGGGGTGAGGGCGTCTCGAAGATCCCTTTAGAGGTAGGTTCGAGTAGTGGGGGTGGGGATGGTCTGGAGGCTGTAGTAGGGTGTCAGAGGAGTTCAAGTGATCGGGCCGGCCTATAAAAATGATGCCTAGATCTCTTCCTGCACTGATGAGCTGAAGCTCAGGAAGTGAAGTAAGTATGGCCTTGGTGGGGCACTGCAGCGCTGACAAAGACCCCGCGACTCACCCAAAACGGGACTCTCTTTTTGGTCATTAAATCGCGCTATGGTTAAAGAGGAAGGTTTTAAGTAGCTTAAAGGAGGAAAGTGAGATGGAGTGGCAAAGGATTGTGGAGAGGGAATTCCAGAACTTGGGCCTAGGTAACTGAAGGCACGCCCACCAATGGTGGAGCAATTATAACTGGGGATGTACAGGTTGCCAAAATTAGAGGAGCACCGAGATCTTAAAGGAAGTTTTGTGGCAAGTGGGTAGTCTCTTGAGTTTCTCTGACTAAGGAAGGTATCTCCAAAACTCAGTCAAACAAGTTGAGTATCCAACCTGCAAAATCCTTCCCACATGGCAGGCAGTAAGAGTGGGAGTGACTGCCGGTTAGCTGTGCTTCATGCAGAATGGCAGCCCTCAAGCGGGAAGCCCCTGGCGACGGAGTAGTGTGACCTGTTCCAGGAAAAACCTCGCTCCGGGAACAGATGAAAGTCTGTTTATTTTTGCAGCAGAACCTTCCATTCTGGAACATTCCCAAACACCCCAGATGATGGAGACTTGTTCATCTTCACCTCACAATGAAAACAACAGCAACCTGTCACTGAAAGACCAATAATCCATTACTGGCTGCAGTTTCCATTAGCACTGGTAAGAACCCGATGGTATACGTGTACATAGCTAATCAACCTAGATTGCAAAGATTACAAATAATGACCTAGATATTGAAGCAGATGGTGAATGTATTTACATTGTGGTTTAAAGTGAGTATTTACAATGTGTTAGAATTTCACACCACTATTGCCCATTTAGTGATCATCGTGATGCCCTGCGGCTGTAGTGCTCGCCATGTTGTCTTGGGGGAGGTGGAGGCAGTCCCTTGACCTCTCTGCGTACGTGGCTGTGAGGATAGCGGTGATGGACCTCATGGTGCGGAGATCATCCTGCAACTGCACTACCTGTAGGGGCACCGTGGGACAAAGGAGGTACATCCTGTGGATTGTGTATTAATAGCTCCATCCGCACCACCCAGTGCTCAACATGCTGTGGGTCCACTCGCACCAAGCCAATGTCTGAAACCCCATGTATCACATCTTTCTGTGTCACCCACCCTACAAACTCCGTCAGATACCACAATCACTCCCCCACCAACCCTCTCCCAGCACCGACACCAAAATTCCCAGCACCACACCATGCCACCAAGCTTCCAAGTGCCTTGTCCATGGCCATGTGTACCTGGAATGGACCATCTCCGACAAAGCTCTGTCGCTCACGATCGCCTTCCCCCAATCCTCTACAGCCCTAATAGTCCTCAGCAGTGGTGTCTCATTCCCTGTCTGGGATATCCCACTGCAATTTTTCTTCTCCTGAAAGGCCAAGAGACAGATGGATATTAGGCACTACATTCCCACATGGAGAAAGGTAACATCCACCGACTTGAGGGCAACAGTGATCGTTCACATGTGAAACCATTGGTTGCAGTGGACACCACAAGGGTTCACGCAGTCCTCTGAGATAGAGTAGAAGCATGAGATCCAGCTGCTGTGAAATGATGCAGATTGCCAACAAATTGGTCTACTGAAGGAGTCTTTGCCCTTTGCAGTGCTGAGGGCATTGCATCCTAGCGGGCCAGTGGTTTCCTGAGGGGCTCACAATAGTTTGCAATTTCCAGCCAGGCTCTCTTTATTATTGTTGACGATAGTTTCTTCCCAGCCAGGTACAGGATATCCCGCCGACAGCCTGGATAAGGATGTCCAGGTCCTGGGCGCGGAATCTTGGGAGCTGTTGATCCCTGGCTTTCAACTGAGGCTCTATCAGTAACATTTTGGCACAGGATTATCCAAGTCATTTTGGTCATCTCGTGCA
Organism: Scyliorhinus torazame; assembly: GCF_047496885.1. Taxonomy (NCBI): domain Eukaryota; kingdom Metazoa; phylum Chordata; class Chondrichthyes; order Carcharhiniformes; family Scyliorhinidae; genus Scyliorhinus; species Scyliorhinus torazame. The sequence goes on along the minus strand of NC_092720.1, from coordinate 132,311,619 downwards.
CTGCATAACATTTGCTGGGTCTGTCGGGATGCTGGGTCGGGACTAGTGTGTTGAGCAGTGACAGCTAATGCTGGCTTTGTGTTGTGAAGGCTGCGTGACCTCGCTGTTGGTGTGCGCACTGTCAACATGGCATGGGCAGATAGAAACACAGAAAATAGGAGCAGGAGGAGACCATTCAGCCCTTTGAGCTCGCTCCGCCATTCATTATGATCATGGCTGATCATAAAGCTGGGTAATCTGTTCGGGCTTTCCCCATGAGGTCCCTTTAGCCCCAAGAGCTATATCTAACTCCTTGAAAACATACAATGTTTTGGCCTCAATTGTATTCTGTGGAAGCGAATTCCACAAGCTCTCCGCTTTATGGATGAAGAAATTTCTCCTTATATCAGTCCTAAATGGTTTATCCCGTATCTTTAGACTATGACCCCTGGTTCTGGACACCCCCCACTATCGGGAACATCCTTCCTGCATCTCTGCTGTCAAGTCCTGTTAGAGCTTTATGGGTTTCTATAAGAAACCCTCTCATTCTTCTAAACTCCAGCGAATATAATCCTAACTGACTCAATCTCTCCTCATACGTCAGTCCTGCTCTCCCACGAATATGGTATGGTAAACCTTCGCTGCACTCCCTCTACAGCAAGAGCATCCTTCTTCAGATAAGGGGGCCAAAACTGCTCACAATATTCCAGGTGTGGCCTCACCAAAGCCGTGTATAATATGGCGGCACGGTAGCACAGTGGTTAACACTGTTGCTTCACTTCTTCTGGGTCCCAGGTTTAATTCCTGGCTTGTGTGGAGTCTGCGCGTTCTCCCCATGTCTGCGTGGGTTTCCTCCGGGTGCTCCGGTTTCCTCCCACAGTCCAAAGATGTGCAGGTTAGGTGGATTGGCCATGATCAATTGCCCTTAGTGTCTAAAAAGGTTAGGTGGGGTTACTGGGTTAAGGGGATAGGGTGGAGGCGTGGGCTTAAGTAGAGTGCTCTTTCCAAGGGCCAGTGCAGACTCGATGGGCCGAATGGCCTCCTGCACTAAATTCTATGATTCTCTGAATTACAGCAAGACATCCTTGCTCTTGGATTCGAATGCTCTCACTATGAAGGCCAATATTTGCCTTCTTTACCACCTGCTGCACCTGCATTCCTACTTACAGCGACTGGTGTACCAGGGTACCCAGGTCTGGTTGCACATACTCCTCTCTTAAGTTATAGCCCTTCAGATAATAATCTGCTTTCCTGATTTTGCTATCAAAGTGGATAACTTCATATTTATCCACCTGATACTGCATGTGCCATGCTTTTACCGACTCACTCAACTTATCCAAATCATAGAATCCCTACAGCACAGAAGGAGGCCATTTGGCCCATCAATTGTCCATAAAACCGCCGAAAGAGCGTCCCACCCAGGACAACAACCCCCGCCCTATCCCCTCAACCTCACCTAAAGTTTGGACACTAAAGGGTATTGGGGCGGTGTGCAGAGGTGGGTCACTCACCGGGTAGGCCCTACCACATGGCACCTTGACTGCCCTGGCCCATGCCCACCTCCATCACCCATGCCCCACACAAGTGGCCTCCCACCTCCCACCTGGCACACCCTTTGCCCACAGCCCAGCCCATCCCTCTCACCCTTCAGACAGAGCACTGAGGCAAGTCGGAACGTTGGTTAACAGGTGTTTATTGTGATTGAACATATCACAATATCTTTATCGCTATCCCATGCTTCACCCATGCCAACTTAACTGGTGTCTAACTTACTAGCCTTACGTGCCCTAATGCTCCGTCTAGGTGGGTCCCCAGGCGGTGCATCAGAAGTGGAGGCGGCCTGCTATGATTCCTGCTCTGTGACCTGGATCCTCTTTAGCAGCCGTCCTCATGGAGCAACTGGGCCTGGATGAGTCCGACAGTCTTCCAGATGACTCAGATGGCATGATGCCACCCTGTTCTGCCCGCTGCCCATCAGATGCACCAGGGACAGGTGGGGGAGATTCAGAGGTGCTGCGGTGCTCCGGCACCTGCCTGGCGGGAACCACTGGCACGGGCTCCATCACCTTTTGCGACTGTTGTGAATGGGCCACGCTCTGGAGTGCCGCAGCATGCTGCCCTGGTACATGGCTGCCTGTGACAGAGCTGCCTTGTCCTGTGCCTCACCACCGCCCACACAGAGTGCCTCAGGCCTTGGGCATCCTGACCCATGGCCGATACTGTTGCAAACTAGGCCTCCACCGGGGACATCATCGTTCGGTGTTGGCCTGGGCGATACACATTGTCTGTACCGCCTCCTGCTCCTGCTCGCGTTTAGGTTCCTCCAACTTCACCTGCAGGCGCTGGATGGTTGCTGACACCCCCTCTTGTAGTCTCTGGCACTGTTTCTGCATCTCCAGGTGATCCTGCAAGACGTAAGACAAGATGCATGGTTAGTTCGCTGGTGTGGTGGTGGGAGGGGGGTACCACACGTGCCAAAGGATCATCGGTATTCACTGCGGGCTCACTTGCTTCTCCGATGCTGACCTCCGTCTTGGCGACTTCCTGCTCCCTGACCTCACCGACCAGGTCCAACACATCTGTGACGGTGAGGGGCCGCAGGTCCGGCGGGCACTCCGGTCATTTCTCTCTCCCGTCAGTTGTGGGCCGCCTTCTCCTGGGGTGGGGGGGGTACAGATTACGCACAGCGTGAGACACTCGGACACTGGGAGCAAAGGGGGTCTGTGGCTGGTGTGCAGGGCAGCTGGCCATGGTGTGCGGCATGGTTGTAGGCATGTGGTGCAGGATGGGGTGTGCACGGACTGTCGGCAGGTGGGGTTCGATCGCCCTCTGGGGAGGTGGCTACAGGTGTGTGGGACGGGTTTGGTACCAGGGACATGCTGGTGGAGTTGGCACCCCCTGGCTGGTCTGGGGGGGTTGCTTACCCTTGCCCAGTTCTGCCTACCGGTATGCCTGGTGGGGGCCACATGGAGGGTGGGTGGGGAGTTGTAGGACGGGAATTGTTGCCAGGGGCAGTGACTCACCCTGGCCGCCCTGAGGAGGCCGTGCAGCTTCTTTCTGCACTGCTGGTCGGTCCTGGTGGTTGGGCCCATGGACGGAGCTGTGCCACCTGCGCCCAGGCCTGGTTGTCTTCCCCTGGTGGCAGCCTCCTTTCCACCCCAGGGAACGGGGTGTCCCGCCTTCTCTCCACGGCATCTAGTTGCGTCTCCAGCTTGGCATCAGTGAGCCTCAGTGCCGCTCTTCGGGGTGGCATCATCTTGGCTGGAATGAGAGTGTGTGGGGAGCAGAGGGCCGAAAGCTGCAGCTTGTCAGGCTCTCGAGTGCCAGTTCCGATCCTGGCGAATGACATGCCAGCGTTAGTTGGAATTTCACTAGTTCCAAATGTGCTAGCCCATTAGAATGCCCTGAATCACTCTGGGACCGGCATCGCTTTCAGTGCCACAGAACTCACGCGATTCAGTCCCGGTGCCAGCGCTTCGACTCTGAAATGGAGAATTCTGCCCGTCGTCTCTAACTTATGGTCAGCTGAGCTTCAACCTCAGAGATCTTTCCATTTTACTTCTTTATTTTTAATTACTCATATTCAGATGGGGTTTTTTTTCAACTCAAGTTTGATTGACAGGAGTAGCAGTATCATCACTCGGCGAGTCCCATTAGGTTCTTTGACTGATGACACTAGTCTTCTCCCAGCGGAGGGAGCATTGTGCTGTTCATGTGCTGGCAGGATCTGAGATTTCAGAACTGAATGATCACTTGCTGTGAAACTGGCAGTATGTTCATTAAAATAGCCCCGTGGTTGCTGCGTTTAATGCTGCAGAAAACACAAGCTCTGCCCATTTCCACTCACAAAGACTTGACCAGGACCGTTTGCTTTTTAAATGCTTCAGCAAATGCTGTGCCACTGAATACAGTTTTGGTCAGAGAGTGAGAATGTGGAAACTTGCTGCAATGGGAACTGGAGCAATCGAGGTGATTAACATTGATGCATTTAAGGGAACGTACAGGAAGGGTGAAGGGCTTTGCCAGAAAGGCGATACAGAGCTTCCCAGTAGAACCAGCTTCCACATTGCTGGAGGTCGTGCCGACGACAGGGGGACTGGAGAAGGGGGTAATATCGGCGGTTTACGGGCTATTTTGGAGGAGGAGAAGGCGCCGCTAGAAGGGATCAAGGCAAAGTGGGAGGAAGAGATGGAGGAGGGGTTCTGGTGTGAGGTGCTCCGGAGGATGAACGCCTCCACCTCGTGTGCGAGGTTGGGGCTGGTACAGCTGAAGGTGGTGTACAGAGCGCACCTTTCAGGGCGAGGATGAGCCGGCTCTTTAAGGGGGGAAAAGATGTGTGTGAACGTTGCGGGGGGGCGCAAACCACTGTATGTATTAATGGTCGCTATGGGTGATTCCTGATTCCTCTTTGTCATTTGTTTATGTTAACATGCGGGCTAATGTTTGGGGATTTGGTGGGAGGATGGGATTGTTGTTCTTGATATTGGGATTGACATTACATTCGTTACAGATTATTGTTTATTGTTGGGTGTAAATTTGGGAGAAAATGTGAAAAAGGAGGAGAATAAAAAATATTTTTTTTAAAAAAGGAAGGGCAAAGGAATAGAAGGATATGTTGATACGATGAGATGAGGTGATGTGCGCGGAAGCTTACATGGAATAGGCTGAATAGCCTGTGTTTCTGATTCAAATTCCATGTCAGGCATTCCCAAACTGGGATCCGCAGATCGCCTCCCCACCCCACCCCCCAGGGATCCGTGTAGGTTCTCCAGGGGGTCCGTGAAGCTGGCTGCCGACACATGTGACCTGGTTCAAACGTGCAACATTTTAAACAAATCAGAGAAATTAAATGAACCAATCAGTGCATGACCTCGTGAAGCACTGGATGCTGATAGGCTGACTGGTCAGTCCATCAGCACCAGCGCCCCAAAATGCCTTGCTCTGATTGGCCCATTTCACAGAATCACAGAATCCCTACAGTGCAGAAGGAGGCCATTCAGCCCATTGAGTCTACACTGACCCTCGAAAGACCATCCTACCTAGGCCCACTCCCCCGCTCTTTCCCCATGACCCCACTTTGGGGCAATTTCCCATGGCCAGTCCACCTAACCTGAAGATCTATGGATTGCGGCAGGAAACCAGAGCACCCGGAGGAAACCCATGCAGACACGGGGAGAATGTGCCAACTCCACACAGACAGTCACCCGAGGTCGGAATTGAACCCGGGTCCCTGGCGCCTTGAGGCACTTAGTCACCATACCGCCCCTTTTATTCCATCTCGCTGTTGCACGGCAAAACTAACCAATGGCCAATAGCGATGTCGAGGTGAGGAAGGAGTTGACATGAGACACTTGGCCAGAATATGGGCCGTGGTGGCAGCAGTGGAGGGGCCTCAGAAAAGGAGTTGGTGGGGTTCAGGCTCAGGAATGTAGGGGGTGGCATTTGGGCTCGGGAATGGAGGATTGGGGTTCTGGCCACGGGAAAGGGGAGTGTTCTGGCCTTGGGAAATAAGTGGAATGGATAATGATAATAAGAATCTTTATTAGTGTCACAAGTAGGCTTACATTAACACTGCAATGAAGTTACTGTGAAAAGCCCCTAGTCGCCACACTCCGGCGCCTGCTCGTGTATACAGAGGGAGAATTCAGAATGTCCAATTCACCTAACAAGCACGTTTCTTGGGACTTGTGGGAAGAAGCCGGAGCACCCTGAGGAAACCTACGCAGACACGGGGAGAACGTGCAGACTCAGCACAGACAGTGACCCAAGCCGGGAATCGAACCTGGTGCTGTGAAGCAACAGTGCTAACCAGTGTGCTACTGTGCCGCCCCACAGGAGCCTCTCCACCAGCCTGTCGGGACACTGACCAATCATTTACACCTTGACTGAGGTATTTCTGTGTGATTGAAATTGTTAACAGAGCACTATCAGCTTAGCTCGGATAAAAGTGTGTATTTTTTAGAATATTGAGAGAGAGACCACTCGGGTGATTAGAAAATGATTGTCCTTGAAAGGGTTGTGTTGGGATGTCTTTCTATGTTAAAGGAAGATCAGACAAAGGCCAGTAGTGAAAGCAAGCTCATGAATGTGACCTTCTTTCCAACTATTTAATTGCAGGCTGGGTTCTACTCCCCTCCCCCATTCCCCTCAGCAGTGCCTGAGACACACATAACCTCACCAACCATCATGCACATCGAAAGTATATGGAGAAAACGTGACACTATTAGCAACACCTTCATCAAAATCAATGTGAGGACAGTTAGTAATCCACTCGATGCTGGACTCTACCCACCCCTTTTTAATCTTCTGGAAGAAGGTTGCTTGGCAACTGTACCCTCCCAAAAAGCTAATTAAGCAAAATGCCAGAAAATCATTTCACTTTAATTGTTTTTGTTCCCAAGTGAAACTGGTTTTCTGTTGGGAAACAGTGTAAAGAGTATTTTCTTTTTCAAAAAAACAATATTAGCTAATATTTCTGTGGCAATTATTGCTCATCTGGTATTATTGGAAATATTTTATTAATGTGCCGTAGCACAGACTGGCTATTACAAAGTAATTTGCTCAATGATCAGACAATAAGATAATAATAATAATCGCTTATTGTCGCAAGTAGGCTTCAATGAAGTTACTGTGAAAAGCCCCCTAGTCGCCACATTCCGGCGCCTGTTCACGGAGGCCGGTACGGGAATTGAACCCGCGCTGCTGGCCTTGTTCTGCATTACAAGGCAGCTGTTTAGCCCATGTGCTAAACCAGGCCCCAAGATATGTTGCTGCAGAAAGTTGGAGCTCTGTTTCATGGAGCCTGCATTGCACATGATCATTCCTCACAGTTTCATTTGTTTGTTCATTATTTTTCTTCCCTGTTTTCCCTCTATCTGACCGTGCTTTCATCTTCTTTCTAAAAAAGCTCAGATCACTCACTCCATTTTGCTCCCATATGTTGCTCTAGGGTTGCCAACCCTCCAGGGCATCGTCACCTTTGGGATGAACTTGTGCCTGATATCTTTGTCTTTCTAAGTCTTTTACAAGTCATAGATTTGGAAGATGCTGTTGAAGGAGCCTTGGTAAATTGCTGGGCTGCATCTTATAGATTTGCACATTATGCACCATTGTGCACCAGTGAATGTGAGGGCATGTCTGCGATGGTGGGTGGTAGTTCAAGCGGGCTGCTTTGTCCTGGATGATATTGAGCTTCTTGAGTGTTGTTGGAGCTGCGCTCATCCAGGCAAGGGGAGAGTATTCCACCACACTCCTGCCTTGCGCCTTGTAGATGGTGGACAGGCTTTGAGAAGACTGGAGGTGAGTTACTCACCACAGAATTCCCAAAATCTTACCCTGCTCTTGTAACCCCAATATTTATGTGACTGGTCCAGTAAATTCTCTGGTCAATGGTGACCTCCAGGATGGTGACGTGGGGGCTTCAATGATAGTAATGCTATTGGATATCAAAAGCCATTTGGTTAGACTTTCTCTTGTTGGAGATTTTAATTGTATGACACTTAGCATGAACATTACTTACCACTTATCAGCCCAAGGCTGATTGTTGCATTGGACCATACGGGCTTGGATTGCTTCATACATAGAAACATACATATAAAATAGGAGCAAGAGGACATTCGGCCCTTCGAGCCTGCTCTGTCATTCACTATGTTTATGGCTGGTCATCAAGTTTAATACCCTGATCCCACCTTCCCCCCCATGTCCCTTGGTTCCTTTAGCCCCAAGAGCTATATCTATGTCTGATAAATCTGTTAAGCTGTACAAGGTAATAAATGGGAGTCGTTTAGCTAGATTGACTGGACAGCTGGTTCATGATGCAGAGTGACGCCAACAGCACGGGTTCAATTCCTGTACTGGATGAGGTTATTCATGAAGGCCCCGCCTTTTCAATCTTGTCCCTCGCCTGAGGTGTGACAACCCCCAGGTGAAATCACCACCCGTCAGCTCTCTCTCAAAGGGCAGTGCAGCCTCGGGGTCTCCTCAGCGAGGCTGGTAGATGCCATGTGTCCATTAGATCCAGCGCGAGCACGGCTCAGTGGTTACATAAGCCACTTAGCTGTGCGAGACCCAGATCTAGTTAGATCTCGCGAGGGGTAACGGCAATCGGGAATCCCGGAGGGAGGAGACCTGTCCCGGAATCTACCAGCCGTGTTGTGCCCTGGGTCCGGTGCCCAATGTTATCAAATGGTAGAGCAGTCTTGAGGGGACAAATGGTTCCTACTCCTGCTCCTATTACTAATGTTTGTATGTCACTCCTGGGATGGATGAGATGAACAGGGTTACATGACCTTTGCCACCTAGAATTGTCTTGTGACTAGAGGGTGGAATCCTGTCTAAAGTTCTGTTTATTTTGTTGTGAATGCAAGTGCATTTTGAGAAAGATTTGGGGGTAAATTTGTGCAGGACAGGAGTACATAATGAGCTCATTGTCAATCAATAACCTGTTTTAAATTGCACATCATTCTCAAGAGTCCTTTACATTGACTTCAATCTTCTCCTTTTGTTTACTTACTTAATATTCCACTCTATCTTGGTGCTTTTTATGAGTTTTGTGAGATATATTGAAATATCATGGTAACATTGTGTTGCATGATAGCTATTGCAAATATATTGTAGTAAGAAGCAGCAACCAATAGATTCTTCAGGCTTCCTGATCAAAAATCATGGATACAATTGTGAACCATTAAATCTTTGACCTCTGGCCACTTAAAAGTCATGTCACACAGAGACACCTGAGGGCTCCAATGCTTCTCACTGACAGTGAAGACTGTAGCTGTTCAAGCATTGTTCACTTTTTTTGCTCAGTGGTCATCTGGTCTTTCTACCTTGTGAGAATACAGATAAAATAGAATCCAATTGTATGAAATAATTATATTGAATAATATAATTTTACCACCTTTCTGTGACTGTTTGGGAATTGATTGGTGAATCTTGAAGGGGGAAACAATATCATGCATGATTGAGGGGGAGGTAAGAGTGGGGGAAAGAATAAGGGGCTGTGTGACCACTCTGGCTGTGCGACCACTCTGCACTTTTAACTGAAGATGAGAAGGTGGTGGTGAGCCACCTCCTTGAACCGCTGCAGTTTATGTGATTTCGGTACACCCACAGTACTGTTAGCAATGGAGTTCCAGGATTTTGACACAGTGACAATGAAAAAGCTGCAATATAGTTACACGTCAGGATGATATGTGCCTTGGAGAGGAACTGTGATGTCCCCATGCGTCCTTCAAAGTGGTAGAGGTATGAGATTTGGAAGGTACTGTCAATAGGGCGGCATGGTAGCAGAGTAGTTGGAACTGTTGCTTCACAGCGCCAGGATCCCAGGTTCGATTCCCGTCTTGGGCCACTATCTGTGCGGAGTCTGCACGTTCTCCCCGTGTCTGCGTGGGTTTCCTCCGGGTGCTCCGGTTTCCTCCCACAAGTCCCGAAAAACGTGCTGTTAGGTGAATTGGACATTCTGAATTCTCTCTCTGTGTACCCGAACAAGCGCCAGAGTGTGCCGACTAGGGGATTTTCACAGTAACTTCATTGCAGTGTTAATGTAAGCCTACTTGTGACAATGAAGATTATTATTATAACAGAGGCTTGTGGGGTTGATGCACTGCATCTTATAGAAGGTACGCGCTGCTGCCACTGTGCGCCAGTGGTGAAGGAAGTGAATGTTTGAAAGGGTGGATGAGGTATCAATAAAGTGGACTGGTTTGGTGTTGAATTCCCTGAGTGTGCTGCATTCATCCAGGCAAGCACAGACTCTCCCATCACACTCCTGATTTATGCCTTGTAGGTGGTGGACATGTTTAGGAGAGTCAAGAGGCGAGTTACTTGCTACAGAATTCCCAGACAGTGCCCTGCTCTTGCAGACACAATATTTATATGGCTGGTCCAGTTCAGTTTTCGATCAATGAGAACTCCCAGGATGTTGATAGTGGGGGATTCAGTGATGTTAACGTCACTGAATGTCATGGGAAGATAGTTGGATTCTTCTCTTTTTGGAGATAGTCATTGCCTGGCACTTGTGTGACCTGCATGTTAATTGCCACTTATCAGCCTAAGCCTGAATATTGTCCAAATCTTGCAGCATATGGACCCGGATTACTTCAGTATCTGGGGAGTTGTGAATGGTGCTGAACATTGTGCAATCACCAGTGAACATCCCCACATCTGACCTTTTGATAGAGGGAAGGTCATTGATGAGGCATCTGGAAATGACTGATACTAGATTTGATTCCAGATTTATTTAATTAATTGAATTTAAATGCCCAGTTGTCATGAAGGATATTAGCTACATAAGCACAATGTTACAGTTCCCATTGAACTGGCAACTACAGGTTGCTAACCTCCCACGATTGCCCTGGCCTTTACTGTATTTACACACTAACCTCCAGAAAACTGTCGTAAATAGCCCAGGGAAAACATTTTTAGACCCCAGATCATGGTTTTGGATGTGAATTTTATAAAGAATTAAAGACATGCTAATGTATCCGCTGAGTGGCCAGCACACTCACTCATTTGAAGCACATCTGTTGCCACAGATGCTACGTGAAGCGAATATTTTCTGAATTCTGAAGGCAGGCAAGAAGCCTGAAGTGTGTCTATCCTCTCGGCCAATTTTGCTCCTGAATGTAGATTTGAAATAGCTTTTATTTCATTTATCCAATTAAGGGGCAATTTGGCGTGGATAATCCACCTACTCTGCACATCTTTGGGTTGTGGGGGTGAGACCCGCGCAGACACGGGCAGAATGTGCAAACTCCACACGGACTGGATCGCACCCGGGTCCTCGGCGCCGTGAGGCAGCAGTGCTACCCACTGCGCCACCGTGCCGCCCTGATTTGAAATTGTTGTCCAAAGCGTTGGCGCGGCACCTTGAAAGAGTTCTCCCTATGATCGGCCAGTGCGATTAGATTGGGTTCATAGATTCTCATAGAATTTACAGTGCAGAAGGAGGCCATTCGGCCCATCGAGTCTGCACCGGCTCTTGGAAAGAGCACCCTATCCAAGGTCAACACTGCCACCCTATCCCCATAACCCAGTAACCCCACCCAACACTAAGGGCAATTTTGGACACTAAGGGCAATTTATCATGGCCAATCCACCTAACCTGCACATCTTTGGACTATGGGAGGAAACCGGAGCACCCGGAGGAAACCCACGCACACACGGGGAGGATGTGCAGACTCCGCACAGACAGTGACCCAAGCCAGAATCGAACCTGGGACCCTGGAGCTGTGAAGCAATTTGCTATCCACAAGGCTACCATGCTGCCTTGGGTTCACAAAGAGCGGAGAGTCATTTCACAATGACAGGAGGTTATTAAACGTCATTCACGCCTTTCAAAAGCAGGCGTTAGGGGGGTTGGTGATCTCCCCAGGTAGAGAGAAAGCTTTTGATCAGGTGGAATGGTATTATTTCATCGAATCTCCAGCAAGGAGACAGGCCCTTCAGCCCAAGCTGGTCCATGTCAACCAAAAAGCCCATCTAAGCTAACCCCATTTACCAGCATTTGGCTCGTATTCCTCTAAGCCTTTCCTATCCATGTACCTGTCCAAACGCCTTTTAAATGTTGTCAATGTCCCCGCCTCAACCACTTCCTCCGGCAGCTGATTCCACACACCGCCCTCTGTGTAAAAACATTACTCCTCAGGTTCCCATTAATTCTTTCCCCTCTTAACTTAAACCTATGCCCTCTGGTTCTCGATTCCCCAACTGCGGGAAAAAGACTGAGTGCATTCACCCTATCCATGCCTCTCTTGATTTTATACACCTCTATAAGATCACCCCTCAGCCTCCTACGCTCCAAAGAAAAAAGTCCTGGCCCGACCAATCTCTCCTTATAACTCAGCCCCCCCGAGTCCTGGCAACATCCTTGTAAATTTCTTCTGCACTCTCTCCAGTTTACTAACATCTTTTCTATAGACAGGCGACCAAAACTGAACACAATACTCCAGGTGCGGCCTCACCAACGTCCTGTACAATTGCAACATAACTTCCCAACTCCTATACTCAATGCCCTGACTGATGAAGGCCAGCATGCCAAAAGCCTTCTTCACTGCCCTATCTACCTGTGACTCCACCTTTAGAGAACCGTGCACCCGAAGTCCAAGGTCCATCTGTTCCATGATCTTCCCTGCTTCATACACTGCAGAGGTTTGGGTTGGGAGAGGAATATGTTAAGTGGATACAAATGCTTTATAAAAGACCTCTGATGAAAGTTCTTGTGCGTGGGTGTAGGTCTGAGAATTTATGTCTTCAACGAGGGACTAGGCCGGGCTGCCCATTATTCCCATTGCTATCCACAATAGCTATTGAGCCCCTGGTAGAGGCAATCAGACAGGACCCTTCGGTTTTTGGGTTAAGCAGTGAAAAGAAGCAACATAAGATTACACTATACGCGGTGACGTGGTGCTATTCTTATCTAAGCCAGATGTTTCTGTCCCCACTATTATTGATGTGGTGGGTAAATTTAGCCTCTTCTCGGGTTGTAAGATAAATTTTATGAAGTCTGAGGCCACATCATTTTGAGGGCTTTGAGGGAGGCCTCCCCCATTACTAATTTCCCATTTAGGGATCCCCTTTGGGATTTGCATATTTGGGTATTGTGGTTACCCTCTGGTATGGGGCAAACCCCCCCCCCCCCCCCCCCCATTACTCACCTATTAAGTGGGACTGACACATTTGGTCCTCCTTGCCGATATCATGGTGGGCATGATAGTGCTGATTAAGATGAATATGTTGCCTAAGTAATTGTATCCTTTACAGAAACTACCAATCTTGTTGTCTGTTAGGGTCCTAAAATCATTGGGATGCCTAGTTCATTCATATGGAACAAAAATAAACCTTACTTGAAATTGGCGAAACTGCAGTTCTCTGGTTCCAAGGGGAGGGTTACGGGTGCCAAACATTAAATTGCATCAATTAGCCTCTTATCTCAAATGCAAAAGGGAATGGGTCCGAGAGAACCCCTCCTCCATTTGGCTCGACATTGAAGCAGACCAGTCTGTATACTCCTCAAAAGCCTTGGTGTTTTACAGGGATTTCAAAGCTGGGTCTGTCAAGTGTGCAAAGCCTATAATTATCAACACTCTTAAGTGCATGGAGGGTAGTCTGGAGGCTGGAGGGGAGATTAAAATTAACTTTCCATTCTCTCCCATTCAGGGTCATCCGGATTTATCACGAGGTGTAATGGGCTTTGGGCTATCTGGAGGGATAGAGGTATTTGTAGGCTGGGCAACATGTTTAGTGGTGCTTCCTTGCCATAGTTTGAGAAGCTATGCCAACAATGGGATATTCCTTTTACAAATATCTGCAACCAGAAACTTCCCCCTTATTAAGACAACTATACGTGTTGACTCTTTTGCCTTCCCGTGGGAAGATATCCTGATCTCGATGGCTAGTGCACAGTCAACGTCAGCCCCAGAGGCCCCGGAGTCCCAACACAAGTGAATTAGCCAATTTCTGAGGGCTTTGGCATTTGACTGCTCCAATGACATACAGGCACCAGATTTGTAAATGAAACACAGCAGCTCTTTAATTATAACAACAATAGAGATAAGATATGCAATAATTATACTAGGATAACAACCAGCTACCTACTACTCCCCCCCCCCCCCCCCCCACTTATCTGTCCCACTCTCTACCCAAACACACACAAGATGGACACACACACATGAAAGGGAAGGGTAAAATAATAGAGAATTAGTGTGAGATGCAAAATGAGTGTCCTTGCTTTGGATGTTGAAGTTGTTTTCCAGCTGCGTGTCCCTCCAGGACGTGAAATGATTGCGAACCACTGGTTGGATGGCTGGCTGGAACCTTCAGGCAGAACTCTCAGACAGGGGGATCCCCACTGGGGAGTCACTTTAATTTGTATTAACCTGGGCCTTCACTCGGAAAATCCGCCAGGTCTGTTTAATACTGATTTGCTTCCAACTCCACCAGAATAACTATCAGCCTCACTGAGCTAAAGCTAGAGACCTCCACATGTGATTGGCAAAAGGATTTTTTAAACCACTGACCCTGCTCAGCTAGTGGCTGGATTGGATCCTTAAGATGACTGGTCTCCACTTAAACTCAGCTTGGATTTTTAATCTTACTTGGTGTCCATCTTCCGGAATACATCTACTAGCTTGGCTGAGGAGAAAACAGAGCCTCCAACTGGAGTGTTTGAGAGAGTTTTACGCTCTGAGAGAGAGATCCCAAAAGAGCTTTCTTCAGCTCTGTGTTCAAAATGAAACTAACTCTTGGAAACAGTTTCACAGGGTGTGCAGAGAAAAAGATCTTTTTCTCAGTTCTTTACTCATAGACCATCAGGTGAGAGAGAGAGAGAGGTCAGGGCTATGGCTCTCTAGTTTCTTGATCAAAACAAAACTAAAACTCTGAGAACAAGCGTGCCTTCACTGATCAATCTGGAATGGCCAGCACTGATCAGCATAGAGTTTCAGTTAAGACCCGGGAATGTAAAGTAGCCCATTGGCCAACAGCCAAGTCCATCAAGATGTGTCATCGTTGATGTCAGAGCCACAACACAGCCTTCTGGGGGCCTCCTGGTTTTGGATTATAGGTGCAGTTCTCCTTAAAGGTATAGGTGAGTTTTTTGTCCAGATACAGAAATGATAAAAGCCAAAAGAACAGGAAATAAAGGAAAACAAGGCACTGATGAGGATTTACAGGAAGGTCTTTACAGTTAAAAACATTGTGGTCTTGGGAGAAAGACTTTGCAGTCAGTATTGATGAGGAGACCTGGGGTAATATATGGAATTTCAGTCTGTAATAGAACAAAGGAGTCTTGGTTCAAAATGTTACATGGTCTGCATATCACACCAAGCTTAAGACACAGGTTTGACCTGTCTATATCACCGTGTCAAAAGCGCTCCTACAAGGTGTGAGGAATGTAGAAATGTTTAATATATATTGTATTATGTGTCTCTGTTGCAGTAATGTTATTAAAGACACTTAGGTTAAATTATCCAGATTATATGTCTGCTAAAACTGTGATTGAGGGGTTAACAGCTAGACAGGCTGTGATGTCACTCATGGGAATGGCTGGGCTGGGCCTATTTTTAATTTCATTTTTCAACCCTGACCCTGTGTCTGTTTTTAGTTTCATTTTTTGAGTTCTGCTCTGAGTTCTGAGAAAAGGAGTTGTGTTCTCAGACTGACCTCTGAAATCTTCTCTCCAAAGGACTTTGAGAATAAATCTGTAAGCCACTGAATGTTAACTTTATTAATAAGTGCCATTTGACCAGTATACGGATTTTGCTTAATTTAAATTTTAGAAGTTGATGGGAAAGTAAGTTCAAAGACCTTTCTTTATTCTGTTAAGAACTGTTCAACAGTTAATTGAAAAGCCATTTTTTCCATGGATGTTAATGGGGTAATCTTGTGTTAACAATAAAGTTTGTTTAAATATGAAAATCCCTATTTGTCGGTCGAATTACTCCTGGGGGTGAAGTATTCTTTCCTCACGGTTTCCAAGTTGAAAAACAGTTGGGGTTTCTCGTCCAGTTTCCTAATATAAATTTGGGTCTGGTCCGGTATTGTAACAAAGGTTATGCAGCACCGAAACGGTGAGGTTCCAAATAGCGAAGGTGGTGGCGGACCAGGGGGGCAGGCATGTGTGATAGTGACGGGTGGGCTGGAAGGGCTGTTAGTGGTGTTCGGTAGCGTATATGCCCCAAAGTGGGATGACACTGGCTTTGGGAGGAAGATGTTAGCAGCCATACTGGACTTGGATACTCATCAGTTTATGTTGGGAAGGGGTGGAGATTGGAATACGGTGTTGCACCCAAAGGTAGACAGCTCCCGGCTGTGCTCGCTGGTCCCTTCGGAGAGTAGCGAAGGTGTTGGCCGGGTTCATGAAGGAGATGGGATGAGTGGATCCATGGAGGTTTTTGCACCCACAGGATAGGGAATATTCATTCTTTTCAACGTTGCATAAGGTGTGCTCGAGGATCGGCTTTTTTGCGATAGGGAAGGCGATGCTAGCTGCGGTGAAGAAAGCAGAATATTCAGCGATCGTGATATCGGAGCATGCTCCACCCTGGGTGGATGTGGTCATGTAGAAGGGTCCGATCCAGAGGCCAGCGTGGAGGCGAGATGTTGGCAGACCCGAATTTGTGCATTAAGATGGGGAAGGTGATTGAGGAGTATGGGGAATTTAACCAAAATGGGGGGGGGGGGGGGGTCTCGTCGTCGGTGGTCTGGGAGGCATTGAAAGCAGTAGTGAGAGGTGAGGTCATCTCGCTCAAGGCGAAGGTGGATAGGGAGGCACGGGAAGAACACAGCGGCTGATAGAGGAGATTTTGGAGGTTGATGCGGAGGATCTGGAGCCAGGGCTTTTGGTGAGGAGGAAGGAATTGCAGGCAAAGTTTGACCTCCTGTCCACGGGGAGTGGGGGTTTGGCAGCTGAGGCGAGTGAGGGGGGTTGTGTATGACTATGGTGAGAAGGCCAGTCCATTGCTGGCGGGCCAATTCCGTCGGCAGACAGCAGCGAGGGAGATCGTGCAAATTAGGGATGGAACAGGAGGGGTGGTGGTGGCTCCAGAACAGGTGAATAAGGTGTTTGAGGACTTTTATAGCAATAGGGAAGATGTAGTTGGGCAAGGCACTGGGGTCTGATGGGCTCCTGATGGAGTTTTATAAGAGGTTCAAGGAAATGTTGACGCCACTGATGGTGGAAATGTTTGAGGACGTAATGGTAAAGGGCGGATTACCCTAGACAATGAGGCAGGCATGCATTTCATTGTGACTTAAAAAGGACAAGGATCCGGTGAAGTATGGGTCGAATAGGCCCATTTCTCTACTGGATGTGGTTGCTGAGATATTGGCGAAGCTGTTGGCAGTGAGGCTGGAGGAGTGTCTTCTAAAGGTGGTGGGGGTGGATCAGACGAGGTTCGTCAAGTGCAGGCAGCTGTCGTCGAATGTGAGGGTACTGCTCAATGTGGTACTTTCTCCAGCAGAGGGGCGGGAGTTAGAAGTGGTGGTGGCGTGAGATGCGGAGAAGGCATTTGGCATTGTGGAGTGGAGCTATTTGTTTGCAGTGCTGGAGAAATTTGTGGCAAAGAAGCATAGAATCATAGAATTTATAGTGCAGAAGGAGGCCATTCGGCCCATCGAGTCTGCACCGGCCCTTGGAAAAAGCACCCCACTTAAGTCCACACCTCCACCCCATCCCTGCAACCCAACCTAACCTTTTGGATACTAAAGGGCAATTTAGCATGGCCAATCCACCTAACCTGCACATCTTTGTACTGTGGGATGAAACCGGAGCACCCGGAGGAAACCCACGCAGAGGTGAATTTGTCATATAAGAATCCAACAGCACCTGTGTGGAAAAATGATACGGATTTGGGGTATTTCCCACTATGTCGGGGAACAAGGCAGCGATGCCCCCTGTTCCCCCTTCTGTTCGCATTGGCTATTTAGCCCTTGGTGCTGAGGGGTTCAGACTTATGGAGGGGGCTAGTGAGGGGGAGGGGGTGCAGCATGGGTCGTCGCTGTATGCAGGTGATCTGCTGCTGTACATTTCGGACCTGGGTTCATCGGTGAGGGACATAATGGGGTTGCAAAGAAAATTTGGTGCATTTAGTAAATTCAACAAGGCAAGAGTAAGTATTTTGTGGTGTCTTCATCAGGGGCAGGCGTGGAAGGGTTGCCATTTCGGGTAGCGACAACTCACTTTAGATATTTGGGGGGTCAGATGGCACGGGACTGGGCATGACTTTGCAAGCTTAATTTCACGGGTCCTGGTGGGGAGGGTGAAGGAGGTTTTGGGGAAATGACACAATCTCCCTTTATTGTTGGTTGGCTGTGTGCAGGCGGTGAAAAGGAATATTTTCCCACAGTTCCTGTTTTCATTCCAGTGTCTGCCAAAGTAATTTTATCGAGGGGTGGACAGGCTGGTTTTGTCGTTTGTGTGAGCAGGGAAGGTCGTGAGGGTAAGGGAGGCGGTGCTTCAAAGTGGGTGGCAGCTGGGGAGCTTGGCCCTCCCGAATTTGTTGCACTATTACTGAGCGGTGAATGCGGAGAAAGTGCGGGGCTGAAGTAAGGAGACGGGGGCTTTGTGGAGATAGATAGAGGTGGGTTCTTGTAAAGGACTGGGGTTGTGGGCGCTGGCAACGGCACTGCTACCGCTTGCCCCAGTGAGGTATTCAGGTAATCCTGTAGTGGTAAACACACTGAAGATTTGGGGCAATTTCAACAGCACTTCAAGTTGAGGACAGGATTGAGGGTGATATGAGGGAATCACTGGTTCAAGCCAGGGAGGAAGAATGCGAGGTGATGCACGATCAATGACCACTAAAGCGAGGTTGTAGTCCAACTGAAGGCTTTAATAAGCGAGATGTTTCCCCCAGCAGCTCAGGTACAGAATGAAGGCTGCTGGAGAGGCACTGGCTCTTATACCCCGCCTTGCAGGGCGGAGCTACCATACAGCTTGACCAATAGGAAACATACAATATCTACCAATGGTGTTCCAGCATCACCAGGTACCGTAATACCTCTACACAGACTACCACATTCACCCCCTGTTAAAAAAGAGTCCGGTGGGGGTGTGGCTTGATATTACAACATGTTAACATAGTAGAAAGTATAGTTATGGAGGTACCGTAATACTTCCGTACAGCATTTTGTAACTATTTACAGATTCATAATTAACTATACACTTTAAAAGGAAGCAATCAGTCGATCGGGGGCTCTGGTCGTCCTCGGTGATCGTCGAAGCCTCGGTGGTGACTCCGGGAGAGTGGCGTCGATCTCTGTGGCAGCTTCAACACCCCTAGGCGGCACTGGTGGGGAAAACGGTTGACCTGGGAAGGGAGCGTCTGCGGCGTGTGTCGGTGGGTGGTGGGGGGGCGCCTAGACGGGGCCGGCGGAAGGACCGATCCTCCTGTTAGGTGCACTGGTGGGAGGGAGGGTGGGACTGGTGGCTGGGCTGTGCGTGGGGATCCGGCGGGCGCCAGGTCTCGTAGGGAGACCGTATCTTGTTGGCCGTTGGGGTATGCAGGCGTACTGGGGGTTAGCGTGGAGAAGGTGGACCCTCTCGACCAACGGGACCGATTTGTGCGCCCGTATGTGTTTTCGGTGCAGGATGGGTCCGGGAGCTGCCAGCCAGTTCGGGAGCGAGGTCCCAGAGGAGGACTTCCTGGGGAAGACAAGGAGACGTTCGTGAGGTGTTTGGTTGGTCGTGGTACAAAGCATCCGGGAGGACTTCCTGCCAGCGGGAGACTGGGAGATTCCTGGACCGTAGGGCCAGTAGGACGGTCTTCCAGACCGTTCTGTTCTCCCTCTCTACCTGTCCATTACCCCGGGGGTTGTAACTGGTCATCCTGCTCGAGGCGATGCCCTTGCTGAGCAGGAATTGACACAGTTCGTCGCTCATAAAGGAGGACCCCCTATCACGATGTATGTAAGCGGGGAACCCGAACAGTGCATAGATGCTATGGAGGGCCTTGATGACGGTGGTTGTGGTCATGTCTGGGCAGGGGATGGCGAATGGGAACTGGGAGTACTAGTCAGTCAAGTTCAGGAAGTACGTGTTGCGGTCGGTGGAGGGGAGGGGGCCTTTGAAGTCCATGCTGAGGCGTTCAAAGGGACAGGAAGCCTTTATCAGGTGCGCTTTCTCTGGCCGGTAGAAGTGCGGTTTGCACTCCGTGCAGATTTGGCAGTCCCTGGTGACTGTCCTGACCTCCTCGATGGAGTAGGGCAGGTTGGGGGTCTTGAAAAAGTGGAAAAAGCGAGTGACCCCCGGATGGCAGAGGTCCTCGTTAAGGGCTCGGAGGCGGTCCACTTGTGCATTGGCACATCTGCCGCGGGGCGTCAGGAGGCTTGTTTAGCTTCCCGGGACGATACAAGATCTCGTAGTTGTAGGTGGAGAGTTCGATCCTCCACCCCAAGATCTTATCATTTTTTTCTTGCCCCGCTGTGCATTATCGAACATGAAAGCAACCGACCGTTGGTCAGTGAGGAGAGTGAATCTCCTGCCGGCCAGGTAATGCCTCCAATGTCGCACAGCTTCTACTATAGCCTGGGCCTCCTTTTCCACTGAGGAGTAGCGGATTTCGGAAGCATGGCGGGTACGTGAGAAGAAGGCCACGGGTCTGCCCGCTTGGTTGAGTGTGGCCGCCAGAGCTACGTCAGACGCGTCGCTCCCGACCTGGAAGGGGAGGGACTCGTCCATGGCGTGCATCGTGGCCTTTGCAATGTCTTCTTTGATGCGGCTGAAGGCCTGGCGGGCCTCTATCAACAGGGGACAAACTGTAGATTGGATCAGTGGACGGGCCTTGTCCACATAGTTGGGGACCCACTGGGCATAGTAAGAGAAAAACCCAAGGCAGCGCTTCAGGGCCTTGGAGCAGTGGGGGAGGGGGAACTCCGTAAGGGGGCGCATGCGTTCAGGGTCGGGGCCTATAACTCCATTTCGCACTACGTAGCCGAGGATGGCTAGGCGGTCGGTGCTAAACACGCATTTATCCTTGTTATATGTAAGGTTAAGGATCTTTGCGGTCTGGAGGAATTTTCGGAGGTTGGTGTCGTGGTCCTGCTGGTCGTGGCCGCAGATGGTGACATTATCGAGATACGGGAATGTTGCCCGTAAACTGTACCAGTCAACCATTCGGTCAAAATCGCGCTGGGAGACCGAGACCCCGTTGGTGACACCGAAGAGAATCCTTAAGAAGTGATAGAGCCGCCC
The DNA here is from genome assembly GCF_047496885.1 of Scyliorhinus torazame. Taxonomy (NCBI): domain Eukaryota; kingdom Metazoa; phylum Chordata; class Chondrichthyes; order Carcharhiniformes; family Scyliorhinidae; genus Scyliorhinus; species Scyliorhinus torazame. Next base: position 132,290,948 of record NC_092720.1, on the reverse strand, counting down.
ATCTGCCTCGAAGACAGTGTATTTGCGGTCACTAGTGCGGATGGGGAGCTGGTGGTAGGCGGACTTAAGATCCACCGTGGAGAAGACCTTGTAATGCGCGATCCTGTTTACAAGGTCGGATATGCGAGGGAGAGGGTACGCGTCCAGCTGCGTAAACCTGTTGATGGTCTGACTATAGTCTATTACCATCCTATGCTTCTTCCCGGTCTTTACCACCACTACTTGAGCTCTCCAGGGACTGTTGCTAACTTCAATGACTCCTTCCCTCAGTAGCCTTTTGACCTCTGACCTAATAAAGATCCGATCTTGGGCATTGTACCGTCTGCTCCTGGTGGCGATGGGTTTGCAATCTGGGGTGAGGTTCGCAAACAGGGAAGGCGGGTCGACCTTAAGGGTCGCGAGGCTGCAGACAGTGAGGGGGGGTATAGGGCCACCGAATTTGAAGGTTAGACTTTGGAGATTACACTGGAAGTCTAAACCCAGGAGTGTGGCCGCGCAGAGGTGGGGAAGGAAGTAGAGCTGGTAATTTTTAAACTCCCTTCCCTGGACTGTGAGGTTTGCTACACAAACCCCTTTATCTCTACTGAGTGGGAACCGGAGGCCAGGGAGAGTTTTTGATTAACGGGGTGGACGGGGAGAGAACAGCGCCTTACCGTGTCGGGATGTACGAAGCTCTCCGTGCTCCCAGAGTCGATTAAGCAGGACGTCTCGTGCCCGTTGATTAGTACTGTTGTTGTCGCAGTTGAGAGTGTTCGATGCCGGGACTGGTCCAGGGTCACCGAGGCTAATCGCAGGAGTTGAGTGTTCTCTTCGGGATGGGAGTCCATCCAAGATGGCGGCTCCCATTGGTCGCACATGGCTGGGGGTGCACAAAATGGCGGCGCCCGTCCATCGAACGTGGCGTCCGCGGGACAAGATCGCAGTGCCCGGGGACTGCACGTGGCCCTGGAGGAGGAAGATGGCGGCACCCGCTGGCCGCACGGGGACCGTGGAGAGGTTTGTGGTGGCAGTCGCATTCGCCACCGGAGACCGCGGCGACTGCACGGGCCTGGCATACCACCACGAAGTGGCCCTTTTTACCGCATCACTTGCAGGTGGATGCGTGGGCTGGGCAGCGCTGCCGTGGGTGCTTGGCCTGCCTGTAAAAGTAGCAGCGGGGCCCCCCAGGGTTGCCAGGCCGCCTTGCAGCACAAGCTTGTGGGGGGATGGGAGATGTCTGCGGAGGGGTTCCATGCTGCCCAGGGGGTTGCCGCGCGGTTGGGAACGTAAGCGCGGGCGTTTCTGGAGGCCACATCCAGGGAGCCTGCAAGGGCCCGTGCCTCCTTGAGGCCTAGGGTGTCTTTTTCCAGCAATCGCTGGTGGATTTGGGAGGACAGCATACCTGCCACGAAAGCGTCCCGGATCAAGAGTTCTGTGTGGTCGCTCGCCGAAACTTGCGGGCAGCTGCAGTTTCTCCCCAACACCAGGAGCGCACGGTAGAATTCTTCCAGCGATTCCCCAGGGATTTGTCACCTTGTTGCTAGCAGATGTCGGGCGTAGACCTGGTTTACCGGGCGAATATAATGTCCTTTTAGCAGCTCCATTGCTGCATCGAAGTCATCCGCGTCCTCGATGAGGGTGTAAATTTCTGAGCTCACCCTTGAGTGCAGGACTTGCAATTTCTGTTCTCCCGTGGGTGTGTTTTCGGCCGTTCCGAGTTATCCTTTAAAACACGCCAGCCAGTGCTTGAAGGTTGCCGCTGAGTTCGCCGCGTGGGGGATGAGTTGCAAACACTCTGCCTTGATTCGGAGCTCCATCCTTTTAAATGTAGTTTATTAAATTGATGCATGATCAATGACCACTAAAGTGAGGTTGTAGTCCAACTGAAGGCTTTAATAAGCTAGTCCTTACCCCCAGTAGCTCAGGTACAGAATGAAGGCTGCTGGGGCCGCACTGGCTCTTATACCCCGCCTTGCAGGGCAGAGCTACCATCCAGCTTGACCAATAGGAAACATACAATATCTACCAATGGTGTTCCAGCATCACCAGGTACCGTAATACCGTGACACAGACTACCACACGAGGTTCCGGGGATGGGAGGAGAAAGGGGTAAAAAGATAAAGGATCTGAACAAAGAACAAAGAACAAAGAAAAGTACAGCACAAGAACAGGCCCTTCGGCCCTCCAAGCCTGTGCCGACCATGCTTCCAGTCTAAACTAAAATCTGCTACACTTCCTAGGTCCGTATCCCTCTATTCCCATCCTATCATCTATTTGTCAAGATGCCCCTTAAATGGCACAATCGTCCCTGCTTCCACCACCTCCTCCGGCAGCGAGTTCCAGGCAACCACTAGCCTCTGTGTAAAAAAACTTGCCTCGTACATCTCCTCTAAACCTTGCCCCTTGCACCTTAAACCTATGCCCCCTAGTAATTGACCTCTCTACCCTGGGAAAAATTCTCTGACAATCCACTCTGTCTATGCCCCTCATAATTTTGTAGACCTCTATCAGGTCGCCCCTCAACCTCCGTCGTTCCAGTGAGAACAAACAGAGTTTATTCAACCACTCCTCATAGCTAATGCCCTCCATACCAGGCAATATCCTGGATAATCTCTTCTGCCCCTCTCTAAAGCCTCCACATCCTTCTGGTAGTGTGGCAACCAGATTGAACACTATACTCCAAGTGTGGCCTAACTAAGGTTCTATACAGCTGCAACATGACTTGCCAATTCTTATACTCAATGCCCCGGCCAATGAAGGCAAGCATGCCGTATGCCTTCTTGACTACCTTCTCCACCTGTGTTGCCCCTTTCAGTGACCTGTGGACCTGTACACCTAGATCTGTCAATACTCTTGAGCGTTCTACCATTCCCTACCTGCATTAGACCTTCCAAAATGCATTACCTCACATTTGTCCAGATTAAACTCCATCTGCCATCTCTCCGCCCAAGTCTCCAAACGATCCAAATCCTGCTGTATCCTCTGACAGTCCTCATCGCTATCCGCAATTCCACCAACCTTTGTGCGTCTGCAAACTTACTAATCAGACCAGTTACATTTTCCTCCAAATCATTTATATACACTACGAACAGCAAAGGTCCCAGCACTGATCCCTGCGGAACACCACTAGTCACAGCCCTCCAATTAGAAAAGCACCCTTCCATTGCTACTCTCTGCCTTCTATGACCTAGCCAGTTCTGTATCCATCTTGCCAGCTCACCCCTGATCCAGTGTGACTTCACCTTTTGTACCAGTCTGCCATGAGGGACCTTGTCAAAGGCGTTACTGAAGTCCATTTAGACAACATCCACTGCCCTACCTGCATCAACCATCTTTGTGACCTCTTCGAAAACCTCTATCAAGTTAGTGAGACACGACCTCCCCTTCACAAAACCGTGTTGCCGCTCGCTAATACGTCCATTTGCTTCCAAATGGGAGTAGATCCTGTCTCAAAGAATTCTCTCCAGTAATTTCCCCACCACTGACGTAAGGCTCACCGGCCTGTAGTTCCCTGGATTATCCTTGCTACCCTTCTTAAACAGAGGAACAACATTGGCTATTCTCCAGTCCTCCGGGACATCATCTGAAGACAGTGAGGATCCAAAGATCTGTTTCTGGAGGGGCAATTCGCAAGCTTGGAGGAGCTGGGGGTGAAGTATGGGCTGCAGCGTGAGGAGGACTTCAGGTATATGCAGCTGCGGAATTTTGCGAGGAAGGTTTTCCCGAGCTTCCCGGTGCCACTATCCCGGTGCCTCGTTATAGGAGGAGGTGCTGTCGGTGGGGGGGCTGGAGAGTGGGGTCATTTCAGTCATCTACAGCAGGGTTATGGAGGAGGATAAGGAATCCATGGAAGGGATTAAGGCCAAGTGGGAGGAAGAGTTGGGCATGGGGCTGGAAGAAGGGTTATGGTGCGAAGTGCTGTGAAGGGTCAAAGCCTCGACCTCGTGTGGGAGGCTGGGGCTGATTCAGTTCAAAGTGGTGCATAAGGTGCGCTTACCCAAGGAATAATGAACTGGCTGTTTGAGGGGGTGGAAGATAGCTGTGAGCGGTGTGGGAGGGGCCCAGCCAATCACATCCATATGTTTTGGTGCTGCCTGAAGTTGGAGAAACATTGGCTGTTGTTTTTCAGCAGCATGCCCGAGTTCTGCATATGGAATTGGAGCCGGGCCTCCTGGAGGCCGAGAGTTGCAGATGGGTGCTGGGGCAGACGTTTTAGCCGTCACCTGGTTGATTGTGCGCAGGCGTGTTCTGTTGGGGTGGAGGCCAGCTTCCCCCCCCACCCCGCCAGCATGGCTGGGGGATCTAATGGAGATCCTATACCTGGAGAAGGTGAAATTTGTTCAGAGAGGGGCTGATGAGGGGATCCACCAGAAATGGGGTTGTCTGCTTTAACATCTAGGAAACCTGCTTGCTTTCAAGGGGTGGGGGTTGTGGTGTTTTGGAGGGGGTGGGGGGGGTTTGCGTATTGTCGGAAAAATGGTCAAATGCTGAAAATGTGAATACGGGGCGGCACAGTGGCACAGTGGTTAGCACTGCTGCCTCACGCCACTGAGGACTCGAGTTCGATCCCGGCTCTAGGTCACTGTGCGTGTGGAGTTTGCACATTCTTCCCGTGACTGCGTGGGTTTCACCCCCACAACCCAAAAGATATGCATGTTTGGTGGATTGGCCATGCTAAATGCCTCTTAATTGGAAAAAAATAATTGGGTACTCTAAATTTATATTAAAATATTTGATTACAATTATTTTGAAATAAAAATGTTATGTAGCACCAACTTGAACTCGCTAGCCATGAAGGTGTGCATCATATTACCATGTTTTCGTAGCTTTATCCTTCTCTCCCCAATCCTCTAACTTACCCTTTCATTGTTTTTCATTGTAGAATCGGGAACACCAAGTTTAATTTTATTTTAAATTTAGAGAACGGGGAGAATGTGCAAACTCCACACGGACAGTGACCCAGAGCCAGGATTGAACCTGGGACCTAGGCGCTGTGAGGCAGCAGTGCTAACCACTCCGCCACCCTGCAGCCCTGGGAACACCAAGTTTAATGATTAAGCTGAACCAATTGTGCTGGTGTCTTTTTCTCCATTCATGCAGCCAGAAGCATATATGCTGTTCCGCACCAGTTTGGAGTGTTGCATTATTTGTAAAAATTGAAAAACCCGAACACAAATATATATATTTTTAAAGGTGTTTTTCTTTTTTATTGAAGCACTTTGGTTTATTGGTTATAGAAATGGTGAAGATCTTTAAAAAGACCCATCTTACTGGGTAAGGGAATTAAAGGTGAGAAGCCAAGTCTTGTATACTCCAGCAATACATCCAAGCAAAGTTGGCAGCCTTCAACCAGAAACTCCCAAGTTCAATCTCCAATGAATACCCCGGTCAGAATTTGGGCCTTCAAAGTTGACCTCACCAGGAGCCCCGGTTTAAGGCTTCATCTGAGGACGTTAAGCCGGGGTCCTGTTTGCCCTCCCTAATGATCTTTCAAGATCCCACAGCTAACAAGAGTCAGGGGAGATCTCCCCAGTATTCTGGTCATCAATTAATCTCAACCAACGTAAGTAAAATAGAATAAGAAAAAAAGCAAAATATTGCAGATTCTGGAGGTAATCACTCATTTTGATGATCTGCTCATTGTTTGTAAGATCGTGCGATGTATAAATTGGCTGCCATTTTCCCTTGAATGTTTCTAGCAGTTTCTACACTTCAAAAGTACTTCATTGTCTGTGAAGCCCTTTGGGACATCATGGAAGGTTGTGGAAGACGTTATATAATTACGCATATGTTCTTTCTGCCTTTTGCATTTTCTTGTGCTAATTTCTCTCAGCCGGGTGTCTAACCCACTGAACTGTGGTCAAATAATCTCTTGGCTTGTTCAAAGTTTTTCATTTGATATTCATACTCTCCAATTTACTGTTCACAGAGCACATTTTCGATTAAATGTGTTTGCTATTCATCTCTGTCCAGTTGCTAAATGACTGCAGGTCTCCTTCAGTAATATTGAAATGCCCTGCTCTCCTCTATGCATGTCATCCTCCGACTCGGATGATTAATTACAATACTGCAACCGAGGTCATTAATAACTCCTGTGAACAGCATTGTCCATTACAGCATTATCATTGTTAATTACAAGGAAATTTACAACCCCCCAGGGCACAAATCAGTGCACACCTCAATAAAACACTTTTAAAAAGCACTACACGAAATATCACTTTGGGCAATAACACTTTTCCATATTAAGTACCGGTCACAACCTGGTGTAAAATAAAAGGATAAGAATTTATGTCACGCCTTTCACAAACACAGCGCATCCTGCAGTGCGTCGCAGCCAATTAAGTGACTTTGAAGTGTAGCCACTGCTGTAGGGCAAACGCCGCAGCTTTCAACTTCTGCACAGCAAGAGGCCACAAACAGCGATGTGGTAACCGAGCAGATCACCTGTTGCAGTGACGTCGGCTGAGGGGTGAATGTTGGCCAGGACACTGTGGGAGAGAACTTCCCCATCTTTCCTACGATTAATGCTGCAGAATCTTTTACGTCCCCACCCTACAGAATCCCACTAAAGGAAGTTTCTCACTTACCTTGGATGACCCGCCCGCCTCCATCTGCACACCTGACGTCATCTCCGCTCAGGCCCCTGTAAAACTGCTACCAGATCTTCATAACGTAGGGGCCTCCGATCTGTATAAATGTATGAGTTCATGGAGGCATTTCATCCATTTGCAAAACCTTGCAGGTCAAGGTCAGAACTGGCACAAAGAATGTCAGGATCTGAGCAGGTAAGTGACCTGTTCAGTTTTAATAGCGCACCTGCCTGGTTTTCTGTTGGGTTAAAGTTGGCTCCCAATGCTATTCCACTTTAAGACGTCTTACAACACCAGGATAAAATCCAACAGGTTTGTTTCGAATCACTATTCAGAGCACAGTTCCTTCCTCAGGTGAATCTCTATTACACTTTACTTGGCTCTCTTCTGCTCCCATTTACTGACAGCTGGGATCATGGTGCTTGGGAAAGGTCAGCACATTGTACATCCTTGACAACATACGACAACCAAGCCAAAGATAGGGGGCTGGATTCTCCGCCGGCGGGATGCTCCGTTTCCGCCCCCCCCCCCCCACATCATACACAGATGAGGATGGACTAACCTGCCTCACCAACCCCCCAGGCCCCCGATCAGGCTGCCCCCAATCAGTCACCCCAATCATAACCTCTTCACTCAACAGTTTGTGAATCTTTGGAATTTCCTTCCCCATGGAGTTGTGGATGCTCAGCAATTGCGTATATTCAAGACAGAAGTTGATAGCTCTTTGGATATTAAGGGAATGAAAAAATATGCGTATAGTACATTGCAAGGTGGAGTTAGGGTAGAAGATGATTGAATGGCAAAGTAAGCTCAAAATGGCCTCGTCCAGCCCTTATTTCTTGTACTATTTTGTTCTTAACTAATAAAAATCCACATCAGGGTAGTGGAAAATTGAATTGACCCAGCATCAATAGACTTCTGGTAGATTTCCAGGTTTCCAAAATACTTTCTATGGAACAAGTGCGTTTCCATTCCACTCCTGAATAACCTTGCTTTATTTTTATGGTCACAGCACTTTTCTCAAACGCTTTTGATTTAAAAGCATGCATTGACCAAATGAACTGAGGCACCGCATTTCCCCCAGAAGAAACTATTCCTCTATATCTACCCGGTCCAATCCATTCAGTATTTTAAACACTTCAATTAGATCACCCCAAAACTTTCTGAATCCAACAGAACACAAGCCAGCTTTTTGTAAACCTATCATCGCAATGTAATCTTCTGAGCCTGGTATGATTCTGGTGACTCTGCACTCGATCCTCTCCATGGTCAATATATTTTTTTCCTGGGACTTTCCTGCCCGAAACTAAGTAGAGCACCCAAGGTAGTTTCTGACCTAGGG